>NC_136226.1:14957500-15487500 GCF_963402885.1 Antedon bifida | reverse complement strand
CGGGCCAGGGCCTAGCCTATCCAGCCCGAGCCTAGCCTGGTTTTGACAACCTGGTCCTGGCCGATCCTATCCCAGCCTAGCATAATGATAATGTTTTTAGGCATCCTTGATGCTCGTCGCCACCACCGCCGATTTGCCAGTCTTGTGCGGACAAATCTCGCGGATCAAGCTAGCCGTCCCTACCATAGCCTGAACTATCTAGTCTTGTGCTTTAGCCGGCAGAGAAAATGTAATCTAGGCCTAGCCTAACCGGTTCTAGCCTAGCTGTTTAGGCTACAGCCGGGTCTGGCCTAGCCGGATCTGGCTTAGCCGGGTCGGGCCTAGCCGAGTCGGGCCTAGCCGAGTCGGGCCTAGCCGGGCCGGACAAGCTTAGTTGCTTAGTCTACAGCCGGGTCGGGCCTAACCGGTGCGAGCCGGGTAGGGCCTAGCAGGTGCGACCCTAGCCTGGCCATTCCGAGCTTGGCTTGGGCCGGTCCGAGACTAACCTAGTCACACTCCCCCCATATATATACCTACGACGGTCAGACTATATCGGTTAGTAACGGAGGCCGGAAAAAATGGGAATTAAAAAATCATCAGCAAACTACACCTCACAGACTAACCGGCAGAAGGTTACCGTTTATTCCGAGCCTAGCTGTTTAGGCTACAGTCCGGTCTGGCCTAGCCGGATCTGGCTTAGCCGGGTCTAGCTTCTTAGGCTACAGCCGGGTCGGGCCTAGCCGATTTGCTTAGGCTACAGCCGCTGCGAGCTTGGCTTGGGCCGGTCCGAGACTAACCTAGCTCACAGGTCACACTCCCCCATATATATATCTACGACGGTCAGACTATATCGGTTAGTAACGGAGGCCGGAAAAAATGGGAATTTAAAAAAATTATCATTAAACTACACCTCACAGGCTAACCGGCAGAAGGTTACCGTTTATTCCGAGCCTAGCTGTTTAGGCTACAGTCCGGTCTGGCCTAGCCGGATCTGGCTTAGCCGGGTCTAGCTTCTTAGCCTACAGCCGGGTCGGGCCTAGCCGAGTCAGGCCTAGCCGAGTCAGGCCTAGCCGGGCAGGACAAGCCTAGTTGCTTAGTCTACAGCCGAGTCGGGCCAAAGCAGTACGAGCCGGGTCGGGCCTATCAGGTGCGACCCTAACCGGGCCAGACCGAGACTAGCCTAGCTGCTTAGGCTACAGCCGCTGCGAGCTTGGCTTGGGCCGGTCCGAGACTAACCTAGCTCACAGGTCACACTCCCCCATATATATACCTACGACGGTCAGACTATATCGGTTAGTAACGGAGGCCGGAAAAAATGGGAATAAAAAAATCATCATCAAACTACACCTCACAGGCTAACCGGCAGAAGGTTACCGTTTATTCCGAGCCTAGCTGTTTAGGCTACAGTCCGATCTGGCCTAGCCGGATCTGGCCTAGCCGGATCTGGCTTAGCCGGGTCTAGCTTCTTAGGCTACAGCCGGGTCGGGCCTAGCCGAGTCAGGCCTAGCCGGGCCGGACAAGCCTAGTTGCTTAGTCTACAGCCGAGTCGGGCCAAAGCAGTGCGAGCCGGGCCTATCAGATGCGACCCTAGCCGGGCCAGACCAAGACTAGCCTAGCTGCTTAGGCTACAGCCGCTGCGAGCCTAGCTTGGGCCGGTCCGAGACTAGCCTAGCTCACAGGTCACACTCCCCATATATATACCTACGACGGTCAGACTATATCGGTTAGTAACGGAGGCCGGAAAAATAGGAATTGTGGTGGGGGGAAAATCATCATCAAACAACACATCACAGGCTATCCGACAGCGTTACTGTTCATTCCTAATAAAATAGGTGTGCGCGTGACGTGTGCGTATCATACAAAAAGAAAAGCAAAAAAATATCGCGCGGATGAAAACTAGTCGGGCCGATCCGAGCCCGAGTCCGATCCGAGCCGGAGTCGGTCCGAGCCTAGACGGGTCGAGACTAGCCTAGCCGACCTAGTCGAGCCTAACTTGGCCTATCCGGCTTGCCTACCCGCCTACGGGACACCTAGACCTACCCAAGGACGGTCTAGCCTAATAAAATGGTAATGTTTTAAGGCTTACGTGTAGAAAAATTGGAAATCACAGGCTAACCGGCAGAGTAAACGTAGGAATAAAGTGGGAAAAAGAGAGTCAGTGTAAGTAATTGCGGGTCAGGGTCTCTAGGCCTAGCCTAGCCTAGCCTGGTTTTGACAACCCGGTCCTGGCTGGCCGGGCCTATCCTATCCCAGCCTAGCATAATGGTAATGTGTTTAGGCATCCGTGATGCTCGTCGCATCCACCACCGATTTGCCCGTCTTGTGCGGAAAAATCTCGCGGATCAGGCTAGTTGTGTGGATCAGGCTAGTTGTGCCTACCATAGCCTGAACTAGCTAAACAACCAGACTACCCTAACTTGGCCTAGCGGGGCTTGCCTACCCGCCTACCCAAGCCTGGTCTAACCTAATAAAATGGTAATGTTTTAAGGCTTACATGTGGAAGAATTGATTGGCACAAGGGTAAGTTAACTATTCATATTGTATATATATATATTGATATATAACGTATTTGTATTTGTCTTTTATTTCTAATATGTTTGAAATAATGTGAGACCCTGCCTCTTTTCATTATTATTATTATCTTTCAACCATCGCTCATGTACAAATCTCGCAAAACATGGCATAAACTTGACGCAACACCACATTTTGCACATTATTAGTGAATGTATTGTAAGTTATATGTCTGTTTCACGTTTTGAATTGTATTTTATCGCAGTAATTATATTCGTCTGTTTGATTTGCTGAGATTTTCATGTGAATAAAGCATTTCTTTACAATAAAAAATTTTTTTAATAGATGGATTACGACTGCCGAGGAACAGGGGGACAATTACACCTAATTCATCACCAACGTCTTCATATCGGTAAGTTAATTTATTTTTTTTACAATAAAGTTCTACAGTTCATCCATGTTAAATAACGCAAATAATCAGTACCTTTTTACAAAAAAAATTAATATTATATTGAACACAACAAATACGAAATTGTGAATTTTGTCGTTAAAGTTATCTCCTAACTGTAAATCAGAATACTTTTAAATTTGATATCATTACACCAAAATTTGTTTTTAATTAAATTAATTAAATTTCTAACAATAAGGCCTCTGGTCTTGATGGTATAAATTGTAAATTATTAAAGTTAGCTGCTCCTGTTGTATGTGAAACTCTTGCATATATATGTAATTATTCTTCGTTCACCTCAACTTTTCCATCTGATTGGGAAATTGAAAAGGTTACCTCTATTTTTAAAGAAGGTGACAAATCGGATGTAAATATTACCACCCAATTTCTGTCTTACCAATTGTATCTCAGATTGTTGAATCATGATCAAGTATATAAGTTTTTAACAAATAATATTTTAAACCCATCACAATCTGTGTTAATCACAAGTTACTTATTGTAACATTGGTGTTTTAATGTATACGTTACTATATATAGTCTCAGCGGCAGTGTCACACAGTCACAGAATGTAAATTCAAAATACAAACAGCAAATATGGTTTTGTCCAGACACAGTTTTATTTCAATATTCAATAGCCAGTCTGTTCTGGCTATAACAAGGAAATTGGTATACATCTTTTCTTTTGCAGTGGCATGACTGTAAATAAAGCGAGGTACTCGTTATAGAAATCATAAATCAATAATAACTGCCATGCAATGGGCTTGTTTTTAAAATATTATAAATTATACAATATTACAATAATATATTATTATAATTTATTAATCTAAATATACTACTTTTAAAAGAACATTAAACACCGTTTCATTGACCTTGTTCAGACAGTGGTGTACAGTCCAGAAGGTAATGAATAGGAGGTCCCGTTGCTAGGGTATCTGCTGCCCCCTTTTGTCAAGTTAATTGGCTTCATTTAGAGAAATAATGACAGTACTGAGACATCTATTAGTGAATTAAGGTATACATATACCCCCATGTAATTCCGTTACCAAATGTAATTCCGTTACCAAGTTTTCTACAAAACTAGAGAAGACCAAACAAACTGGTAATTGATATAGGTAAATGGACATACCTAATAAGAGAATTTAAAGTAACTCAAGTTTATAAGCATTGGTTAGCTGACAGGAAAACTTTTATTACATTTTTGGTAACGGAATTACAAAACAATTTACTAGAAAATGAATGATTTCTTACACAAAGTGGGAGATGCGACATGAAATTTAATATTAATCGTAGTGTTCTAGAGACCATGAACTCAAATAATTAGAATAATTAAAGTCAACAAGGGTTGAGTTAAGTACATAGTTCAGGATTGTCGAATTCCAGCTATTTTTTCAGTTTGAAATATTTAATTACACATTTGACAAGACAAGCAATTTTTGAAGAAATGTGAATTAATAAAACAAAAATTTTAGTTGGAACCAAATTCCACATATATTAGTACACAAAAAATAACACTTAAGTGTAGATTCATGCAGATTTAAAAAATGATGATTTTGGTCTTCCAATGGAGAATTGCCCTGGGCAATTCCACGGTAACGGAATTACAATTCACTCTGATTTTCGGCTTTTTTTAACCAACCCACAAGATCTGGGTAAGCTTTGAATAATAAATTTGATATGTGTCGTACACATACTTACCAATCTAAAACAGTGTACTTGAAAAAAAAATGACAATGTCTTGATATTCTGGTAACTTTTATTCTGGTAACGGAATTACACAGAAAATTGATAATTCAATTTTTAACTTGAAACATGAGATTCTGTCTGAATACTATAAACAACTGAAGATTATGATTGGTATTACAGTGTAGACATATGATGTGGCTAATTTATTAATACAAGTTTACTTCAGATATTTACATAGTTTTTCTGCATTTGATTAATTTTGTCTGGTATTATACAGTATTATGTAAATTCTATTCCTGATGCTGTTGATTGTAAATGTGATAAGTATGCTGATGACACCACTCTTTTTAGCTCCTGTGTGAAAAGCAAAGTGAGACAAGCTAAACACATAGCAGGGTGTAGACTGGCCAAATCCCAGCTTTGAGACAATGCTATTGTTTTTAGCTTGTCTCACTTTGCTTTTCACACCTATCAGAAACAATGCTCTTCTACAGCCAGTTTCTGTTCACTATTGTTCATGAGAAACAATGCTCTTCTATAGCTAGTTTCAATCCCTCCCACTGTGCGAACTTGCTATTGTTTCTGGCTTTCACATGACCAGTCCAATCAACTCAAATGTCATCTAAGTGATCCTGCATATATCTATTTTTTCACGCTTTTTAACTGTTCTGTATTTATCTTTCTTGAAAATCTAATCCAGTCAAAATAAAGAATAAATAAATATTGTTCCTACCAGATAATACGCCATGCAAATGTGTTATGTATTCTTCTGACCCAGTCACTCTTCAATATGCTAATTGGTTTAAAATCAGTAAATTTACTAAAAAAATACAGTATGGCTTAAGCTCCTTCACTTCTGCTGCCTCTCGCTTATGGAATGACCTACCCGCCTCTATTAGATCATGTTCGTCTACTATCACCTTTAAATCTGCCTTGAAAACTCATCTTTTTCTTTCAGATTGAGCTCTCTCATACACCGCGCCTTTGATCACTTACTGCTGGAATTGGTGCGTTATAAATTCGTACTATTAATTATTTATCAAAAAGACAAAATTATGATTTTTGTGACAAACCACATTCTTCCTAAATTGACGAGCGAGTTGACTCTTTTAAATATCTTGGGGTCACATTTGATCCGCAATTAAACAGGAATGATCATAAAAACAAGGTATCCTCAAATGTTTCAAAATGTATTGTTGTCATCCGACGTGTAAAATATGTAAGCTAATGCTCTTGTATTTCCCCTTTTAGGTTATATGCATTATCATGCACATAAACTTATTGATTTTGTCAGAATCTTTATTTATTCTTTCCTTACCACTACTTTGTCTGTCAATTATCTTGAGATCAATCTCATCTAGCTAAGTCAATTTTTCAGAGTATATTCCTTATGGCCAGGAATCGATGTGGTTATGCTCTCATTATGCGCAATAAAAAATTAAGCGGTCTACGCGCAATTTAACAAAATCACATATCATAGTTAAACAAAATTTGGTACTCATAAATTTCAGGTCATATTATTTCATCATATGGCAATACAATTACCGTATGTGCGTAGCGCATACAACGCATGAGCACAAGTGCTTAAAATTTCTTTTCAATGCAATTAGAATATGTTTCAGGCAATTTCAAGCGTTAATAAAATTGCCATGAGTGCGCAGGTTTTTGTACGCGCACTGCGTGCTAGGCGTTAATACGCAATCGTTTTGCCCGATTTCTGTTTTACAACCATTCTTTAATAATATCGTCATATTTGATTCACTTTTCAACTCAAAATTTCGTTATACAAGCACGTCAAAAGTGACAGGCTACGTACATGTAATTTAACAAAATGGTGAAAATATGCTAAATTTACAGAATGCTCAGGAATCCCTGAAATCAAATATCTTTATTTAAATCAATGCATATAACCTATAATTCATCATAGTGACGAATTAAATCTAGCTTTGTTATTGTTGTTGTGTATGGTCCAATTGTAATGTTCAAAATACTAATTGTACTCATGAATAGACTAGGTAAAAGTTTGCTTTCTGTTGATATTAAGACAATTGATTTTATTTTAAATGACCTTGGCTGGAGAAGACTCAATGTACTTTGGAAAGAAAAATTACTATTAATAACTTTTAAATATTTAAAAGAGTGTGCTCCTACATATTTATTACTTTAAAAACACTAAACCAGGTAATTAATTGTCTTAAATGTTCGTTTTACAGTAATTTCATTTAATTTAGGCCAAGCATAGCTAGGCTTAGTTTTATAGGCCTTGCTGGTAAACATCGGTAACGTACGAACATTGTACGCTAGCTATAGGCCTAGCCTGACGTTGAATAGTTGCTGCATTAATTATCTTTCTGTTTTTGCCAGACTCTGTTGAAACAAACTGAGGGAAACCCAGTATTTTCGCTGAAAAGTTAGGAGTCTCCCATAATTGGGATAATTGCATAAATAAATATTTGTATTAATAAGGAGTGAGTTTTTTGCATCTGTAATACAACATCTGATAAATCAACATACCTCATTAATAGAGGGCGACATTGCTAAAATAAAAATTATAAACATTTGTTTTTATTATTAATATTTAGTTTATATTTTGTTTTCAGTTTCCTTTCTGTAAGCTTTCGGTTATTTTCAGTTATTTCTAGTTATTTCCAGTGGTTTTCAGTAATTAGCCTGTCCCATTCTACTTAGGCCTGAAGGAAACATTAACAAGATAGGCCTAGTTAGTTTACACAATAATTCAGTTTCAATTACTTACTACCGTAATAATTTTTGGGTAAAATTATTATTACGGTAAATTTCTACAATATCATAGACTGTAAAAATATGCATCAAAATTAAAGAATGTACTATTATCAATGAATTTAAGAACAAAATCTACAGTATCCAATTTCAGGCCTAGGCCATACAGCCATTAATACAGTAGGTAGCCTATATAGGCCAAATTTAACATTTAAAAATGTTTAGATATACATATAATAATCAAATTGTTGTTGTTTTTGGTTGTTCTACATTATTTTCAGTAATTTTAGATTGTTTTTTTTCAGTAATTTAGCTTTCCCCATTCTACTTAAGGCCTACTGAATGAAACATGTATAACTTTAGGCTAGCTAAAAAAAAATATTTAAGTTTAAATTACTTACTACCTTCAAATTATGTGGGTAAAATTATTATTACGATAAATTTCTACAATATCATAGACTGTAAAAATATGTATCAAAATTAAATAATGTACTATTATCAATGAATTTAAGAACAAAATCTACAGTATCCAATTTCAGGCCAGCCATTAATACAGTAGGTAGCCTATATAGGCCAAATTTAACATTTAAACATGTTTAGATATACATATAATAATCAAATTGTTGTTGTTTTTGGTTGTTCTACATTATTTTCAGTAATTTTAGGTTGTTTTTTTTCAGTAATTTAGCTTTCCCATTCTACTTAAGGCCTACTGAATGAAACATGCATACACCCATTACGAAGACAACTACAGTAGATATAGGCCAAGTTTAAAATGTTTAGATATACACATAATAATCAAATTGTTGTTGTTTTTAGTTTGTTTTACATTACTTTCAGTAATTTTAGGTTGTTTTGTGTTATGTCTAGCTATGGTGCCAGTAGGCAAGATGATACATTTGTTATCAGTACACTTTTTCCTGTCTTATCAGTTGGTTTACAAATACCACCTGTACCTATACCAATTTGTATGAGTCATATAGATAATAGAGTTGTGAATAAAATAGTTGTTAAAAAGTAGTCGAAATGAATACATGTTTTTTTGAGTCAGCTTTACAATACATTACTACTGTACAAAGGTACTGGGGTATATAACAAATTGGCGACGAGGATTGGATTTTAAATTCTAAATGATACAATGGCTGGAATTTCACCACCAGTACCATTTCTACCTTACTCCAGGCAAATCAATTGAACAATAGTTTGGATTTTTTACTTCTGTCTGGAAGTGACCGATGGAATGCTGAAGGAAGAAAAGCACTACTACTACATTGTCTTGGTACTGAGGGTCAACGTATTTACAGCTCTTTACCAGAAAGGGAAATTGATCCAAATGATGATGTTAATTCATATGATGCAACTGTTGCCAAATTGCGGGCACATTTTAACCCAAGATTAAATGTTGTAGCAGAAAGATACAAATTTCGGCAACGTAGACAAATCCAGGATGAAACATCAGATGAGTATTAAGAGAACTTCAACAATTATCAATTTCATCTAATTTCGGTGCAAAAGTCGATGAAATGATAAGAGATCAGTTAGTTGAGAAAACTAATTCTTCCCGTATTCGCGAAAGATTACTTCTGGAACCTGAACTTACATTAAATACTGCCATAGAAATTGCAAGGCAATGCCAACATGCTGCAAAAGAATGCCAAATAATAGGGAAAGCTGAACTACCAGTACCTGTTCAGTGGCGGATCTAGGGGGTGAATAGGGTGGCTAGCCACCCCCCTTAATTCTCAAAAAAAAAGAAAAAAGATGCAACATACCCGCGACCGTCGCTAGACGTGGATTCAACGCACCTGACTCTTTTTTTTAATTAAGAAGAGTAGCCTAGGCCTAGAGCTAGGGTTAGCATTAGTTGTGTAAATACTGTAGGTGTAGGAGCTAAGAATTTAATTACTATTTATGAATTCAAGAGTTTAAAAAGAAAATGCGATTTAAAATCTTTGGAAAATACCCACAACCGAGTTATTTTCAAAATACACGCACTCCTACTACTACCAGCAGCATCATGTTGTCTAGCTCGCGCATCGTGTGAATGCTGACGTCATCACGCTCCAAAAATACACCATTTTCCATTTCAGTTTTAATTACCGCCTTGGCCCTCCGTGTGTGCAAACGTTAGCGTGGTATATTTACACCCCTGAGTGGAGTGTAATATCGTGAACTTTTTTCTCGCATATAAAGGTATTTTATATAATAATGGTATGCAGTATAAACGATAAAAATAAACAAGAAACATTGTGTTCTTTTATTATTTTATAGGCATAAAATAAACATGAAATGTCTTGTATGTACACGGCCGAAAAAAAGTGTGTGGCGTATTTGGCGTTTTATTGATTTTTTTTATAGACACGGCGATTACTGCAATCATTGTATAGGCCTACTAAATTACATTAAGTTATTCACCCGACTGTAGGGTATATATCTGAGGTTAACAGACCACCAAAACACAGTACACAACACAACGTGCACTATCGAGGCAGGATAATGTTTGCAGAAGTGTTGAAATTGAAAATATTGATGAAGCCATGTCTGTTAATGTGATGGTTAACAGAAAATTACGCACTGACGTATTGATAGGTCATTCAGCAAAAGTGAACATGACCATAGATACTGGTTCACCAGTTACAATTCTACCCAAGAGAATCTATAATCGATATTTTGTCAATGAAGCTCTACAAAAGGCGTCAATCAAACTGATGACGTACTCCAAGGAACGGGTGTGTCGAAAGCGAAGACCTCAAAAGCGGAGATCGAAGACCGAAGACCTCGAAAGCGAAGACCCTACAAAATGGTAGTGTACACAAAATCCAACCAAAACCATACAGGATCGATGATAATACCTCAAATTGACGTAATTTATAAACAAATTTCGTTTTTAATCTTTCAGTTTTCCAAAAAACATGAACTTTATGAATTGCTTCTGCATTTTTGCTGGTTTCACAAACAGACGTACCGTGCTATTTACACAGAGACGGACGCACATGAGTAAAAAACAAAACAGCTCCCTCAGTTTCAATCAAATTAAATAGAATGAATGAACATGTGTGATCTGAATCATTTTAAATTTTTTTTAAAACAAAACTAAGACTAATATTTAGGCCAAGAGGGTAGATTTTCCAAGAATTTAATGATATGCTGCTTATTATAGGCTTATTAAACGAATTCCAATTTAAAATGAGACGGAATGTTTTTAAGTAGCTAATTTTTAATAGTGCATGCCTGTTCGAATACTGTTAGGCCTACCTACTGTAGCCTACAGTTTTCAATAGGTTATCCGTTTTATTAATTTTTTTTTAACAATGGGGTTTGTCTTTTAACAATGGATATTAATATAACGTTCAAATACACATTTAATATAACATCAACTTTTAATCAGTAAAAATGATTTTGCTTACACAATGCAACTGTTTAAAATATAATGTGAACATTAATTGACGACTTCACAAAAGCCTATCAGAGGCACTTTTTCTCACTGTATTTAACAATTACTGGCCATAAACGTTTAAATAGAATATGGCTTTCTTGCTATTAAATTATAGGTGCCCTATATGTTAAAGACTTGACTTCTAGCCTAAATGTATTTTAAATGACTATGTAACAGAAACAGTGCATAATTGCATAAACTTTAAAACCTAAAGTCACCTTTTAGTCACTATGTGTTACCGTACAGTAGAAAAACAATCTCTTTCTAGTTGAGACATTTCGTTTTTAAAATCCTTGATTACTTTATATTATTTAATTTTACTGTATATCTTTATTACCTTCTTATTGTTGATATTAGGCCTCTAGAAAATAAATTATTCATTATTTAGAACTATCCGAATTCATTTACTTTCATTTTCAAATTAAGATACGGTTCTAATTTCAGTCAAAGTTGATGATTATCCTACTGTGGAATATAATCAACTTTCCTTTCAAGAAGATTTTTATAACTGGATTTAATAAACGTTTAAATAGAAGATGGCTTTCTTGCTATCATTATAGGCGCCATGTATGTTAAAGACTTCACTTCTTTGTACTTTAAAAGACTATGTAACATAAACAGTGCATATTTGCATAAACTTTTAAAGCTATAAAACAATAGATAAAATTGAACTAGCACCAACAAAAGAGTGCATCTAACAAAAAATAAATGTATATAGGTCTAATATAAAATATTAGATTAATGTAGCTGTTATGTCTAGCTATGGTGCCAGTAGGCAAGATGATACATTTGTTATCAGTACACTTCTTCCTGTCTTATCAGTTGGTTTACAAATACCACCTATACCTATACCAATTTGTATGAGTCCTATAGATAATAGAGTTGTGAATAAAATAGTTGTTAAAAAGTAGTCGAAGTGAATACATGTTTCTTTGAGTCAGCTTTACAATACTTTACAATACATTACAATACATTACTACTGTACAAAGGTACATAACAGTAGCCTATATAAATGAATAACCTATTCTGATTTGTTTGTCTGATTAAATTTTCGACTTTGCAAATTATACCAATTTTGTCCAAAGTCATTTACTTTCATTTTCAAATTAAGATACAGTTCTAATTTCAGTCAAAGTTGATGATTATCCTACTGCGGAATATAATCAACTTCCCTTGCAAGAAGATTAAGATGAGCATCTTTCAGTTCACTTTGAACTTCGGTTGATATTTCGATGTATGACGAATCATAATATGGAAACCTTGTTTGAATACAATCACGTTTTACACAGTAATATTTTCTTGTGAGTTTTGCAGAAGGGAGTTTGTCACCTGTGTTGTTTGGGTTGGGATACAACCATCTTTCATCATGGGATAAGACTATGTTATATGGAACAATTGTTTTTCTTCTTGGAAATTCTGTGCGGCATTGCCTGCAACTGAGTGCCCTTGGTTCATCCGATAAAAAACACACGACTGAGGGGTTGTTATTGTGGTGAATCTCCGAATATGGTATGGTATTTCAACTTCTTCTTCGGGGAGACACGACTGCTGGATTTTTGTGTTTGCCTCCTTTTTTACCGTGTGTCTGCTTCACTGGCTCAACAAGGATATTTCTGGAGTGGCTTGTTTTAGATGGTTGATATGCGTTTTTAAAATTCCGCATGTCTCTGCAACACAGATGCTGTGCTTACATAATCCATTAAATTTAAAACAGGGACAGGTACATTGCACAAAATTGTTGTAGACCGTACATTGATACATCCCACTTTTGCACGTCTTAGCTGCCACAAGATACTTTGGTCAGTTCTCAATTTTCTGTATAGCGTTTTTTGAGTTAAGCACCATTTTGACAAGACTTTTTGCGTGGTTTGTCGAAGAATGTAAAAGGGTTAAATCTTCGGAAAATGGACTTGTATTCGAAAAGAACGGGGTCATTTCGTCGTCCATCAACACATATTGACTTTTTCTTCAAAGCGTCTTCGACCGTTAATCGATTGAACTCTCTTATGTATCGCTCCCTTTCATCTGTCGACCATTCGAACCAGCTATCTGGCTCAACTGCCAGGTATTTGAAAGTTCGTATTCGTGGCTAATTGTTGGTTATCAACCTCTTCCCAAACATCTTTTACGAAGTCCAGTTTCGTCATATTGATTTTGTTCTTGTCGTTTTTAACAACGGCTTCTTTCTGGCGTGTACGTTTGTTATTTATGCTCTCAGATTGATTTGAGTAGCACTTCTTGATTTTTCCAGAGCCATTTGCAGGAATCCCAGCTTTTTTTCTTGCAGATTCAAACATACAATTTCCCATCATTGTTTCGTGGTCAGCAATGTACTTCCAGAAATGAGGTTCTTTGCATGATGTAATCATTCGTTCTTGAGAATTCATGTTTTGTTTGGCTGACTGGATGCGTAATTTGAGATCATGGATGTTTTTGGCATCTATTATTCCTTCCTCATGTTTTGAACCAAAAACCAAGTCAATAAACCGTCTCTGTGACTGCTTCTTAATCCCTATATTGTTTAATTTTTAAGCACCTTAATCCTGTGGCATCTTTCATTGATTCTTGTAGTGCATTATGTAATGCTGTCTCACCGTCCGTAATAAAACCGCGGCAATTCTCCAGGCCGGGAGAATTTCCCACCACAGCCGATGCTATTTTTCTGTATGCGTGTCTATCTTTTGAATAGTGTATTGCTGTTGGTCCTAAAAATGCGGGTGGTTCACCTGTTTTAGATGTTAAAAAGAGCTGTTTATATGTAAATGGGGTAACCTTGAACTTTCCGAAGCTATATGTTGGGTCAACGCTGAGCGAATGGCTCAATAGCTTTGACGTACAGAACCGACGATGATCTCGACACATATGTGGTTTGCCCAATACCCAAAGGTCTTCTGGAATGTCGTGGTGCTCCAAGACAATGTTGTCGTCCTTTTGAATATTTTGAATACAACATGAGGTCATCTACACTATTTAAAGTAACCCGTTTTGATGAGTTTTTATTTTAAGTTGGTCACTTGTTTTCTCGAACGTGGCAGTTGTCCAGGATTTTTGGATGTCACCAAACCACCAGACTCATTGAACACTCTTTTAAATGCCACAGATACTGATTTAGTTGCGATTTCGTTTTTTCATGCCTTCATTGTGCTCTTCTGAGTCTGATAGAAGGGTGACTTTCCATATTTCCTGTTCCCGTGCGGGCCGACTTGAAATTCACTTTTGTTGAAATTCGTTTTACAATGGTATTGCAATCATTCTTACTATTGTATCATGTATATCAACGAAATTCTTATCTTCATCTGATGAAACATTTTCGTTACTGTTGTTGTCTTCTTCTTTGGAAATGGTATCATGTAAATCAACGTCATTAACATCGATCTTATCTTAATGAAACACGGAAATATACAAGTGAATATATTATACAATAGATGAGCAATGTTAAATATAATCAAAGACATCAAAGTTCGACTAAATTTTGACACAATACTACGATATAATATATCGTAGCGTGTCAAAAACCGTACGCAGTTACTAATACATGGTAGTAATTTGTTAAGAATTTTAATGATAGTGATCAATAAAGATTTTTATAAATCTGCATTTGCCTTCCTCATAAATTTTGTTTAGTCAGCAAAGCATACATTATGAATTAATTGTTATTAATACGATAATCAATCAAACTTTTATGTACTAAGCGTACGCGCGTGACATTTTTAAATTTACTAGTTCGAATTGTTTCTACTTTTTGTGAAGCGAAATATTGCGCAACCAATCAGAGCTCAGGAAATGAGCTATGACGCTTTCATGAGCACTCATGCGAATTGAAATGCTCAGCAACCATTCGAGGAACATGCACGTCGCAGTTATTCGCTCATGTAGGAAAGCGAGTAAGCGATTTTTTTCTCTTCGAAACGTTGGATTCGCGCGAACAAATTCGCCTAGTGGGAAATCGGCTTAAGGTAGGGCCAAAGGAGACATATACGCGTAACTTATATATTTTTGATGCAACAAACTAAAAACTAACAAATATAATAGAGAATTAAAATGAATTAAAGTCATCATGGCCTAAATAAATATATAACTTACATTAAGTCAAATAATAGCTGACATCAATCTCCGTAAATATGAACTTTAAAAACCAAAAATTCCACAAACCACACGTCACAATGGTAGTAATAGAGTAGTAATTTCAATAAAGCAACTTGGCAAACTTTTATCAAAATTCAGCTATAACTTTTAAACAGTTGTTACATTACAGCAAACCAAGACTGGGCATAGTACGATGTTGCTTTTCGATGAAATGACATCAAGTAATTTAGTTTAGTACAGCCCAAGCATTTTTCTTGTAGGAGGGGGAAATATATTTTTTATTGTAAACATATGAAATTGAAATACATCAAACAGCGAGAGTTTTTTGTTATCCTTTTTAATAATATTGAAGCACAATTAAACAATACATCAAATCTAATTGTATACAATTGGTATTTTATTAATTACCTAAAACACTCAAAATATCTGCTCATATAATACGCTAATCCACTCGCACCATACGTAATGAAAATTCCTTAGTTTTGGAAAATTCTTTCATGCAACTTCATCTACTGATATGAAACCGCATGTTTCTGCTACATATCCAAAAATGGGGACAAGTTATTCCTTCCTTGCCCGAATCAGAATTTGTTATCTTTGGCGATGGTGTATAGTTTCTGCAGTCACAGTCTCTGTTTATTTCAATGACAAGTTCGCACACCCCATACTATTTTTTTTTTTCTAAATCTGACTGTCCTGTTTGTTGCATTTTAATTTTCTCGAAATATTTGTTTCCCCAATTGATTATTTGAAAATGTTGTGATGTTGCTCCTTACTTCCGTTGACTATAGATTAGGCCTATCCATCCATGTGTTAAAAGTTTACAGAAAATCAAAATATACGGTATTTTTTATTGGCAGCAGAAACAGGTATCCAAATTATGTTATAAATTTATACATACCGTATTTTATCCACAAATTTGGTGGGGAAAATACGATATACAAAATACGGTATATTTTTTTATGAGCGCCGTTTCCACTGCCAAAAGTATACCGTAGGCCTATATGTATGGTATTCAAAAATACCGTATTAAATATGGTATTAAAAAATACTGTATTAAATACAGTATTTGCTTGGCAGCAGAAACAGTGCCCTAGACATTACCACATAATATAAAACAAAATTAAACCATTTTGGACCAAACAAAGTGTCCATTTAATATGTGGTTATACAGAAGAACTGAGGTACTGATTGTGGATTTTGATATGTCAAATTAAATATGTTTTAGTGTTTATCTATTTTATAAATATTTGATGTTTTGTAAATTTTTATTTTTATTATTAGTAGGCCTATATCTATAATATACTAGCAATGCATTTCAAAAAAATAAGTAGATATAAAACATATTATGACAAACATTTTAAACAATAATGAATAATATTAAAGCGTATAACCATGGTGAAATAAGTTAGATGTAACTTATTTATTGTTACTGCAGAGTGCATGTATTTATTTTATATTACTTTAGTTACTATTATTCTAGAAGTTTCTGCCCAATGAATATTCATTTATTCTGTTACTTTCTTATTTGCATTCTCATTTACATATTATTTGCCAAGTGTGCACAGTGTGCTGTTTCTCTTTTGTTTTCCATTGTCCTGATTTTCTTTTGTTCTGCTCAGTTGTTGTTTGCCTGTGCAAGTCTGTGCAAGTGCATAAGCAGCCATTATTTTTCCTTTACGAGCTCTAGCTCTACAGTTTTAAACTATTATTTACACTTTATTTCTATTGGATATTTCTGGGATTTTACTTTGTTTTGGAATTACTGCAAATGTTGACATTATTGTGGATGGTGCATATTAAAGAAAGTACTTTAAAACATTATTTTACTCTTTTAATTTCTGTATGTTGTGAGAGCTGTGTACATTAAAAACAAGGAATCAACAGCAGCTGACCTAATTGGTAGATCCAATTAAATTTATTGATCAACGGTTTTCCCTACACAAAACATAAAAATCAAACTATGTATAACCATGTAAGCTGTCTTTGATTAGTATAGAGTAAAAATACTGTGACGATACAACGATTTAATTGTACTGTACTTATTAGGCCTAATCATGACGTCGTTTAATTCGATTTAAAAAAATGTTATTCTGCAAATTTCACAGGTCGGGGAGATGCATTGTCTAAATCATTTGCAATATTGCTTGATTATTTAACGTTATCTTATCCATTTTTAATTTTTCAAGAACCCAGGTCAAACTCCTTTGTTGAAAATTTCACAATTAATAAAGCGAAATAACCTGTTGGAATTGGTACGATACGGTAACAGTATTTGAACAAGCATGAGAGATGGGTCGGGGCTGGGAAGTTTGTTCGTCAGGACCTAGAAGCTCTAATGTAATTATTTGATCAGTAATTAAATAGGTAAATTAGGCTGCAAATAAAAATTAGCTACTTAAAAACCTACCACGGTCTTATTATAAAATTCATTTTAAAATGTGGTTATCAAAATAGGAATAATTACATTTTTTGTAGAATTCGCCACTTACTGTCCTGGATCAAATGCCAAATTGGACCTGACATGCTGAATTGTACAATGAAACCAAGTTGTTCATATAACTCATACCAATATGGGAAATTTTCGAAAAGATATGGGAAATGTTAGATGGCAACACGTGTACCGCTATAAAACAAAATCATCAACACTATATTGGTCCTACGAAATAGAGTGAATAGGATGTCAAAGAAGCTACCAACACAAATTATAATCGCTAAAAAACTTGAATGCAAGAACTTAATGGCGTCACACAAAGCAGTTTTTAGACTCTATATCTCACTGTAAGTCGGCGGTCGGTAAACACTAACTCAAATTTGCGCACGCAACTGCAGCCATGTATACGTGACTCTATAGCTCACTATGTCGGTCAGTCGGTAAACAGTAACTCAAATTTGCGCACGGGACTGCAGCCATGTATATGGCCTTGCTAAACCTGCAACCAAAGAGTAATAATGATGACGGAAATTAAAGAGAACTTGCGGAAATGCAACCCATTGGAGCTCCTGTCAAAATCAACCTGTATACCAGAAAATCTGATCATCCGCACTTTGTAATGGAAGCAAAACTAAAAGCACTTACGATGTGCCCACATGGATACTGTGTGAGTGTGCACAAATCCATGCTATACCATTGTGTGCCATCGCTAATTAGAGTTTAAAAGAAACATACTAATCTAAGATTGAAGCGATGAATGTGGACGATGTTTTAGTATCATGGGTAACAGCTTTCTTGAGTAATCGTAGAGACCGAGTAAAATTGAATAACTCTTTGTCATGATGGATGGTTAACGCCAAATGGAAGAATACCGCAAGGATAATGACTTGGACCTGTGCTACGTTCATCAATGAATTACAAACGATCCTTCCAATATAGGCCTATAATATAAACTTTATTTATTCACGAGAGAAAATGACAAAAATTGTAGCTAGGAAATGTGTGCCTGCCTCAATCAATATGATGGTACAGTGGGCTTAGGTTTTTAAACAAACTTAAAACGAAGCGATGAGTGTGCTGTAATGTTATCCGATCACACGTGTTCATTCATTCTATTTAATTTGATTGAAACTGAGGGAGCTGTTTTTTTTTTTACTTTTGTGCGTCCGTCTCCGTGTAAATAGCATGGTACGTCTGTTTGTGAAACCAGCAAAAACGATTAAAAACGAAATTTGTTTCGAGGTCTTCGGTCTTCGATCTTTGTTTTCGAGGTCTTCGCTTTCGACACACCCTCCAAGGAACCGATACATGTGCATGGATTTGTGAATTTACCGGTTACGCTTACAAGTGAGCCACAGAATAAAGTGCACGCGAAGATTTACATCGTAGAAAAAGGATTGCCTATTCTCGAGATGGACTTGATTAGCAACCTAAATATTAACATTGTGAAAGGACAAATTGCTTGCGTCCAAGTCACTACAGATACTACTACAATTGATGATGCTGAATACAAACAAGAACTAAATAAGAACTATCCGAGATTGTTCAGTGGGAATGTGGGACTCGCGAAGGATTTCACTGTAGAATTATTCAATTCATTGCATGGTGCTACTGTATTTTCTACGTTCTTAGATCTGCGTACCATCAATTAATATTACATAAAGAAAGTAGGGATTTAACTGCTTTTATTACACATCAAGGCCTTTACCAGTATAAGAGAGATGTTTTGGTCTTGCTTCCGCACCATCTGCATTTAAAAAAACAATGAGTTCAATCCTAATGAATGAAAAGGGTGTACGTTGCTATCTTGACGATATTGTTGCTTTAGTAAAAGTAAAATACAAAAAGGCAGGGTTAACGCTAAACCTTGATAAATGCAAATTTAGAGTGAAACAAATACTTAGGTCATACAATTTTGGCTTCAGGACTCAACCTGATAATGACCACGTAAAAGCCATAATCGAGGCAAAAATTCCAAACAACATCTCTGAATTGAGAACTGCTTTGGGAATGTTTGGATACTATGCAAAATTTGTACCAAATTATGCGACTACATCAGAACCATTAAGGCATTTGCTAAGGAAAAAAAATGCGTTTGTGTGGGGTAATGAACAACAAGCCGCATTTGATAAACTAAAGAATAGAATCGCTAAAAGTACTGCATTGAACTTGTTTGATCTCAAATTACCAGTGATTGTTACCACTGATAATTACGGAATAGGTGGTGTGCTAAGTCAAATTAAGGAAAACATTGAAATTCCTATTGCATTTAAATCCCGTACATTGACAAGTGCAGAGCGTAATTATTAAACGGGAGAGAAAGAAGCATTAGCTTGTGTATATGCTTGTAAAAAATGGTTTAATTACTTATGGGGTAACAAATTTACATTATGTACTGATCACAAAGCTAATTTGAAATTGCTAAGTTCAGGTCATAAAACCATGCGAATTGCTAGATGACTTGCATTACAAAACATGAGTTAATTAAGGAAACAAATACTGATCATGTCTCAACATTACTTAAGAAGTATATTACAACTGCATGGCCAAGTATACCCATATGAACATGTTAAATGAGGAATTGAAACCTCACTACCTTGTAAAAGATGAATTGTGTTTAAATAATGATTTAATTAAATCATTGCAATGTAAAATAATTGATCAAGCACATACTGCACATCAAGGTATTGTACGAACAAAAAACAGGATTAAAGAACTAAACTGGTTTCCTGCTATAGATCGTAAAGTAGAAGATAAAATTAAGAATTGTGAACCGTGTCAAAATAGACAGCTAAAACTTACAATGCACCCATTACAACCAATTGCGTTACCAGAACATGCATGGCAAAAAGTTGCTATTGATATAATAGGCCCATTTGAAAAGTGTAGATATGCTATTGTGCTCGTTGATTATTTCAGTAAATGGCCAGAAGTTTCTTTTTCCAATGATATTACATTTACATTTAGTATGTAATTTTCTCGACCAGATATTTGCAAGAAAAGAATTACCAAATGAGTTGGTATCCGATAATGGGAAACAATTTGTATCAATAGAGTTTGAAATGAGTTGGTATCCGATAATGGGAAACAATTTGTATCAATAGAGTTTGAAAATGATTTAAAGGAGAGAGGTATTAAACACAGTAGAACATCATTGTACTATCCTAAAAGTAATGGATTAGTTGAAAGAATGAATAGATCCGCGCGCAATGCATGTTGGGATATATAGCGGGCTGCTAAAATGATTAAAATCACCTTATTTTTCACATTTGTAACCATTTAAATACGAAAAAATTTATCTCAATAGGACCATATAGTATTTATTTTCACATTAAAGATGTATTGTCCCCCGAAAACATGAAAAATGAAGATTAATTAAATCAGACTTTGAATAGATTATTTTGTAATTTTAATAAAGTTAATCATTTTCGTAGAAAAAAAAACTATAAAAATTAATTTTTCCCTTATAAATTGACAAAATAAAAGGTTAAATTCAACCAAAAATCCATTGGCTGGCAGCCAATTTTACTATTTATTGCTTTAAATTACAGTTTTTTGAGGTAAATAAATTTTGTTTTGATCTAATTTTTGGTCAAAGTGGATAACTTTCATGTAACATTAAAATGGCATATTAGAAAAAAAATAAATAAATAATTATTTTTTCTGGGGGACAATACATCTTTAAAGTGTTAAATCACTTAACAACCTAAGGCCGATTTCCCTTACCCCCATACTAGCCAGAGTCTTTGAATCGTTTTTAGTTAAGTGGATCGTCGAGGATATAAATATTAGCTTAGATTGTAGACAAGGAAGTAGGAAGAAATCATCGACATCCCATTATCTTTGAGCACCGAGTCAATTAAGCTTAAAGATCTTGAGTGTGGTGGAACTTACGTTAATCTGTGCGCAATTGATTTCACCAAAGCTTTTGACCTCATTGACTACTCCATTCTTATAAAGAAGTTAATCGACATCGGGGTGAGGTCGTCTATAATTCCCACCATCTGCAGCTTCCTCACTGATCGCACCATGAATACCAAATATACTGGATGTACATCTACTTTCTAGTAAGATAACCTGTGGCGTCCCGCAAGGGACTAAGCTTGGTCCCGTGTTATTCTTGGTGCTCATTAATGATGCATGTGTAAGCTGCAGAAGGTGGAAATTTGTAGACGACCTCACCCTGGGAGAGGTAGTTAGTAAAGGAGCAAGGCCTGCAATGCAAGAGATGCTTAATGATGTTAATGATTGGTGTAGAAAGAATAATATGATCCCAAAACCCTCTAAGTGCCATATAATGATTTAAATTTTTGAAAGACATCAGCGTTGACGCTGCGTCTCCCATTTTTAATCTAAATGACTCCAACCTTGATGTGGTAGAACATATGAGATTGCTTGGCGTCATAATTCAAAATAATTTGAAGTGGGACCTCAACACCCAAGATATTGTCTCACGGGCATCAAGAATACTCTTTGCTCTATGTATTTTAAAAAAAGTCAATGTTGTTCTTGATGACCTAATCACTGTGTACACTTCCTACATTAGGCCCATCTTGGAATACGCTTGCCAGGTATGACATGGTGCTATTACCAAGAAAATGGCCAACAACATTGAGACCATCCCGAAAAGAGCATGTCGAATAATGTTAGGTGCTACCTACATTTCCTATGACAATGCCCTAGAGGTTACAGGGTTACCTTCTCTCGAGGCAAGGAGAGACACTCTTGTGTTGTCCTTTGGCAGGGAGTTACTCAAGTCCAACTGTTTTCGAGACATGCTACCTCCTTAGATCTAATACAACTAGTACTGGAAGTCTCCTTCCCCCCAGGTGTAAAACTGAACGATACCAAAGGTCTGCCATACCTACGCTTGTAGTTTATTAATGCTAAGTGATATGGGTAGATTTCCATGATTATTTCTCACTTTCTCGATGCCGTTTCGACTTTTTATATAATAATTTTAATAATGTATATACTAATAATAATCTTAAATAATAATAATAATATTTTTCTATACTGTTTAATAATTGTGCCTCTTTTACTTTAAATTTGTATATTGATTGTAAACAAACGTTATCAGCCAATGGCTGCTGTTTTGTAAATGTGTTTTATACCTGAATAAATAAAAAAAAAATGTAGTTTGTGACCTTAAATTAGATCTAAAAAACGTAGGGAATGGGGACATTAAAGTGAAGACAAGTACATTAGGGCTAGTTACCATTTCAAAATGTATTGTTTTGACATGCAAAAAATACTAAAATTAAAAAAAAACACCTTAAACATATCAGTAAAGTATTGTATTAAAAAATAAAATAAAAACCTCCATGTGACTTTAAAAAACACATATCTTTCTTCAGGACCTGTACAATAATAATTTTGAAAAAAAACCCAATTAATGTAACTTGCTTAAATAAATATTTGTATTAATAAGGAGTTTTTTGCATCTGTAATACAACATCTGATAAATCAACATACCTCATTAATAGAGGGCGACATTCCTAAAATAAAAATTATAAACATTTGTTTTTTTTATTTATTTAGTTTATATTTTGTTTTTGTTTGCTTTCGGTTGTTTTCATTTGCTTTTGGTTGTTTTCAGTTTCTTTTCTGTAAGCTCTCAGTTATTTTCAGTTATTTCCAGTGGTTTTCAGTAATTAGCCTGCCCCATTCTACTTAGGCCTGAAGGAAACATTAACAAGATAGGCCTAGGCCTAGTTAGTTTACACAATAATTCAGTTTCAATTACTTACTATCGTAATAATTGTTGGGTAAAATTATCACGGTCAATTTCTACAATATCATAGACTGTAAAAATATGTATCAAAATTTAGGAATGTACTATTATCAATGAATTTAAGAACAAAATCTACAGTATCCAATTTCAGGCCTAGACCATACACCCATTAAGAAGACAATTACAGTAGCCTATATGGGCCAAGTTTAACATTTAAAAATGTTTAGATATACACATAATAATCAAATTGTTGTTGTTTTTAGTTGTTCTACATTATTTTCAGTAATTTTAGGTTGTTGTTTTCAGTTATTTAGCTTGTCCCATTCTACTTAGCCCTACTGAATGAAACATGTATAACTTTAGGCTAGCTAAAAAAGCAAATATTTAAGTTTAAATTACTTACTACCTTCAAATCATGTGGGTAGAATTATTATTACGGTAAATTTCTACAATATCATAGACTGTAAAAATATGTATCAAAATTAAAGAATGTACTATTATCAATGAATTTAAGAACAAAATCTACAGTATCCAATTTCATGGCATAGGCCATAAACCCATTAAGAAGACAACTACAGTAGCCTATATAGGCCAAGTTTAAAATGTTTAGATATACACATAATAATCAAATTGTTATTGTTTTTAGTTTGTTTTACATTATTTCAGTAATTTTAGGTTGTTTTTTTAAGTAATTTGGCTTGCCCCATTCTACTTAGGCCTACTGAATGAAACATGTATAACTTTAGGCTAGCTAAAAAAGCAAATACTTAAGTTTAAATTACTTACTACCTTCAAATTATGTGGGTAAAATTATTATTACTGTAAATTTCTACAATATCATAGACTGTAAAAATATGTATCAAAATTAAAGAATGTACTATTATCAATGAATTTAAGAACAAAATCTACAGTATCCAATTTCAGGCCTACCATACACCCATTAAGAAGACAATTACAGTAGCCTATATAGGCCAAGTTTAAAATGTTCAGATATACACATAATAATCAAATTGTTGTTGTTTTTAGTTTGTTTTACATTACTTTCAGTAATTTTAGGTTGTTTTTTCAGTAATTTAGCTTGCCCCATTCTACTTAGGCCTACTGAATGAAACATGTATAACTTTAGGCTAGCTAAAAAAAATATTTAGGTTTAAATTACTTACTACCTTCAAATTATGTGGATAAAATTATTATTACGGTAAATTTCATCAATATCATAGACTGTAAAAATATGTGTCAAAATTAAAGAATGTACTATTATCAATGAATTTAAGAACAAAATCTACAGTATCCAATTTCATGGCCTAGGCCATAAACCCATTAAAGAAGACAATTACAGTAGCCTATATAGGCCAAGTTTAAAATGTTTAGATATACACATAATAATCAAATTGTTGTTTTTTTAGTTTGTTTTACATTACTTTCAGTAATTTTAGGTTGTTTTTTTAGTAATTTAGCTTGCCCCATTCTACTTAGGCCTACTGAATGAAACATGTATATTCTTTAGGCTAGCTAAAAAAAAAATCAACATACCTCATTAATAGAGGGGGACATTGCTAAAATAAAAATTATAAACATTTGTTTTTTTATTTGCTTTCGGTTGTTTTCATTTGCTTTTAGTTGTTTTCAGTTTCTTTTCTGTAAGCTTTCAGTTATTTTCAGGTATTTCCAGTGGTTTTCAGTAATTAGCCTGCCCCATTCTACTTAGGCCTGAAGAGAACATTAACAGGATAGGCCTAATTCAGTTAAAATTACTTACTATCGTAATCATTTTTGGGTAAAATTATTATTACGGTAAATTTCTACAATATCATAGACTGTAAAAATATGTATCAAAATTTAAGAATGTACTATTATCAATGAATTTAAGAACAAAATCTACAGTATCCAATTTCATGGCCTAGGCCATAAACCCATTAAAAAGACAACTACAGTAGCCTATATAGGCCAAGTTTAAAATGTTTAGATATACACATAATAATCAAATTGTTGTTTTTTTTTGGTTGTTTTACATTACTTTCAGTAATTTTTGGTTGTTTTTGCAGTAATTTAGCTTGCCCCATTCTACTTAGGCCTACTGAATGAAACATGTATATTCTTTAGGCTAGCTAAAAAAAAAATCAACATACCTCATTAATAGAGGGCGACATTGCTAAAATAAAAACTAGACATGTAACTCGTCACTTTGACGAGTTTGGTTTTCCGCCGCGCAAGTGGTGCAACATGAACGTGTAACGACGTACCTTACCGTACCGAACATTAAGGGGATAGGTTGAGGACAAAAGGAAGTGTCCACGTTGGCATTATGACCTGAACTGAAGAATATGATATGTTTTTATTGCTGAATTCTATTATTTTGATTCATATATAGTATACACAGTATAATCTGTATCCATATCACATACAGTGTAGAATAGGTGAAATTACGGGACCCGCTATTTATTGCAATTTTTAACATGTTGACGGTTTTAAAATGAAACGCGAAGGTAGCATTTCCGAAAAGAAATTATCTCAGCAACAACGTATTAGCGTGTAGAAGAAATTTGAATACGTGAAATATTGATGCGCGCTCTTTTAAATGCAATGAATTATGACGCAAAAGATGAAAATACGACTTTTTTCATTTAACTGGCCATATGATGACGTCACAACATCCGATTGGCAAAATTTTCACATGATTTCGTATCTAAAATCCAATAGCTTCCAGAAAACGTTTTAATCGTGATTATCAAATTTTATTCTTACGAGCTATAACAGATTAAAATTTACTGTAAAGATGAAATTAATGCCACACGTAATTTAAATTTTTAGGAATGATGACGTAAAATATTTATAATTCATGCGAAAGACAGTTGATTGACCTAGACAATATCAAAATTTGGGTGAAAATGGAAAACGGATAAGTGGAGATGCGCTCTATTAAATGTGATGAGCTATGACGAAAGATACAAAAATCCTAAATTTTATATTAGCGTGGCAATACGATGACGTCACAATGTCCGGTTAGCCATATTAATATATGATCCGATATCTACAACTCATTAACTTCCAGAAAATGTCATCCACAAAAAGTTGACCGTCTAGTTTAGAAATTACGACTGTTTAAAAAAAGGCATATTTTAAACGAATTTTTTAACCTTTTCATAAAAAACGCGCGCAAATTGTCCAATTCGACGTGCTCGTATGACGTATCTTTAAGTCGAAATTGTTTAAAATTTGGT
This sequence comes from Antedon bifida, assembly GCF_963402885.1. Lineage (NCBI taxonomy): Eukaryota > Metazoa > Echinodermata > Crinoidea > Comatulida > Antedonidae > Antedon > Antedon bifida. Next base: position 15,461,229 of record NC_136226.1, on the reverse strand, counting down.
AAAATTACTAGAAAAGGCTGGAAAAACATAAATCACGCGAAAAAAATACGTTTTCAATGCTACGTGCGCACCGCACACGTAAAAATGTGCGCACGCGTGGGAATTTTTGACATGCTTAAAACGACATGAAACGCGTAGAAAGTTGATTATAAATTAATTTTGCGCATTTTGAAATTTTAAATGCGCGTGCGCGCGTAACTTTGTGTAAAACACGCAATTTTTTTTCCACAGAAAGTTAGCGCATAATATAAATTAAACTTTTGCAAAGTTTCAAGTTGAAATGTTATTTGGTTGTCGAGCTATGTTAAATACGAGAAAATCGTTAAATCGCGCGTACGTCACGTTGCGCAATTGTAAGCATCATGAAAAGCTTCGCTTGACGACGTTACATAAATGTCAAAATGTCAACATAGTTAAAAAAATGTTATGTTTGCAAGTTTTAGAGAAAAGCGTTACACAAAAATCATACAGAAAGAAAGAAGATGAAAAAAAAGATGATGATGGTGATGATGATGATGATTTCGTACAATCACAAGAGGTTTTCCTGCAACTTCGTTGCGGAAAACCAATTATAAACATTTGTTTTTTTATTTATTAGGTGATCATTTAGAATAAAATGATCACCTATTGTTATTGTATCAAATCTTTATTTTTTGGTTTTCCGCAACGAAGTTGCAGGAAAACCTCTTGTGATTGTACGAAATCATCATCATCAACTTTTTATTGGTTATCCGCAACGAAGTTGCAGGATAACCTCTTGTGATTGTACGAAATCAACATCTTTTTCTTGATCTTCTTTCTTTCTGTATGATTTTTGTGGAACGCTTTTCTCTAAAACTTGCAAACATAACATTTTGTAACTTTCTCAACATATCGTCATGCACATGAAGATGTGCTGCGAAGCTTTTCATGACGTTTACAATTGCGCAACGTGACTTACGCGTGATTTAACGATTTCCTCGTATTTAACATAGGTCGAAAACCAAATAACATTTCAAATTGAAACTTTCCAAAAGTTTAATTTATATCATGCGCTAACTTTCTGTTGAAAAAAAATTACGTGTTTTACATAAAGTTACGCGCGCACGCGCATTTAAAATTTCAAAATGCGCAAAATTATTTTCTAATCAACTTTCTACGCGTTTCATGTCATTTTAAGCATGTCAAAAATTCCCACGCGTGCGCAAATTTTTACGTGTGCGGTGCGCACGTAGCATTAAAAACATATATTTTTCGCGTGATTTATGTTTTTCCAGCCTCTTCTAGTAATTTTACCAACTTTTAAACAATTTGGATTTAAGGTTACGTCATACGAGCACGTCGAATTGGTCAATTTGCGCGCGTTTTTGATGAAAAAGTTCAGAAATTTGTCAAAATTATGCCTTTTTTTAAACAGTCGTAGTTTCTAAACTGCACGGTCAACTTTTTGTGGATGACATATTCTAGAAGTTGATGAGTTGTAGATATAGGATCATGTATCAATATGGCTAACCGGACATTGTGACGTCATCGTATGGCCACGCGAATATAAAATTTAGGATTTTTGTAGCTTTCGTCATAGCTTACCACATTGAATAGAGCGCATCTCCACTTATCCGTTTTCCATTTTCACCCCGATTTTGATATTGTCTAGGTCAATCAACTATCTTTCGCAGGAGTTAAAAATATTTTAATTTTTTTGACGTCATCATGCCTAAAAATTTAAATCACGTGTGGCATTAATTTCATCTTTACAGTAAATTTTAATCTGTTATAGCTCGTAAGAATAAAATGTGATAATCACGATTAAAACTTTTTCTGGAAGCTATTGGATTGTAGATACGAAACTATGTAAAAATTTTGCCAATCGGATGTTGTGACGTCATCATATGGCCAGTTAAATAAAAAAGGTCGTATTTTTATCTTTTGCGTCATAATTCATTACATTTCGGTCAACACGCCACATTCGCGGTCAACACGCCACACTATTAAATTTTGATTTTGTTAATCAATGTTGCTACATTGGTAGCGAAATGTCCGATTCATGCAAGATATTGCATTGTACAATGTTATGAATAAACGTTTATGTTAGTTGGTGTGTATGGCCGCACCGTCCCCAGAATTGTCTCCGATGGTTTTTGTATGGGGTTAATGAAGAGTGAAGAAGAAGCACTTGAACGACACGGACGTGTTTTTAATCGTGCTCCTCAGTGTGTTAGGAATTCAGTTTTTCCTAGTGAATTTGACTTTGCTTTGGTGTTTTGGATGTTTCCAGTCGTTATTATTTCACTTGTGAACATTCTTGATGGTATTTATGTTTGATCTGTGGTCCAATTTCGTGAATTTTAGATGTTTTTTTTGATGTATTTGTGCCATCGGAACTAAGGAATTCCGGATCACGCCGTGATTTGCATTTCGCGCCAAACCAGCTGCTGTAGTACTGTGTAGTACACTGGCTCGCTCGTTGATTAGCTGTACCGGTACAACAAACACATATCTGGACCTATTTGAGTTGCCTTAATTAATAACATAATGGCTCTATTTAGTTGTTTGATGACATTACTCTGCACATTATTTCTGAGATCAATCATATTTCAACCAGGTTCATTTGATTGTTTGGTTCGTCAACTCAGCTATCATAAGGAAAATGTTCACTATAACATCCGTGTCGGTGAGTCATGTTCTCTTTTTTTGCATACATGTGCTAGCATTAATAACACCACAAGAAAACGATATATAAGTAGGCCTGTGAGATATTACGCCAATCATTATTCGACTTTTAACCTATGTTTGTTGGTTAGTGGCGACATTCATCCTCACCCAGGCCCAGAGCTGATGCATAGGAACAAGAGCCAGCATATTGGAAACGGTAATAGTACGAAGAATACATGTGAATCTTGCGCTAAAACGACGAGACGCAATCAAAAATGTCTGATTTGCTGTGAATGTCATCACATATTTCATATCAAGTGCATACCTATGAGCAGCGATAGTTATGTGTTTTATCAAGATAATCCATGGGCGTGTAACATCTGCTCCCTACCACAACTATCGGACTCATTTTTTGACAAGTCATTGAACAACAACAGTATATCGTCATTTGCATCCAGCAATACATCAACTGATTCTTCCATCTTTGAAACTAACCTTATTCAAGTTGCTTTATTTAACGCCAGAAGTGTGGTGAATAAGATCGAAGAATTCCATGCGCGTATCGCAATTGATGAATTGGACATCTTGATTGTCACAGAAACGTGGCTGGACTCCTCTATTGATAGTACGGAACTGTTTCCAGACTCATTCGTTGTGTACAGAAAAGACCGTTCAAGACACTAACACACTTTCCTACTAACATTGAGGTCAAAATTATTGAAATAACTGTAAATAACAATTTTAACGTTTTAATATGTGCTGTTTATAGGCCACCGAGTTCAAATGACGATTGGCTCAATCAATTTCACGATGTCGTTGATTTTATCCTATCTATTTTACATAAGTACTGTGGTATAATTTTAACTGGTGATTTTAATTATGATTACGGTGTCGATAGTCCCTTAGTTTATAAGAAATTTAAAGAAATTATTGCTCCACTTGATACTATACAATTTGTTGATTTTTTTACTCGTGTTTCTAACACCAAAAGTAGCATTATTGATCTGGTCTTGTGCAACAACCCTGACATTGTATGTAATTTTAGAAGTCATCCCGGTCTCAGTACAAGTGACCACCTTGGGGTTTATTTTAATATTAACGCTAGATGCAGTAAAGTTAAACCTGTAGATAGATATTATTATCAATATAGTAAATGTGACCATGACGATCTTTTTACAACGTTGGGGGCGGTTCCTTGGGGACTGTGCCTGGAACAATCAGACTGTGAGGAAATGTGGGAAAATTTTAAAGACCTCTTTCTCGCCACTATCAACGATTGTATCCCTAAAGTCAAAAGTAAAAAAAGAAACAGGCCAGCTTGGATAACTCAAGAAATGGTTACCATGGCTCGTAATAATGCCAACGTGAACACTTCCTTTTGTCCTCAACCTATCCCCTTAATGTTAATGTTGCACCACTTGCGCGGCGGATAACCAAACTCGTCAAAGTGACGAGTTACATGTCTAGTTTATCTTCTTTCTTTCTGTATGATTTTTGTGTATCGCTTTTCTCTGAAACTTGCAAACATAACATTTTGTGAACTATGTTAACATTTTGACATTTATGTAACCTCGTCAAGCGAAGCTTTTCATGATGTTTACAATTGCGCAACGTGACGTACGCGCGATTTAACGATTTTCTCGTATTTAACATAGGTCAAAAACCAAATAATATTTTATATTGAAACTTTGCACAAATTTAATTTATATCATGCGCTAACTTTCTGTCGAACCAAAATTGCGTGTTTTACACAAAGTTACGCGCGCACGCGCATTTAAAATTTCAAAATGCGCTAAATTATTTTCTAATCAAGTTTCTACGCGTTTCATGTCGTTTTAAGCATGTAAAAAATTCCCACGCGTGCGCAAATTTTTACGTGTGCGGTGCGCACGTAGCATTAAAAACATATTTTTTTCGCGTGATTTATGTTTTTCCAGCCTTTTCTAGTAATTTTACCAACTTTTAAACAATTTCGACTTAAAGTAACGTCATACGAGCACGTGGAATTGGACAATTTGCGCGAGTTTTTGTTGAAAAAGTTAAAAAAATTGTCAAAATTATGCCTTTTTTTAAACAGTCATAATTTCTAAACTGCACGGTCAACTTTTTGTGGATGACATTTTCTGGAAGTTAATGAGTTGTAGATATCGGATCATATATTAATATGGCTAACCGGACATTGTGACGTCATCGTATGGCCACGCTAATATAAAATTTAGGATTTTTGTATCTTTCGTCATAGCTCATCACATTTAATAGAGCGCATCTCCACTTATCCGTTTTCCATTTTCACCCAAATTTTGATATTGTCTAGGTCAATCAACTGTCTTTCGCATGAATTATAAATATTTTAATTTTTTTGACGTCATCATTCCTAAAAATTTAAATTACGTGTGGCATTAATTTCATCTTTACAGTAAATTTTAATCTGTTATAGCTCGTAAGAATAAAATTTGATAATCACGATTAAAACGTTTTCTGGAAGCTATTGGATTTTAGATACGAAATCATGTGAAAATTTTGCCAATCGGATGTTGTGACGTCATCATATGGCCAGTTAAATGAAAAAAGTCGTATTTTCATCTTTTGCGTCATAATTCATTGCATTTAAAAGAGCGCGCATCAATATTTCACGTATTCAATTTTCTTTTGCACGTTTATATGTTGTTGCTGAGATAATATCCTTCCGAAATTGCTATCTTTGTATTTCATTTTGATGCCGTCGCCATGTTAAAAATTGCAATAAATAGCGGGTCCCGTAATTTCACCTATTCTACACTGTATGTGATATGGATACAGATTATACTGTGTATACTATAATAAATATGAATCAAAATAATAGAATTCAGCAATAAAAACATATCATATTCTTCAGTTCAGGTGATAATGCCAACGTGGACACTTCCTTTTGTCCTCAACCTATCCCCTTAATGTTCGGTACGGTAAGGTACGTCGTTACACGTTCATGTTGCACCACTTGCGCGGCGGAAAACCAAACTCGTCAAAGTGACGAGTTACATGTCTAGTTGGTTTTCCGCAACGAAGTTGCAGGAAAACCTCTTGTGATTGTACGAAATCATCAACTTTTTATTTATCTTCTTTCTTTCTGTATGATTTTTGTGTATCGCTTTTCTCTGAAACTTGCAAACATAACATTTTGTGAACTATGTTAACATTTTGACATTTATGTAACGTCGTCAAGCGAAGCTTTTCATGATGTTTACAATTGCGCAACGTGACGTACGCGCGATTTAACGATTTTCTCGTATTTAACATAGGTCAAAAACCAAATAACATTTTATATTGAAACTTTGCACAAATTTAATTTATATCATGCGCTAACTTTCTGTGGAAAAAAAATTGCGTGTTTTACACAAAGTTACGCGCGCACGCGCATTTAAAATTTCAAAATGCGCAAAATTAATTTATAATCAATTTTCTACGCGTTTCATGTCGTTTTAAGCATGTCAAAAATTCCCACGCGTGCGCACATTTTTACGTGTGCGGTGCGCACGTAGCATTGAAAACGTATTTTTTTCGCGTGATTTATGTTTTTCCAGCCTTTTCTAGTAATTTTACCAAATTTTAAACAATTTCGACTTAAAGATACGTCATACGAGCACGTCGAATTGGACAATTTGCGCGCGTTTTTTATGAAAAGGTTAAAAAATTCGTTTAAAATATGCATTTTTTTAAACAATCGTAATTTCTAAACTAGACGGTCAACTTTTTGTGGATGGCATATTCTGGAAGTAGATGAGTTGTAGATATCGTATCAGGTATTAATATGACTAACCGGACATTGTGACGTCATCGTATGGCCACGCGAATATAAAATTTAGGATTTTTGTATCTTTCGTCATAGCTCACCAGATTGAATAGAGCGCATCTCCACTTATCCGTTTTCCATTTTCACCCAAATTTTGATATTGTCTAGGTCAATCAACTGTCTTTCGCATGAATTATAAATATTTTAATTTTTTTGACGTCATCATTCCTAAAAATTTAAATTACGTGTGGCATTAATTTCATCTTTACAGTAAATTTTAATCTGTTATAGCTCGTAAGAATAAAATTTGATAATCACGATTAAAACGTTTTCTGGAAGCTATTGGATTTTAGATACGAAATCATGTGAAAATTTTGCCAATCGGATGTTGTGACGTCATCATATGGCCAGTTAAATGAAAAAAGTCGTATTTTCATCTTTTGCGTCATATTTCATTGCATTTAAAAGAGCGCGCATCAATATTTCACGTATTCAAATTTCTTTTGCACGTTAATATGTTGTTGCTGAGATAATATCCTTCCGAAATTGCTATCTTTGTATTTCATTTTGATGCCGTCGCCATGTTAAAAATTGCAATAAATAGCGGGTCCCGTAATTTCACCTATTCTACACTGTATGTGATATGGATACAGATTATACTGTGTATACTATATATGAATCAAAATAATAGAATTCAGCAATAAAAACATATCATATTCTTCAGTTCAGGTCATAATGCCAACGTGGACACTTCCTTTTGTCCTCAACCTATCCCCTTAATGTTCGGTACGGTAAGGTACGTCGTTACACGTTCATGTTGCACCACTTGCGCGGCGGAAAACCAAACTCGTCAAAGTGACGAGTTACATGTCTAGTTGGTTTTCCGCAACGAAGTTGCAGGAAAACCTCTTGTGATTGTACGAAATCATCATCATCATCTTTTTTGTCATCTTCTTTCTTTCTGTATGATTTTTGTGTAACGCTTTTCTCTAAAACTTGCAAACATAACATTTTGTTAACTATGTTAACATTTTGACATTTATGTAACGTCGTCAAGCGAAGCTTTTCATGATGTTTACAATTGCGCATCGTGACGTACGCGCGATTTAACGACTTTCTCGTATTTAACATAGGTCAAAAACCAAATAACATTTTATATTGAAACTTTGCACAAATTTAATTTATATCATGCGCTAACTTTCTGTCGAACCAAAATTGCGTGTTTTACACAAAGTTACGCGCGCACGCGCATTTAAAATTTCAAAATGCGCTAAATTATTTTCTAATCAACTTTCTACGCGTTTCATGTCGTTTTAAGCATGTAAAAAATTCCCACGCGTGCGCAAATTTTTACGTGTGCGGTGCGCACGTAGCATTAAAAACATATTTTTTTCGCGTGATTTATGTTTTTCCAGCCTTTTCTAGTAATTTTACCAACTTTTAAACAATTTCGACTTAAAGTAACGTCATACGAGCACGTGGAATTGGACAATTTGCGCGAGTTTTTGTTGAAAAAGTTAAAAAAATTGTCAAAATTATGCCTTTTTTTAAACAGTCGTAATTTCTAAACTGCACGGTCAACTTTTTGTGGATGACATTTTCTGGAAGTTAATGAGTTGTAGATATCGGATCATATATTAATATGGCTAACCGGACATTATGACGTCATCGTATGGCCACGCTAATATAAAATTTAGGATTTTTGTATCTTTCGTCATAGCTCATCACATTTAATAGAGCGCATCTCCACTTATCCGTTTTCCATTTTCACCCAAATTTTGATATTGTCTAGGTCAATCAACTGTCTTAAGCATGAATTATAAATATTTTAATTTTTTTGACGTCATCATTCCTAAAAATTTAAATTACGTGTGGCATTAATTTCATCTTTACAGTAAATTTTAATCTGTTATAGCTCGTAAGAATAGAATTTGATAATCACGATTAAAACGTTTTCTGGAAGCTATTGGATTTTAGATACGAAATCATGTGAAAATTTTGCCAATCGGATGTTGTGACGTCATCATATGGCCAGTTAAATGAAAAAAGTCGTATTTTCATCTTTTGCGTCATAATTCATTGCATTTAAAAGAGCGCGCATCAATATTTCACGTATTCAAATTTCTTTTGCACGTTAATATGTTGTTGCTGAGATAATATCCTTCCGAAATTGCTATCTTTGTATTTCATTTTGATGCCGTCGCCATGTTAAAAATTGCAATAAATAGCGGGTCCCGTAATTTCACCTATTCTACACTGTATGTGATATGGATACAGATTATACTGTGTATACTATATATGAATCAAAATAATAGAATTCAGCAATAAAATCATATCATATTCTTCAGTTCAGGTCATAATGCCAACGTGGACACTTCCTTTTGTCCTCAACCTATCCCCTTAATGTTCGGTACGGTAAGGTACGTCGTTACACGTTCATGTTGCACCACTTGCGAGGCGGAAAACCAAACTCGTCAAAGTGACGAGTTACATGTCTAGTTGGTTTTCCGCAACGAAGTTGCAGGAAAACCTCTTGTGATTGTACGAAATCATCATCATCATCAACTTTTTATTTATCTTCTTTCTTTCTGTATGATTTTTGTGTATCGCTTTTCTCTGAAACTTGCAAACATAACATTTTGTGAACTATGTTAACATTTTGACATTTATGTAACGTCGTCAAGCGAAGCTTTTCATGATGTTTACAATTGCGCAACGTGACGTACGCGCGATTTAACGATTTTCTCGTATTTAACATAGGTCAAAAACCAAATAACATTTTATATTGAAACTTTGCACAAATTTAATTTATATCATGCGCTAACTTTCTGTCGAACCAAAATTGCGTGTTTTACACAAAGTTACGCGCGCACGCGCATTTAAAATTTCAAAATGCGCTAAATTATTTTCTAATCAAGTTTCTACGCGTTTCATGTCGTTTTAAGCATGTAAAAAATTCCCACGCGTGCGCAAATTTTTACGTGTGCGGTGCGCACGTAGCATTAAAAACATATTTTTTTCGCGTGATTTATGTTTTTCCAGCATTTTCTAGTAATTTTACCAACTTTTAAACAATTTCGACTTAAAGTAACGTCATACGAGCACGTGGAATTGGACAATTTGCGCGAGTTTTTGTTGAAAAAGTTAAAAAAATTGTCAAAATTATGCCTTTTTTTAAACAATCGTAATTTCTAAACTGCACGGTCAACTTTTTGTGGATGACATTTTCTGGAAGTTAATGAGTTGTAGATATCGGATCATATATTAATATGGCTAACCGGACATTGTGACGTCATCGTATGGCCACGCTAATATAAAATTTAGGATTTTTGTATCTTTCGTCATAGCTCATCACATTTAATAGAGCGCATCTCCACTTATCCGTTTTCCATTTTCACCCAAATTTTGATATTGTCTAGGTCAATCAACTGTCTTTCGCATGAATTATAAATATTTTAATTTTTTTGACGTCATCATTCCTAAAAATTTAAATTACGTGTGGCATTAATTTCATCTTTACAGTAAATTTTAATCTGTTATAGCTCGTAAGAATAAAATTTGATAATCACGATTAAAACGTTTTCTGGAAGCTATTGGATTTTAGATACGAAATCATGTGAAAATTTTGCCAATCGGATGTTGTGACGTCATCATATGGCCAGTTAAATGAAAAAAGTCGTATTTTCATCTTTTGCGTCATAATTCATTGCATTTAAAAGAGCGCGCATCAATATTTCACGTATTCAAATTTCTTTTGCACGTTAATATGTTGTTGCTGAGATAATATCCTTCCGAAATTGCTATCTTTGTATTTCATTTTGATGCCGTCGCCATGTTAAAAATTGCAATAAATAGCGGGTCCCGTAATTTCACCTATTCTACACTGTATGTGATATGGATACAGATATATCTGTGTATACTATATATGAATCAAAATAATAGAATTCGGCAATAAAAACATATCATATTCTTCAGTTCAGGTCATAATGCCAACGTGGACACTTCCTTTTGTCCTCAACCTATCCCCTTAATGTTCGGTACGGTAAGGTACGTCGTTACACGTTCATGTTGCACCACTTGCGCGGCGGAAAACCAAACTCGTCAAAGTGACGAGTTACATGTCTAGTCTTTTTATTGTTTCTGTACACTATTTTGTGTAACAATTATCTCAAAAAGTTTAATGTCAATGATTACAAAAATTTCAGAATATCTTTCAAATGATATAACTTAATCCTAATAAGCTTTCCAGTGTGATCACTCATCCGTGACGTCATTTATACGCCATTTTGTGAAATCACATTATCAATCATATCTCCATAATTCATTATCACATATTAATGAAATTCACTACACGTAAACTTCAGGTCAAGTGTAAAAATATTAGCAAATAAAAAGTTGCGCGTTTCAAGGTCATGCACGTGAAATCGCGCGTTAAAAATTTAGAACGCTCAAAATTAAGTTTTGATCAATTTAGAGCATGAATTAGGCCATTTGCGCGTTTCAAAAAATTACTGCGCAAAAACACGTTTTTGCGCACGCGATTCTTAAAAAGCGTAAAAATTAAAATTTGATGTATAAATCACAATCTACTCACAATTCTTAGTACATTCACCGATTTTGAGTCCATTCCGACTTAAGATAACGCTATACGAGCACGTTAAAAATGACAAAATGCGCAAATTAATTGCATCAAAGTGCTGAAAATGGTGAAAAATAAGGCATTTTTAAAATGAAAATAACTCTTCAGAATGCAAGATGACCCCCATTTTTTTTAACTTATTCGGGAAGCCATTGAGTTGTAGATATGAATTCATGTACACATTTGACGTACAAAATGTTGTGACGTCATCAAATGGCCACTTCAATTTAAAATTAAGTTTTTTTTCTCTTTTGTCATATTTTATCACATTCAATAGAACGCATCTCTAATAATTTGTGCCTGATTTTTGCTCAAATTTTAGTATGTGATTGCTCAATTAATTGACTTTCTCATGACCTGCCACTATTTTTATTTTGATGACGTCATCACGCGTAAAAACTTGAATAACGTAGGTCGTGTAATTTCACCTTCGCCGTAAATTTGAATATCTTACAGCTCTTTAGAATTAAAGGTTACTTTGATAATTATAATTTATTATGAAAGCTGATGAAATGTAGATATGAATTCATATAAAAATTAAGCCTATCCGATGTTGTGATGTTAACATATGGCCAGTTGAAGTTAAAAAGTAGTTTTTTCATCTTTTTCGTCAAAGTTATACAAATTTCAAAGAGCGTGCACAGCGCTTCTACGTGCCAAATTCTCTTCCAATTCTTATATTTATTTGTTATTATTATTACTACGGTAAATTTCAACAATATCATAGACTGTAAAAATATGTATCAAAATTAAAGAATGTACTATATCAATGAATTTAAGAACAAAATCTACAGTATCCAATTTCATGGCCTAGACCATACACCCATAAAGAAGACAATTACAGTAGCCTATATAGGCCAAGTTTAAAATGTTTAGATATACACATAATAATCAAATTGTTGTTGTTTTTAGTTTGTTTTACATTATTTTCAGTAATTTTAGGTTGTTTTTTTCAGTAATTTGGCTTGCCCCATTCTGCTTAGGCCTACTGAATGAAACATGTATAACTTTAGGCTAGCTAAAAAAAATATTTAGGTTTAAATTACTTACTACCTTCAAATTATGTGGGTAAAATTATTATTACGGTAAATTTTATCAATATCATAGACTGTAAAAATATGTGTCAAAATTAAAGAATGTACTATTATCAATGAATTTAAGAACAAAATCTACAGTATCCAATTTCATGGCCTAGGCCATAAACCCATTAAAGAAGACAATTACAGTAGCCTATATAGGCCAAGTTTAAAATGTTTAGATATACACATAATAATCAAATTGTTGTTGTTTTTAGTTTGTTTTACATTACTTTCAGTAATTTTAGGTTGTTTTTTCAGTAATTTAGCTTGCCCCATTCTACTTAGGCCTACTGAATGAAACATGTATATTCTTTAGGCTAGCTAAAAAAAAAAATCAACATACCTCATTAATAGAGGGCGACATTGCTAAAATAAAAATTATAAACATTTGTTTTTTTATTTATTTAGTTTATATTTGGTTTTTGTTTGCTTTCGGTTGTTTTCATTTGCTTTTAGTTGTTTTCAGTTTCTTTTCTGTAAGCTTTCAGTTATTTTCAGGTATTTCCAGTGGTTTTCAGTAATTAGCCTGCCCCATTCTACTGAATACCGTCGTGTTCGGCCGCATGTATTTAGTATGGAACGCCAGGCTTGCTTGCATTGTTTATATTGAATGCATTGTTTAGATTGGTGATCTCCGTGGCTTATTCCATTCAAAAAATAGGGGTGCATTGCTTTACCGATTTTTCTCTACATTTGTATTATTGTATATAATATTACGATTTCTTTTCAGATACAGTTAGATTCATCACAGATAGAGAAAATAAATGAAAATTATTTTATGATATACAATTTTAACACATTTATTATCAATTCTTGTAGTTTTTTTTATTTAGACACGTTATAAGAATTTACGAACGAATTAACTTAACTACCATATTTTATAAATAAACATATAATATAACATTTATATTTATAATTGTTTTTTTTTATATAACCACTAGCATGCATTAAAATTGACTTTATTACTAGCAATAACATGTTATATCACAAAAGTTCTTAACTAACATATTTTGCAAATAGTTTAAAATGTAACAATATTATATTTAACGTTTATTACTAACATAAGATTTTTTACTAATTTTTTAACTAATATTTAACTAACATACATACATTAACACTATTCTACTACGCGAGCATTGCGAGTGATCAGTTTACTCGCGGCAAGCATTAGCAAACGTACACTACGTTGGCCCTCGCGGTTGTCAGTCTCTCGTTGGCCACCTTGCTGCCCGTTCGTGTTCTTCTCAATTTGTCTTCTCTGTAGATCATCTCTACGTTAATCGATACCGTGACGGCCTCGTTGTACAATAACTCTGCTAACATGTAGAATGGAATGCTTGCTGAAAGAGGAAAAGAAAAAGAAAATTAAAACAAATTATGGTTATAAACAGTGTAATTGTTATGCACGCCGAGTTGGCATAGTAGTTATGTTATTTGATTTTTTCCTTACCACGTTTGCCTTTGCGGTTGAGTCGATGGTGCCATCCCTCAAGATCGTTGTTCGTCCTTATATCATGTCTGTACACTACCCAATCTTCAGGTCCAAACACCGCTCCATCTATCCAAAACGACCGCATGTATCTCATCAGCTGTTGCATCGCCAGTACGTCTCCAGTAGATTCTTCAAGATGTCTAAACGCTGCCTGTACATGTTCTAACGGAATAATCGGTAACGACATCAACTGCCTGATGATCTAAAAAAATAAGAAAAAGAAACATTAATTTGTTAGTACTTTTACACAAAGTTTTTTTTCAATAAAGTAGACGCATGAAGATTTTTAAACTTACCATGTGTGTAGCAGCGTCAAGGCGATATGCCCGCTGTAAGCCAAGTTCCATTGATTTCTTGAACACAGCCTGAAAGATAAAACATGGATACATTGTTATATAAATATGCAAACAAAAAGTTTGTACGTTAAAATTAGTTTTGAGTAAAATAATGAATAAATAAGTACCTGTGTGTAATGGAAAAGGCAACCAGATACTGTTGCGTTCGGCAAAGTTTGACGAACTGCCTGCCACAAACTCGATTCGTAGTCGGCGACAACCTTCCGCACAGCAGCTGGACGCACTCTCTGGTTAACGGCTCTCAGAACTGCTACGTAGTCAACGATCCTTCTAGACGACATCACCACAAACACAAGAGGGACTTGTTTGGTCGTAGTACCGGATCTTACAAAGCTGTGAATAGAGAATAGCTGGTAGAATGGATCCCGTATCAGCTTAAATGTTCCGTCCATATACCTGTGAATGATACAAACATGGTAAGCATTTAAAATAGCAAGAAAATCACAACTGAACTGAATGAAAATTCAGGATGAATAATAAAACAAGATAAAATTAAATTTACCAAACTATGGCTCTTCCCAGTAAGTTCAGCATGTCTTGTGTGGCAAAAACGATATGACGCTGTCCATCAACGACGATGTCCTCTCGTAAAAATCCTGGTGCGATGTGGTCGTCGTCTATCACAAATGTCAGATCTGCAGGTTGATTAGGACGGGATAGCTTCCTCTTGGTGTTGGCTTGTCTGGCGAAGTTGTTTGGTGTTGGCATCGTTGGTAGTAAGGCAATCTGTCCCACACCGATGTCATCTTGTATCAACTGGAAATAAAGAATAATCACAATTGTAATACAAACATGGAAAATAAATAAATATAAAATGATTCAAAAAAATAATAAAAGTTTAAACGATATTGTACCTTTTCTACTATTTCCGCCGCAGAATCGAAGGGATTCTCCATTGCTTTAGCCTTCACGTCACGTCGGAGGAGCGCAACTTTCTCCCGCCCTATTAAAGAAAAAAATAGATACACAGTATATCAAATGGTGATTTTACTTTTAAAATAAGAATACTATTCAAATTTAGTTTCCTTAGTCTTTATACCTGGAATAACTCCGCATATGTGTTCATGTACACCACGTATAAATTCTCCATTCTTCTCCAACACTGTTGCTTTGCACGTCACATTCTTGTTTCTGAGAGAACATCTCCATGTTGTATTTGCCTGTCTTTTATCAGTCTTTTCTGTATATTGGTACCCATGACTGTCTACAAGCGAGTCCTGAAACAACAGAAGGTTAAGTTGGTTTTCACAAGAAAATGCGATAAATTAAAAAAAAAACAAATTTGACAAAGAATAGATTTATAAATATTTAAAGAACTTACATTCCCACGTTTTGTTGTTCCTGCTAATCGCCGATAAGTAACGATGTCATCATCAACAGCAGGCATCACTGGTATTGGTTGTGGTTCAGGGTAAGGATTCAGTACCTCTTCTTCTATATGAACGATTGGTTCCAAAAAGTCGCCAAGGTCGGCTGCAAAAATCTCCAGTTGCGGCACCGGCTGGACGTTGTTTTCTGGAGCACATTCTCTACATGTCCAATCAATAAAACCCTCTTCGACGGCTAACCTGTACGCTGCTCTTGTCACTCCCGAGTCACACCGACGATGTTGCCATCTCTGACACTCTTCGCAAAACAGTCCTTCTTGCTGTTCCGTTACGGGTTCACGACATTCAATACAATCGTTCATGGTTCGTAGATAATCAGTAAAAGTGTAGTTAACAATTCAGATGAAAATTCAGAAATAAGTAATATTCCCTAAAATGATGTTCTCTTATAAAGCTGCGCGCACTCCGGTTATTGTTTTACCGATTACAAAAAAGAATCCTTAAATGTACCGATTTTTGTGTGTGTGTATTGTGTAAACGCGTAACTTAAAAGCGTTATTAAATAACGGTCATTGTTTAGCCAAACTCCTTGCAAGTAACCGACTGCGCTTGTGTCATCATGCGCTTACATGCGATGAAATAAAACAAACAATTACAACTTTTTTTTTTTAGTCTTTTTAATAACTTTTGTAATAACTAGTAAATCACTTTATGAAATTAGACATTATAAAGCAAGGTTTCGATGTTGTACTTAAATCACTTACTTTTTTATGTTAGATTATACAGTCATAAACAAGTGACGTTTTATATTATTTATTAACCCAGAACAGCAAAATGTTATTTCTAAATCATTTAATGTGTATTTTGTGATATTGAACATAAAATCATGCTTTCTTTGTTCTTATATAAAGAAAGTAGGAAACAGTTTGAATTATAATGACATAAGATAAATGAAATGTTTTCATTTGTACCGGTCGGGAAATGTGCATCAACGATTATATTTAAGACTGAAAGGAATGCAAGTTATATACTATCATTAGATTAATTTAAGGATATGCACTGCTATAGTTATAAATGAAGAAGAGTGTGTGTAAAATAAATATAAAACCAATAATGAACATATTATATTAACATAACGTAAGAAAAGAAATGTAAGTGGAAACGGACGCCACAACAATAATAATCAAGGTTTATTTATTTCAATTGTTCTTGCAGTTAACAAAACCGAATTACAACAATCGTGACAATTTATAAAAATAGTAAAAATTGGATAAATAATAAAATGTAATATTAATATTAACATCTCCATTAATCACATAAAACAAGCAAGCTAGCTTATTAGTGAAAAACTAAAACATACAATATTTTAAAGTTATTATTCACCATTATTAGGTGATCATTTAGAATAAAATGATCACCTATTGTTATTGTATAAAATCTTTATTATTATTAGGTGATCATTTAGAATAAAATGATCACCTATTGTTATTGTATCAAATCTTTATTTTTTGGTTTTCCGCAACGAAGTTGCAGGAAAACCTCTTGTGATTGTACGAAATCATCATCATCATCAACTTTTTATTAGTTATCCGCATTTAGCGGATAACTCCTTGTAACTGTCCTGTTTCATCATCTTTTTTTTAGTTATCCGCACTATGGCGGATAACTCCTTGTAACTGTCCTGTTTCATCATCTTATTTTTTTTCTGTATTATTCTTCTTTCTTTCTGTCATTTTTGTGCAGAGCGTATCTCTAAAACGTGTAAAGTTAACATTTTATAACTTTGTCAACATATGGGCAATCACGTGAAGTTGTGCTTTCCTATAATTGAATGACGTCAGAGTTGCGCAACATGACTTACGCGCGTTTTTATGAATTTCGCGTATTTAACATAGATCGAAAACCATATAACAATTTAAATTGAAACTTAGCAAAAGTCTAATTTATATCGTGCGCTAACTTTTTATGCACTAAAAATGGCATGTTTTACACGAAGTTACGCGCGCACACACGTTTAAAATTTTACAATGCGAAAAATCAATTTCTAATCAACTTTCTACGCGTTTCATGTCATTTTGAGCATGTCAGAAATTCCCACACGTGCGCAAATTTTTACGCGCGTGGTGCACACGTAGCGTTAAAAACGTCATTTTTTCGAGTGATTTATGTTTTTCCAGCCTTTTCTAGTAATTTTACCAACTTTTAAACAATTTCGACTTTAAATTACGTCATACGAGCACGTAGAATATGATAATTTGCGCGCTTTTTTGATAAAAAACTTCAAAAATTCGTCAAAATTAAGCCTTTATTTAAACAATCGTAGTTTTTAAACTAAACGGTAAAAAATTATTTTTATTAAACATTCTGGAAGTTGATGAGTTGTAGATATCAGATCATGCATTAATTTGGCTAACTGGACATTGTGACGTCATCGTATGGCCACGCGAATATGAAATTTAGGATTTTTGTATCTTTCGTCATAACTCCTCACATTTAATAGAGCGCATCTCCACTTATCCGTTTTCCATTTTCACCCCGATTTTGATATTGTCTAGGTCAATGAACTATCTTTAGCATGAATTAAAAATATTTTAATTTTTATGACGTCATCATGCCTAAAAATTTAAGTTACGTGTGGCATTAATTTCATCTTTACAGTAAATTTCAATCTGTTATAGCTCGTAAGAATAAAATGTGATAATCACGATTAAAACGTTTTCTTGAAGCTATTGGATTGTAGATACAAAAGCATGTGAAAATTTTGCCAATCGGATGTGGTGACGTCATCATATGGCCAGTTAAATAAAAAAAGTCGTATTTTCATATTTTACGTCATAGTTCATCACATTTAAAAGAGCGCGCATCTATATTTTATTTATCCAAATTTCTTCTACACGCTAATATGTTGTTGCTGAGATAATATCCTTCCGAAATTATTATTTTAGTGTTTCATTTTGATACCGTCGCCATGTTAAAAAATGGAATAAATGGCGGGTCCCGTAATTTCACCTATTCCACACTGTATGTAATATGTATACAGATTATACTGTTTATACTGTACTGTACTATATGACACAAAATTGACAGAATTCAGCACTAACAACATATCATATTCTTCAGATCAGGTCATATGCCATAATTTTTTTCTGTGTGCAAAATTCTAACGTATGACGTGCACGTGGCGTTTGTCGTGCGGATAACTAACTCGTCAAAGTGACGAGTTTCATGTCTAGTTTTTTTTTTTTTTCTTTCTGTCATTTTTGTGCAGAGCGTATCTCTAAAACGTGTTAACATAACATTTCATAACTTTGTCAACATGTGAGCGTTCACGTGAAGTTGTGCACCTGCTATTGTGAATGACGTCAGAGTTGCGCAACATGACTTACGCGCGTTTTTACGAATTTCGCGTATTTAACGTAGATCAAAAACCATATAACAATTTAAATTGAAACTTAACAAAAGTTTAAGTTATATCTTGCGCTAACTGACTGTAAAAAAAAAATGGCATGTTTCACACGAAGTTACGCGCGCACGCGCGTTTAAAATTTTATAATGCGGAAAATTAATTTCTAATCAACTTTCTGCGCGTTTCATGTCATTTTGAGCATGTAAAAAATTCCCACATGCGCGCATTTTTTTACGCGCGCGGTGCGCACGTAGCGTTGAAAACAATTTTTTTCACGTGATTTATGTCTTTCCAGCCTTTTCTAGTAATTTTACCAATTTTTGAACAATTTCGACTTAAAATTACGTCATACGGGCACGTTGAATTGGATAACTTACGTGTGTTTTTGATGAAAAAGTTACAAAAATCGTCAAAATTTGTCAAAATTATGCCTTTTTTAAAACAGTCGTAGTTCCTAAACTAAACGGTTAAAGTTATTTATATTGCATATTCTGGAAGGTGATGAGTTTTAGATATTGGATCATGCATTAATATGGCTAACCGGACATTGTGACGTCATCGTATGGCCACCCAAATATAAAATATAGGATTTTGTATCTTTCGTCACAGCGCATCACATTTAATAGAGCGCATCTCCACTTGCCCGTTTTCCATTTTCACCCCGATTTTTATTTTTTCTAGGTCAATGAACTATCTATCGCATGGGTTAAAAATAATTTAATTTTTATGACGTCATCATGTCTAAAAATGTAAATAACATGGGTCACTTATTTTCATCTTTATAGTAAATTTCAATCTGTTATAGCTCATCAGAATAAAAAGTGATAATCATTATTAAAATGTTTTCTGGAAACTACTGGATTGTAGATACGAATTCATGTGAACATTTTGCCAATCAGATGTTGTGACGTCATCATATGGCCAGTTGAATATAAAAAGTCGTATTTTCATATTTTACGTCATAGTTCATTACATTTAAAAGAGCGCGCATTAATATTTCACCTATTCAAATTTCTTCTACACGCTAATATGTTGTTGCTGAGATAATTTCCTTCCAAAATTGCTACCTTCACGTTTCATTTTAAAACCATCAACATGTTAAAAATTGCAATAAATAGCGGGTCCCGTAATTTCCCCTATTCTACACTGTATGTGATATGTATACAGATTACACTGTGTATACTATATATGAATCAAAATAATAGAATTCAATAACAACATATCATAGTCTTCAGTTCAGGTCATAATGCCATAATCTTTTTCCGTGTGCAATATTCCAACGTATGGCGTGCATGTGGCGTTTGTCGTGCGGATAACTAACTCGTCAAAGTGACGAGTTTCATGTCTAGTCTGTATTCTTCTTTCTTTCTGTCATTTTTGTGCAGAGCGTATCTCTAAAACATGTAAACATAACATTTCATAACTTTGTCAACATATGGGCATTCACGTGAAGTTGTGCCCCTCTTATTGTGAATGACGTCAGAGTTACGCAACGTGACTTACGCGCGTTTTTACGTTTTTCGCGTATTTAACATAGATCGAAAACCATATAACAATTTTAAATGAAACTTAGCAAAAGTTTAATTTATATCATGCGCTAATTTTCTGTGTAAAAAAAATGACATGTTTCACACAAAGTTACGCGCGCACGCGCGTTTAAAATTTCAAAATGCGAAAAATTAATTTCTAATCAACTTTCTACGCGTTTCATGTCATTTTAAGCATGTCAAAAATTCCCAGGCGCGCGCATTTTTTTTACGCACGTGTGCGCACATAGCGCAAAAAACTTTTTTTTTCGCGTGATTTATGTTTTTCCAGCTTTTTCTAGTAATTTTACAAACTTTTAAACTATTTCGACTTAAAATCACGTCATACGGGCACGTAGAATTGGATAATTTTCGCGAGTTTTTGATGAAAAAGTTAAAAAATTCGTCAAAATTTGTCAAAATTATGCCTTTTTTTAAACAGTCGTAATTTCTAAACTGGACGGTCAACTTTTTGTGGATGACATATTCTTGAAGTTGATGAGTTATAGATATCGGATCATGTATTAATATGGCTAACCGGACATTGTGACGTCATCGTATGGCCACGCGAATATAAAATTTAGGATTTTTGTATCTTTCGTCATAGCTCATCACATTTAATAGAGCGCATCTCTACTTATCCGTTTTCCATTTTCACCCCGATTTTGATAGTGTCTAGGTCAATCAACTATCTTTCGCATGAGTTAAAAATATTTTAATTTTTATTACGTCATCATGTCTAAAAACGTAAATAACGTGGGTCACTTATTTTCATCTTTACAGTAAATTTCAATCTGTTATAGCTCGTCAGAATAAAAAGTGATAATCATGATTAAAACGTTTCCTGGAAGCTATTGGATTGTAGATACGAATTCATGTGAACATTTTTCCAATACGACGTTGTGACGTCATTACATGGCCAGTTTAATAAAAAAAAGTCGTATTTTCATATTTTGCGTCATAGTTCATCACATTTAAAAGAGCGCGCATCTATATTTTACGTATCCAAATTTCTTTTTCACGTTAACATGTTGCTGCTGAGATAATATCCTTCCGAAATTGCTATCTTAGTTTTTCATTTTGATACCGTCGCCATGTTAAAAATAAGAATAAACGGGGGGTCCCGTAATTTCACCTATTCTACACTGTGTGTAACATGTATACAGATTATACCGTTTGCACTGTATATGCTATATGACACAAAATTGACAGAATCCAGCACTAACAGCATATGATATTCTTCAGTTCAGGTCATAATGCCATAATCTTTTTCCGTGTGCAAAATTCCAACGTATGACGTGCGCGTGGCGTTTGTCGTGCGGATAACTAACTCGTCAAAGTGACGAGTTCAAATCTAGTTTATCTTCTTTCTTTCTGTATGATTTTTGTGTATCGCTTTTCTCTGAAACTTGCAAACATAACATTTTGTGAACTATGTTAACATTTTGACATTTATGTAACGTCGTCAAGCGAAGCTTTTCATGATGTTTACAATTGCGCAACGTGACGTACGCGCGATTTAACGATTTTCTCGTATTTAACATAGGTCAAAAACCAAATAACATTTTATATTGAAACTTTGCACAAATTTAATTTATATCATGCGCTAACTCTCTGTCGAACCAAAATTGCGTGTTGTACACGAAGTTACGCGCGCACGCGCATTTAAAATTTCAAAATGCGCTAAATTATTTTCTAATCAAGTTTCTACGCGTTTCATGTCGTTTTAAGCATGTAAAAAATTCCCACGCGTGCGCAAATTTTTACGTGTGCGGTGCGCACGTAGCATTAAAAACATATTTTTTTCGCGTGATTTATGTTTTTCCAGCCTTTTCTAGTAATTTTACCAACTTTTAAACAATTTCGACTTAAAGTAACGTCATACGAGCACGTGGAATTGGACAATTTGCGCGAGTTTTTGTTGAAAAAGTTAAAAAAATTGTCAAAATTATGCCTTTTTTTAAACAGTCGTAATTTCTAAACTGCACGGTCAACTTTTTGTGGATGACATTTTCTGGAAGTTAATGAGTTGTAGATATCGGATCATATATTAATATGGCTAACCGGACATTGTGACGTCATCGTATGGCCACGCTAATATAAAATTTAGGATTTTTGTATCTTTCGTCATAGCTCATCACATTTAATAGAGCGCATCTCCACTTATCCGTTTTCCATTTTCACCCAAATTTTGATATTGTCTAGGTCAATCAACTGTCTTTCGCATGAATTATAAATATTTTAATTTTTTTGACGTCATCATTCCTAAAAATTTAAATTACGTGTGGCATTAATTTCATCTTTACAGTAAATTTTAATCTGTTATAGCTCGTAAGAATAAAATTTGATAATCACGATTAAAACGTTTTCTGGAAGCTATTGGATTTTAGATACGAAATCATGTGAAAATTTTGCCAATCGGATGTTGTGACGTCATCATATGGCCAGTTAAATGAAAAAAGTCGTATTTTCATCTTTTGCGTCATAATTCATTGCATTTAAAAGAGCGCGCATCAATATTTCACGTATTCAAATTTCTTTTGCACGTTAATATGTTGTTGCTGAGATAATATCCTTCCGAAATTGCTATCTTTGTATTTCATTTTGATGCCGTCGCCATGTTAAAAATTGCAATAAATAGCGGGTCCCGTAATTTCACCTATTCTACACTGTATGTGATATGGATACAGATTATACTGTGTATACTATATATGAATCAAAATAATAGAATTCAGCAATAAAAACATATCATATTCTTCAGTTCAGGTCATAATGCCAACGTGGACACTACCTTTTGTCCTCAACCTATCCCCTTAATGTTCGGTACGGTAAGGTACGTCGTTACACGTTCATGTTGCACCACTTGCGCGGCGGAAAACCAAACTCGTCAAAGTGACGAGTTACATGTCTAGTCTTTTTATTGTTTCTGTACACTATTTTGTGTAACAATTATCTCAAAAAGTTTAATGTCAATGATTACCAAAATTTCAGAATATCTTTCAAATGATATAACTTAATCCTAATAAGCTTTCCAGTGTGATCACTCATCCGTGACGTCATTTATACGCCATTTTGTGAAATCACATTATCAATCATATCTCCATAATTCATTATCACATATTAATGAAATTCACTACACGTAAACTTCAGGTCAAGTGTAAAAATATTAGCAAATAAAAAGTTGCGCGTTTCAAGGTCATGCACGTGAAATCGCGCGTTAAAAATTTAGAACGCTCAAAATTAAGTTTTGATCAATTTAGAGCATGAATTAGGCCATTTGCGCGTTTCAAAAAATTACTGCGCAAAAACACGTTTTTGCGCACGCGATTCTTAAAAAGCGTAAAAAATAAAATTTGATGTATAAATCACAATCTACTCACAATTCTTAGTACATTCACCGATTTTGAGTCCATTCCGACTTAAGATAACGCTATACGAGCACGTTAAAAATGACAAAATGCGCAAATTAATTGCATCAAAGTGCTGAAAATGGTGAAAAATAAGGCATTTTTAAAATGAAAATAACTCTTCAGAATGCAAGATGACCCCCATTTTTTTTAACTTATTCGGGAAGCCATTGAGTTGTAGATATGAATTCATGTACACATTTGACGTACAAAATGTTGTGACGTCATCAAATGGCCACTTCAATTTAAAATTAAGTTTTTTTTCTCTTTTGTCATATTTTATCACATTCAATAGAACGCATCTCTAATAATTTGTGCCTGATTTTTGCTCAAATTTTAGTATGTGATTGCTCAATTAATTGACTTTCTCATGACCTGCCACTATTTTTATTTTGATGACGTCATCACGCGTAAAAACTTGAATAACGTAGGTCGTGTAATTTCACCTTCGCCGTAAATTTGAATATCTTACAGCTCTTCAGAATTAAAGGTTACTTTGATAATTATAATTTATTATGAAAGCTGATGAAATGTAGATATGAATTCATATAAAAATTAAGCCTATCCGATGTTGTGATGTTAACATATGGCCAGTTGAAGTTAAAAAGTAGTTTTTTCATCTTTTTCGTCAAAGTTATACAAATTTCAAAGAGCGCGCACAGCGCTTCTACGTGCCAAATTCTCTTCCAATTCTTATATTTATTTGCTCAATTCATTATCTTTCGAAATTGTCATCTTCGAGTTCATTTTGATAATTCCATCATACCAAAAAATTAGAAAATGATGTGTGTCCCGTAATTTCACCTATGCTACACTGTATATAGATACATTATATACTGTACATATTGTATATGGCATATAATAGGCACAACTCAGCACTAAAGCGTATAATAGGATGGCATACATCAACATTTTCTGATCGTATGTTAACGTACGTGCAAAAAAATTATTTCGGTAAAATGATAAAAATGATCACCTATAATTCGTCAAAGTGACGAATTAAATTCTAGTTAGGTGATCATTTAGAATAAAATGATCACCTATTGTTATTGTATAAAATCTTTATTGGTTATCCGCAACGAAGTTGCTGATAACCTCTTGTGATTGTACGAAATCATCAACATCAACATCATCTTTTTATTTCTCTTCTTTCTTTCTGTATGATTTTTGTGTAACGCTTTAATCTGAAACTTGCAAACATAACATTTTGTGAACTATGTTAACATTTTGACATTTATGTAACGTCGTCAAGCGAAGCTTTTCATGATGTTTACAATTGCGCAACGTGACGTACGCGCGATTTAACGATTTTCTCGTATTTAACATAGGTCAAAAACCAAATAACATTTTAAATTGAAACTTTGCACAAATTTAATTTATATCATGCGCTAACTTTCTGTTGAACAAAAATTGCGTGTTTTACACAAAGTTACGCGCGCACGCGCATTTAAAATTTCAAAATGCGCAAAATTATTTTCTAATCAACTTTCTACGCGTTTCATGTCATTTTAAGCATGTCAAAAATTCCCACGCGTGCGCAAATTTTTACGTGTGCGGTGCGCACGTAGCATTGAAAACATATATTTTCCGCGTGATTTATGTTTTTCCAGCCTCTTCTAGTAATTTTACCAACTTTTAAACAATTTGGGCTTAAGGTTACGTCATACGAGCACATCGAATTGGTCAATTTGCGCGCGTTTTTGATGAAAAAGTTCAGAAATTCGTCAAAATTATGCCTTTTTTTAAACAGTCGTAGTTTCTAAACTGCACGGTCAACTTTTTGTGGATGACATATTCTGGAAGTTGATGAGTTGTAGATATAGGATCATGTACCAATATGGCTAACCGGACATTGTGACGTCATCGTATGGCCACGCGAATATAAAATTTAGGATTTTTGTATCTTTCGTCATAGCTCATCACATTTAATAGAGCGCATCTCCACTTATCCGTTTTCCATTTTCACCCCGATTTTGATATTGTCTAGGTCAATCAACTATCTTTCGCATGAGTTAAAAATATTTTAATTTTTTTGACGTCATCATGCCTAAAAATTTAAATTACGTGTGGCATTAATTTCATCTGTACAGTAAATTTTAATCTGTTATAGCTCGTAAGAATAAAATGTGATAATCACGATTAAAACGTTTTCTGGAAGCTATTGGATTGTAGATACGAAATCATGTGAAAATTTTGCCAATCTGATGATGTGACGTCATCATATGGCCACTTAACTAAAAAAAGTTGTATTTTTATTTTTTGCGTAATAGTTCATTACATTTAAAAGAGCGCGCATCAATATTTCACGTATTCAAATTTCTTCTGCACGTTAATATGTTGTTGCTGAGATAATATCCTTCCGAAATTGCTATCTTTGTATTTCATTTTGATGCCGCCGCCATGTTAAAATTTGGAATAAATGGCGGCTCCCGTAATTTCACCTAATCTACACTGTATGTAATATGTAAACAGATTTTACTGTTTATACCGACTGTAATGGAATAGCCCAAATCGTTTATTTCCTACCTATTTCTATAATGTAGCAGGCCAAATAAGACGTTATTTTTACAGGATAGAGAGAGGCAAACAATATTTTTCTCATATCAGAGCCGTTCATCGTTGTTAGGAGATATGTGATTTCTATTACATTTTCTGGTTTTGTTTGTCAGTTGCTTGTCCGGCCTGTAGGTCATAATGCCAACGTGAACGCTTCCTTTTGGCCTCAACCTATCCCCTTAATGTTAAAAGGTACGTCGTTAAACGTCCATGTTTCACCACTTGCGCAGCGGATAACCAAACTCGTCAAAGTGACGAGTTTCATGTCTAGTTATTTTTTTTCTTTTTATTGTTTCTGTACACTATTTTGTGTAACAATTATCTCAAAAAGTTTAATGTCAATGATTACAAAAATTTCAGAATATCTTTCAAATAATATAACTTAATCCTTTCCAGCGTGATCACTCATCCATGACGACATTTATACGCCATTTTGCGAAATCACATTATCAATCATATCTCCATAATTCATTATCACATATTAATGAAATTCACTACACGTAAACTTCAGATCAAGGGTAAAAATATTAGCAAATAAAAACGCACGCGCACGTAGGTTCATGCGCGTGATATCGCGCGTTAAAAATTTAAAACGCTCAAAATTAAGTTTTGATCAATTTAGAGCATGAATTAGGCCATTTGCGTGTTTCAAAAAATTACTGCGCAAAAATGCGTTTTTGCGCGCGCGATACTTAAATCTCATTCTACTCACCATCCTTAGTACATTCACCAAATTTGAGTCAGTTCCGACTTAAAATAACGCTATACGAGCATGTTAAAAATGACAAAATGCGCACATTAATTTTACAAAAGTTCTGAAAATGGTGAAAAATAGGTCTTTTTTAAAATGAAAATAATTCTTCAGAATGCAAGATGACCCCCGATTTTTTTAACTTATTCTGGAAGCCATTGAGTTGTAGATATGAATTCATGTACACATTTTACGTACAAAATGTTTTGACGTCATCAAATGGCCACTTGAATTTAAAAATTAGGATTTGTTATCTTTTTGTGTAGATTATCACATTCAACAGAGCGCATCTTGGTTATGTGTGCTCGAATTTCGCACAACTTTCAGTATGTGCTTGCTTAATTAATTATCTTTATCATGAGTTGACACTATCTTCATTTTAATGACGTCATCACGCGTAAAAACTTGAATAACGTAGGCCGTGTAATTTCACCTTCGCAGTAAATTTGAATATCTTACAGCTCTTCAGAATTGAAGGTTACCTTGATGATTATAATTTATTATGAAAGCTGATGAAATGTAGATATTAATTCATATAAAAATTAAGCCTATCGGATGTTGTGACGTTAACATATGGCCAGTTGAAGTGAAAAAGTAGTTTTTTCATATTTTTCGTCAAAGTTATACACAATTCAAAGAGCGCGCACAGCGCTTCTACGTGCCAAATTTTTTTCCAAATCTTATATTGTTTTGCTCAATTAATTATCTTTCGAAATTGTCATCTTAAAGTTTAGTTTGATAACGTCATCATGCCAAAAAATTAGAACATGTGTGTCCCGTAATTTCACCTATGCTACACTGTATATAGATATACAGTATATACTGTACATATTGTATATGGCGTATAGGCACAACTCAGCACTATAAGCATATAATAGGATGGCATACATCAACATTTTCCGTTCGTATGTTAACGTACGTGCATGTTTAAAAAAAATTAATTTCAGTAAAATGATAAAACTGATCACCTATAATTCGTCAAAGTGACGAATTAAATTCTAGTTAGGTGATCATTTAGAATAAAATGATCACCTATTGTTATTGTATAAAATCTTTATTGGTTATCCGCAACGAAGTTGCAGGATAACCTCTTGTGATTCTACGAAATCATCTTTTTATTTGGCTTCTTTCTTTCTGTATGATTTTTGTGGAACGCTTTTCTCTAAAACTTGCAAACATAACATTTTGTAACTTTCTCAACATATCGTCATGCACATGAAGATGTGCTGCGAAGCTTTTCATGACGTTTACAATTGCGCAACGTGACTTACGCGTGATTTAACGATTTCCTCGTATTCAACTTAGGTCGAAAACCAAATAACATTTCAAATTGAAACTTTCCAAAAGTTTAATTTATATCATGCGCTAACTTTCTGTTGAAAAAAAATTGCGTGTTTTACACAAAGTTACGCGTGCACGCGCATTTAAAATTTCAAAATGCGCAAAATTAATTTCTAATCAACTTTCTACGCATTTCATGTCGTTTTAAGCATGTAAAAAATTCCCACGCGTGCGCAATTTTTTACGTGTGCGGTGCGCACGTAGCATTGAAAACATATTTTTTTTGCGTGATTTATGTTTTTCCAGCCTTTTCTAGTAATTTTACTAAATTTTAAACAATTTCGACCTAAAGTTACGTCATACAAGCACGTCGAATTGGACAATTTGCGCGCATTTTTGATGAAAAAGTTCAAAAATTCGTTAAAAATATGCCTTTTTTTAAACAGTCGTAATTTCTAAACTACACGGTCAACTTTTTGTGGATGACATATTCTGGAAGTTGATGAGTTGTAGATATCGGATCAGGTATTAATATGGCTAACCGGACATTGTGACGTCATCGTATGGCCACACGAATATAAAATTTAGGATTTTTGTATCTTTCGTCATAGCTCATCACATTGAATAGAGCGCATCTCCACTTATTCGTTTTCCATTTTCACCCCGATTTTGATATTGTCTAGGTCAATCAACTATCTTTCGCATGAGTTAATTTTTATGACGTCATCATGCCTAAAAATTTAAATTACGTGTGGCATTAATTTCATCTTTACAGTAAATTTTAATCTGTTAATCACGATTAAAACGTTTTCTGGAAGCTATTGGATTGTAGATACGAAATCATGTAAAAATTTTGCCAATCGGATGTTGTGACGTCATCATATGGCCAGTTAAATAAAAAAGGTCGTATTTTCATCATTTGCGTCATAATTCATTACATTTAAAAGAGCGCGCATCAATATTTCACGTATTCAAATTTCTTCTACACGTTAATATGCTGTTGCTGAGATAATTTTCTTCCGAAATTGCTACCTTCGCGTTTCATTTTAAAACCGTCAACATGTTAAAAATTGCAAAAAATAGCGGGTCCCGTAATTTCACCTATTCTACACTGTATGTGATATGGATACAGATTATACTGTGTATACTATATATGAATCTAAATAATAAAATTCAGCAATAACAACATATCATATTCTTCAGTTCAGGTCATACGTGAACACTTCCTTTTGTCCTCAACCTATCCCCTTAATGTTAATGTTGCACCACTTGCGCGGCGGATAACCAAACTCGTCAAAGTGACGAGTTACATGTCTAGTTTATTTTTAGGTGATCATTTAGAATAAAATGATCACCTATTGTTATTGTATGAAATCTTTATTTATTTATTTTTTTATTTTTTTTATTCTTTCTGTACACTTTTTGTGTAACAAATATCTCAAAAAGTTGAATGGCAATGATCACAAAAATTACACAATGTCTTTCAAATACTTTAACTTAGACATAATAAGCTTTTCAGCGTGATCACTCATCCGTGACGTCATTTATACGCCATTTTGTGAAATCACAATATCAATCATATCTTTACTATTCATTATCACATATTAATGAAATTCACTACAAGTAAACTTCAGGTCAAGGTAAAAATATTAGAAAATAAAAACTTGCGCGTTTCAAGGTCATGCGCGTGAAATCGCGCGTTAACAATTTAAAAAGCCCAAAATTAAGTTTTGATCAATTTAGAGTATGAATTAGGCCATTTGCGTGTTTTAAAAAATTACTGCGCAAAAACACGTTTTTGCGCGTGCGTACATAGAAAGCGTAAAAAATACAATTTTTTTGTACAAATTGCATTCTACTCATCTTCCTTAGTACATTCACTAAATTTGAGTCCATTCAGACTTAAAATAACGCTATACGAGCACGTTAAAAATGACAAAATGCGCACATTAATTGTACAAAAGTGCTAAAAATGGTAAAAAATAAGGCCTTTTTAAAATGAATATAACTCTTCAGAATGGAAGATGACCCCCATTTTTTTAAACTTATTATGGAAGTTAATGAGTTGTAGATATAAATGTATATACCCATTAGACGTACAAAATGGTATGACGTCATCATTTGGCCACATGAATTTTTAAAATAGGGTTTTTTCCCATTTTGTCATAGACCACCATATTCAACAGAGCGTAACTCGCTTATCTGTGCTCGATTTTTTAAAAATTTTTAATATATTCTACCTCAACCAATTATGTTACTCAGTAGTTGCCAATATTTTCATTTCGATGACGTCATCACATCTTAAAATTTGAATAACGGGGGTTACGTAATTTCACCTACAACGTATAGTTGAATACCTTACAGCTCTTCTGAATTAAAGTTGACCTTGATGTTTATAACTTATTATGAGAGCTGGTGAAATGTAGATATGAATGCATATAAAAATTAAGCCTATCGAATGTTATGAAGTTACCATATGGCCAGTTGAAGTTAAAAAGTATTTTTTTCATCTCTTTCGTCAAAGTTATACACATTTTGAAGAGCGCGCACCGCGCTTCTACGTGCCAAATTTTCTTCTAATTGTTATATTTTATTGCTCAATTCATTATCTTTCGATATTGGTATCCACAAGTTTATTTTGATAATGTCATCAGTGCAAAAAACTTAGAACATGATGTGTGTCCGTAATTTCACCAATGCTACACTGTATATAGATATACAGTATACTGTACATAATGTGATATGACATATAATAGGCACAACTAAGCACTATAAGCGTATAATAGGATGGCATACATCAACATTTTCCGATCGTATGTTAACATACGTGCATGTTTAAAAAATATTAATGTCAATAAATTTATAAAAATGATCACCTATAATTCGTCAAAGTGACGAATTAAATTCTAGTTTTTCTTTTTATTCTTTCTGTACACTTTTTGTGTAACAAATATCTCAAAAAGTTTAATGTCAATGATTACCAAAATTTCACAATGTCTTTTAAATACTTTAACTTAGCCATAATAAGCTTTTCAGCGTGATCACTCATCCGTGACGTCATTTATACGCCATTTTGCGAAATCACATTATCAATCATATCTCCATAATTCATTATCACATAATAATGAAATTCACTACACGTAAACTTCAGGTCAAGGGTAAAAATATTAGCAAATAAAAACACACGCGCACGTAGGGTCATGCGCGTGAAATCGCGCGTTAAAAATTTGAAATGCTCAAAATTAAGTTTTGATCAATTTAGAGCATGAATTAGGCCATTTGCATGTTTCAAAAAATTACTGCGCAAAAACACGTTTTTGCGCGTGCGTACATAGGAAGCGTAAAAAATAAAATTGTTTTGTACAAATTGCATTCTACTCATCTTCCTTAATACATTCACCAAATTTGAGTCCATTCCGACTTAAAATAACGCTATATGAGCACGTTAAAAATGACAAAATGCGCACATTAATTGTATCAAAGTGCTAAAAATGGTAAAAAATAAGGCCTTTTTAAAATGAATATAACTCTTCAGAATGGAAGATGACCCCCATTTTTTTTTACTTATTATGGAAGTTAATGAGTTGTAGATATAAATGAATATACACATTAGACGTACAAAATGGTATGACGTCATCATTGGGCCACATGAATTTTTAAAATAGGGTTTTTTCCCACTTTGTCATAGACCACCATATTCAACAGAGCGCAAGTCGCTTATCTGTGCTCGATTTTTTTTAAATTTTTAATATATTCTACCTCAACCAATTATGTTACTCATGAGTTGCCAATATTTTCATTTTGATGACGTCATCACGTCTTAAAATTTGAATAACGGTGGTTACGTAATTTCACCTACAACGTATAGTTGAATACCTTACAGTTCTTCTGAATTAAAGTTGACCTTGATGTTTATAACTTATTATGATAGCTGGTGAAATGTAGATATGAATGCATATAAAAATTAAGCCTATCGAATGTTATGAAGTTATCATATGGCCAGTTGAAGTTAAAAAGTATTTTTTTCATCTCTTTCTTCAAAGTTATACATATTTTAAAGAGCGCGCACCACACTTCTACGTGCCAAATTGTCTTCCAATTGTTATATTTTATTGCTCAATTCATTATCTTTCGATATTGGTATCCACAAGTTTATTTTGATAATGTCATCAGTGCCAAAAACTTAGAACATGATGTGTGTCCGTAATTTCACCAATGCTACACTGATATAGATATACAGTATATACTGTACATAATGTATATGGCATATAATAGGCACAACTAAGCACTATAAGGGTATAATAGGATGGCATACATCAACATTTTCCGATCGTATGTTAACATACGTGCATGTTTGAAAAATATTAATGTCAATAAATTTATAAAAATGATCACCTATAATTCGTCAAAGTGACGAATTAAATTCTAGTTAGGTGATCATTTAGAATAAAATGATCACCTATTGTTATTGTATGAAATCTTTATTAGGTGATCATTTAGAATAAAATGATCACCTATTGTTATTGTACAAAATCTTTATTATTGTTTTCCTTGTTGTTATTATTCTTTCTGTACACTTTTTGTGTAACAATTATCTCAAAAAGTTGAATTGCAATGATCACAAAAATTACACAATGTCTTTCAAATACTTTAACTTAGACATAATAAGCTTTTCAGCGTGATCACTCATCCGTGACGTCATTTATACGCCATTTTGTGAAATCACATTATCAATCATATCTCCATAATTCATTATCACATATTAATGAAATTCACTACACGTAAACTTCAGGTCAAGGGTAAAAATATTAGCAAATAAAAACTCGCGCGTTTCAAGGTCATGCGTGTGGAATCGCGCGTTAAAATTTTAAAAAGCTCAAAATTAAGTTTTGATCAATTTAGAGCATGAAATAGGCCATTTGCGTGTTTTAAAAAATTACTGCGCAAAAACATGTTTTTTTAAAAAGCGTAAAAAATAAATTTGATGTACACATCACATTCTACTCATAATCCTTAGTACATTCTCCGACTTTGAGTCCATTCAGACTTAAAATAACGCTATACGAGCACGTTAAAAATGACAAAATGCGCACATTAATTGTACAAAAGTGCTAAAAATGGTAAAAAGTAGGGCCTTTTTAAAATGAATATAACTCTTCAGAATGGAAGATGACCCCCAATTTTTTTAACTTAATATGGAAGCAAATGAGTTGTAGATATAAATGTATATACACATTATCGAATGGATGGATGCTGTAACCAGTTTGAACTGTATCATAAGAACATTTCTGAACTCTTAAATTTACACTTCCCCCAAGTAACGATTAAAAGACTTCTTAAAGATAAGCCATGGGTAAATAATGCGTTTAAAGGTATCGTTTCTAGACGGCAAGCAGCTTTTGCAATTGACCCCATGTCTGCCGAATATAAGAAACTTAGAAACTTATCTAACCGAATGGCTAAATCTTTGAGAGGTGATTTTTATCGTAATAGTATTGCCCAGTTATTCTCGTCCGATTCTAAATCTTGGTGGAGGGGTATTAAACAATTTCTTAATCTCGGAAAGGGTACTAAGTACTTTAAAACTATGGCTAATGAATTATGTAACGGGAACGTATACGATCTTACCACGAAAATTAGTGGTTTTTTCCAGTCCCTGACTTCTGAGTTCAAACCTCTTGAACCAAAAACCAATGATTGTAACACTGTAGTACCACCCCATTTAATTATCACGCCAGAGACAATTGAGTCTAAGCTTAAACTTGTGAAATGTAATAAAGCCCCAGGCCCGGACGGAATCCCTCCGTGGGTACTACGTGATTTTGCCAATGTCCTTTCCAAGCCAATAAGTGCAATAGTTAACTCCAGTTTAAGAGAAGGGGTTCTCCCCATGCTTTGGAAGTCAGCCGATATAATCCCCATTCCAAAGGTTAACCCACCTAAGGTTCTTGAGAATGACTTGCGTCCTATTTCGCTGACTTCCACCACCATGAAAGTTATTGAAGGGATCGTAGGGGAAATGATTTGGGTCCAAATTAAAGATAAAATCAAGTTGAATCAATTTGGTTGCTCTAAGGGTGTGTCTACCACTGACGCTCTTATACTTTTGTTAACTGAATGCTTTAATGCTACTGACCAAGGAGATGAAATGAGATTATTATTGCTTGATTTCAAAAAGGCTTATGATTTAATTGACCATAATATATTAATTGATAAGTTGTATAATTTAGGGGTCGAAGACCATCTAATCTCTTGGATCTATGCTTTTCTATGTGATAGAAAACAACGTGTTAAACTAGGCGATGAATTGTCCCCTTGGACAGTCGTTAAGGGTGGTATCCCCCAAGGATCCTGGTTGGGGCCCATGTTGTTTATCATCTTTGTCGACGATCTTCTGGATGGGGTGCCGTGCATGAAATACATGGACGACACCTCCATCCATGAACGCGTCGGCAACGATGGGGCAACTGTACTCCAAACCACTCTTGACGAAACTGTCCAGTGGGCTAAGGATAACAATATGTACCTTAATATTAAGAAAACGAAAGAGATGAGAATTAGTTGTAAAAGGTCAAAGACTGCTTTTGAGCCACTCCATGTTGGAGATTGTAATCTGGAACGTGTTGACGAATTTAAACTTCTTGGTGTAATTATTTCTCATAATTTGTCATGGCAACCTCATATTGATCAAATGATTAGTAAATGTAATTCTAGAATGTACTTTCTCAAACAGGTGCGGAGGGCAGGCCTGGATGCCCCCGCACTTGTCCAATTTTATACTAGTATCATTAGACCAATATTAGAATATGCGGCCCCAGTTTGGGGATCAAATATTACGAAGCAACAGAATCAACAACTTGAACAAATTCAGAGAAGGGCCTTTAAATGTATTTTTCCGCATGCTACTTATTCCGATGCCCGCAGCTTCCTTGGTTTTTCTACCTTAGAAGACCGCCGTGTTCGACTGTGCAAGGATTTTTTTGTTAAAATCAAAGACCCCAGTCACAGATTGAATCATTTGTTACCGGAGGCTCCTTCTGCTGCTTATAATCTTAGAAGACTCCGTGAGTTCTGTATCCCTAGAGTTAAAACTAACCGTTCAAAAACGTTTATTATTAATCACGGATTATTCCAAAAATGGTAAACATTTTGTGTTATGTTTCCGCGACCTTCCGTACCTTTGTGTGTAAATATTATTGAAAATTTTTTAAATTTTTAACATTTTTTAAATTTGTAAACATTTTTAATACTTTTAAATTTTTATCCTGCAGGCCTATGTCTTTGAATTTTATATTTATTGTTTTTATAATAAGTGATTTTTAATTGTAATTTTGTTTTAATTTTTTGATTGTATGTTCTACATTTCTGAATGTCTTTTGTATTTGTATATTGCATTTTATTTTTCTGAGTGAAACGCTTTTGTTAAACTTCAATCTTTCGTTTGATTGCAATAAAGTTCTATTCGTATTCGTATTAGACGTACAAAATGATATGACGTCATCAAAAGGCCACTTGAATTTAAAAATTAGTAATTTTTATCTTTTTGTATGGGTTATCACATTCAATAGAGCGCATCTCCGTTATTTGAACCCAATTTTTGCACAAATTTTAGTATGTGCTTGCTCAATTAATTATCTTTCTCATGAGTTGTCAACATTTTTATTTTGATGACGTCATCACGCGTAAAAACTTGAAAAACCAAGGTCGTGTATTTTCAGCTACACCATACATTTAAATATCTTACAGCTCTTCAGAATTAAAGGTGACCTTGAAGATTATAATTTATTATAAAAGCTGATGAAATGTAGATATGAATTCATATAAAAATTAGGCCTATCGGATGTTGTGACATTATGAAATTGTCAGTTGAAGTTAAAAAGTAGTTTTTTTCTCTCTTTCGTCAAATGTATACAAATTTCAAAGAGCGCGCATTGCGCTTCTACGTGTCAAATTCTCTTCCAATCCGTATATTTATTTGCTCAATTCATTATCTTTCGAAATTGTCATCTTCGAGTTTATTATGA
The DNA here is from genome assembly GCF_963402885.1 of Antedon bifida. Lineage (NCBI taxonomy): Eukaryota > Metazoa > Echinodermata > Crinoidea > Comatulida > Antedonidae > Antedon > Antedon bifida. The sequence goes on along the minus strand of NC_136226.1, from coordinate 15,424,984 downwards.
TAATTCCATCATACCAATAAATTAGAACATGATGTGGGTCCCGTAATTTCACCTATGCTACACTGTATATAGATATACAGTATATACTGTACATATTGTATATGAAACATAATAGGTACAACTCAGCACTATAAGTGTATATGCATCATGTCATAGGATGGCGTACATTTACGATCGCATGTTAACGTACATGCATGTTTAAAAAATGTTAATTTCATTAAAATGATGAAAATGATCACCTATAATTCGTCAAAGTGACGAATTAAATTCTAGTTAGGTGATCATTTAGAATAAAATGATCACCTATTGTTATTGTATGAAATCTTTATTCTTCTTCTTCTTTCTGTACACTATTTTGTGTAACAAATATCTCAAAAAGTTAAATGTCAATGATCACAAAAATTTCACAATATCTTTCAAATACTGTAACTTAATCCTAATAAGCTTTTCAGCGTGATCACTCAACCGTGACGTCATTTATACGCCATTTTGTGAAATCATATTATCAATCATATTTCCATAATTCATTATCACATATTAATGAAATTCACTACACGTAAACTTCAGGTCAAGGGTTAAAATATTAGCAAATAAAAACTTGCGCGTTTCAAGGTCATGCGCGTGAAATCACGCGTTAAAAATTTAAAAAGCTTGAAATTAAGTTTTGATCAATTTAGAGCATGAATTAGGCCATTTGCGTGTTTTAAAAAATTCTGCGCAAAAACACGTTTTTGCGCGTGCGTACAGAGAAAGCGTAAAAAATACAATTTTTTTCTACAAATTGCATCCTACTCATCTTCCTTGGTACATTCACCAAATTTGAGTCCATTTCGACTTAAAATAGTGCTATACGAGCACGTTAAAATGACAAAATGCGCACATTATTTGTACAAAAGTGCTAAAAATGGTAAAAAATAAGGCCTTTTTAAAATGAATATAACTCTTCAGAATGAAAGGTGACCCCCAATTTTTTTTACTTATTATGGAGGCCAATGAGTTGTAGATATAAATGTATATACACATTAGACGTACAAAATGGTATGACGTCATCATTTGGCCACATGAATTTTAAAAAAAGGGTTTTTCCCCCTTTTGTCATAGACCACCATATTCAACAGAGCGCAACTCGCTTATCTGTGATCGATTTTCTTTATATTTTTAATATATTCTACCTCAACCAATTATGTTACTTATGAGTTGCCAATATTTTCATTTGGATGATGTCATCACGTCTTAAAATTTAAATAACGGTGGTTACGTAATTTCACCTACAAGGTATATTTGAATACCTTACAGCTCTTCTGAATTAAAGTTGACCTTGATTTTTATAACTTATTATGAGAGCTGGTGAAATGTAGATATGAATTATTATAAAAATTAAGCCTATCGGATGTTGTGATGTTATCATATGGCCAGTTGAAGTTAAAAAGTAGTTTTTTCATCTCTTTCGTCAAAGTTATACAATTTTTAAAGAGCGCGCACCGTCCTTCTACGTGCCAAATTTTCTTCCAATTGTTATATTTTATTGCTCAATTCATTATCTTTCGATATTGTTGTCCACAAGTATATTTTGATAATGTCATCAGTGCCGAAAAATTAGAACATGATGTGTGTCCGTAATTTCACCAATGCTACACTGTACATAGATATACAGTATATACTGTACATAATGTATATGGCATATAATAGGCACAGCACTATAGTATAAGCGTATAATAGGATGGCATACATCAACATTTTCCGATCGTATGTTAACATAAGTGCATGTTTAAAAAATATTAATGTCAATAAAATTATAAAAATGATCACCTATAATTCGTCAAAGTGACGAATTAAATTCTAGTTTATTTTTTTTTTTATTATTTTTTTAGGTGATCATTTAGAATAAAATGATCACCTATTGTTATTGTATGAAATCTTTATTTATTTTTTTTTTTATTATTTTTTTTTTTATTCTTTCTGTACACTTTTTGTGTAACAATTATCTCAAAAAGTTGAATTGCAATGATCACAAAAATTACACAATATCTTTCAAATACTTTAACTTAGACATAATAAGCTTTTCAGCGTGATCACTCATCCGTGACGTCATTTATACGCCATTTTGTGAAATCACATTATCAATCATATCTCCATAATTCATTATCACATATTAATGAAATTCACTACACGTAAATTTCAGGTAAAGGTAAAAATATTAGCAAATAAAAACTCGTGCGTTTCAAGGTCATGCGCGTGAAATCGCGCGTTAAAATTTTAAAAAGCTCAAAATTAAGTTTTGATCAATTTAGAGCATGAATTAGGCCATATGCGTGTTTCAAAAAATTACTGCGCAAAAATGCGTTTTTGCGCACGCGAATCTTAGAAAGCGTAAAAAATAAAATTTGATGAATAAATCATATTCTACTCACAATCCTTAGTACATTTACCGATTTTGAGTCCATTCAGACTTAAAATGACGCTATACGAGCATGTTAAAAATGACAAAATGCGCACATTAATTTCACAAAAGTTTTGAAAATGGTGAAAAATAAGGCCTTTTTAAAATGAAAATAACTCTTCAGAATGCAAGATGACCCCCAATTTTTTTAACTTATTCAGGAAGCTATTGAGTTGTAGATATGAATTCATGTACACATTTGATGTACAAAATGTTGTGACGTCATCAAATGGCCACTTGAATTTAAAAATTAGGATTTTTTATCTTTTTGTGTAGATTATCACATTCAACAGAGCGTATCTCGGTTATTTGTGCTCGAATTTTGCACAAATTTCAGTATGTGCTTGCTTAATTATTTATCTTTCCATGAGTGGTCAGCGTTTTCATTTTAATGACGTCATCACGCGTAAAACCTTGAATAACCTAGGTCGTGTAAATTCACCTACACCATACATTTGAATATCTTACAGCTCTTCAGAATTAAATGTGACCTTGAAAATTATAAATTATTATGAAAGCTGATGAAATGTAGATATGAATTCATATAAAAAATAAGCCTATCGGATGTTGCGAAGTTATCATATGGCCAGTTGAAGTTAAAAAGTAGTTTTTAAATTTCTTTAGTCAAAGTTATACAAATTTCAAAGAGCGCGCATTGCGCTTCTACGTGCCAAATTCTCTTCCAATTCTTATATTTATTTGCTCAATTCATTATCTTTCGAAATTGTCAACTTCAAGTTTATTTTGATAATTCCATCATATCAAAAAATGTGAACATTGTGTGGTTCCCGTAATTTCACCTATGTTACACTGTATATAGATACTGTACACTGTACTGTATAGAGTATATATTCTATGACACATACTAGGTACAACTCAGCACTATAAGCATATGCATCATGTCGTAGGATGGCGTACATCTACGATCATATGTTAACGTACATGCATGTTTAAAAAATGTTAATTTCATTAAAATGATAAAAATGATCACCTATAATTCGTCAAAGTGACGAATTAAATTCTAGTTGTTATTATTATTATTCTTCTTCTTCTTCTTCTTTCTGTACACTTTTGTTTAGCAATTATCTCAAAAAGTTGAATAACAATGATCACAAAAATTTCACAATGTCTTTCAAATACTTTAACTTAGCCATAATAAGCATTTCAGCGTGATCACTCAACCGTGACGTCATTAATACGCGATTTTGTGAAATCACACTATCAATCATATCTCCATAACTCTTTATCACATATCAATAAAATTCACTATACGTAAACTTCAGTTGAAGGATAAAAATATTAACAAATAAAAACTTACATTTTTCAAGGTCATGCACGTGAAATTGCGCGTTAAAAATTTAAAAAGCTCCAAATTAAGTTTTGATCAATTTAGAGCATGAGTTAGGCCATTTGCGTGTTTCAAAAAATTACTGCGCAAAAATGCGTTTTTGCGTGCGCAATTCTTAAAATGCGTAAAAAATATGAATTTTTTTTACAAATCGTATTCTACTCACCATCCTTAGTATATTCACCAAATTTGAGTCTGTTCCGACTTAAAATAACGCTATACGAGCAGGTTAAAAATGACAAAATGCGCACATTAATTGTACAAAAGTGCTAAAAATAGTAAAAAATAAGGCCTTTTTAAAATTAATATAACTCTTCAGAATGCACGATGACCCCAAATTTTTTTAACTTATTCTGGAAGCCAATGAGTTGTAGATATAAATGTATATACACATTAGACGTACAAAATGGTATGACGTCATCATTTGGCCACATGAATTTTTAAAATAGGGTTTTTTTCACCTTTTGTAATGGACCACCATATTCAACAGAGCGCAACTCGCTTATCTGTGATCGATTTTCTTTAAATTTTTAATATATTCTAACTCAACCAATTATGTTACTTATGAGTTGCCAATATTTTCATTTGGATGATGTCATCACGTCTTAAAATTTAAATAACGGTGGTTACGTAATTTCACCTACAAGGTATACTTGAATACCTTACAGCTCTTCTGAATTAAAGTTGACCTTGATGTTTATAACTTATTATGAGAGCTGGTGAAATGTAGATATGAATTATTATAAAAATTAAGCCTATCGGATGTTGTGACGTTATCATATGGCCAGTTGAAGTTAAAAAGTAGTTTTTTCATCTCTTTCGTCAAAGTTATACAATTTTTAAAGAGCGCGCACCGCCCTTCTACGTGCCAAATTTTCTTCCAATTGTTATATTTTATTGCTCAATTCATTATCTTTCGATATTGTTATCCACAAGTTTATTTTGATAATGTCATCAGTGCCGAAAAATTAGAACATGATGTGTGTCCGTAATGTCACCAATGCTACACTGTATATAGATATACAGTATATACTGTACATAATGTATATGGCATATAATAGGCACAGCACTATAGTATAACCGTATAATAGGATGGCATACATCAACATTTTCTGATTGTATTTTAACATACGTGCATGTTTAAAAAATATTAATGTCAATAAAATGATAAAAATGATCACCTATAATTCGTCAAAGTGACGAATTAAATTCTAGTTTTTTATTCTTTCTGTACACTTTTTGTGTAACAAATATCTCAAAAAGTTAAATGTCAATGATTACCAAAATTTCACAATGTCTTTCAAATACTGTAACTTAGTCATAATAAGCTTTTCAGCGTGATCACTCAACCGTGACGTCATTTATACGCCATTTTGTGAAATCACATTATGAATCATATCTCCATAATTCATTATCATATATTAATGAAATTTACTACACGTAAACTTCAGGTAAAGGTAAAAATATTAGCAAATAAAAACTTGCGCGTTTCAAGGTCATTCGCGTGAAATCGCGCGTTAAAAATTTAAAAAGCTCAAAATTACGTTTTGATCAATTTAGAGCATAAATTAGGCCATTTGCGTGTTTTAAAAAATTACTGCGCAAAAACGTGTTTTTGCGCGTGCGTACATAGAAAGCTTAAAAAATACCAATTTTTTGTACAAATTGCATCCTAGTCATCTTAATTAGTACATTCAATAAATTTGAGTCCATTCCGACTTAAAATAACGCTATATGAGCACGTTAAAAATGACAAAATGCGCACATTAATTGTACAAAAGTGCTAAAAATGGTAAAAAATAAGGCCTTTTTAAAATGAATATAACTCTTCAGAATGGAAGATGACCCCCATTTTTTTTAACTTATTATGGAAGTTAATGAGTTGTAGATATAAATGTATATACCCATTAGACGTACAAAATGGTATGACGTCATCATTTGGCCACATGAATTTTTAAAATAGGGTTTTTTCCCATTTTGTCATAGACCACCATATTCAACAGAGTGTAACTCGCTTATCTGTGCTCGATTTTTTTTAAATGTTTAATATATTCTACCTCAACCAATTATGTTACTTATGAGTTGCCAATATTTTCATTTTGATGACGTCATCACGTCTTAAAATTTGAATAACGATGGTTACGTAATTTCACATACAATGTATATTTGAATACCTTACAGCTCTTCTGAATTAATGTTGACCTTGATAATTATAACTTATTATGAGAGCTGGTTAAATGTAGATATGAATTCATATAAAAATTAAACATATCGAATCTTGTGACGTTATCATATGGCCAGTTGAAGTTAAAAAGCAATTTTTTCATCTCTTTCGTCAAAGTTATACAAATTTTGAAGAGCGCGCACCGCGCTTCTACGTGCCAAATTTTCTTTTAATTGTTATATTTTATTGCTCAATTCATTATCTTTCGATATTGGTATCCACAAGTTTATTTTCATAATGTCATCAGTGCCAAAAAATTAGAACATGATGTGTGTCCGTAATTTCACTAATGCTACATTGTATAGATATACTGTACATAATGTATGGCATATAATATAGGCACAAATCAGCACTATAGCATATAATTAGATGGCATACATCAACATTTTCCGATTGTATGTTAACATACGTGCATGTTTAAAAAATATTAATGTCAATAAAATGATAAATATGATCACCTATAATTCGTCAAAGTGACGAATTAAATTCTAGTTAGGTGATCATTTAGAATAAAATGATCACCTATTGTTATTGTATAAAATCTTTATTTATTAGGTGATCATTTAGAATAAAATGATCACCTATTGTTATTGTATGAAATCTTTATTTATTTTTTTTTATATTTTTAGGTGATCATTTAGAATAAAATGATCACCTATTGTTATTGTATGAAATCTTTATTTTTTTTATTTTTTTTTTTATTCTTTCTGTACACTTTTTGTGTAACAAATATCTCAAAAAGTTGAATGGCAATGATCACAAAAATTACACAATGTCTTTCAAATACTTTAACTTAGACATAATAAGCTTTTCAGCGTGATCACTCATCCGTGACGTCATTTATACGCCATTTTGTGAAATCACAATATCAATCATATCTTTACTATTCATTATCACATATTAATGAAATTCACTACAAGTAAACTTCAGGTCAAGGTAAAAATATTAGAAAATAAAAACTTGCGCGTTTCAAGGTCATGCGCGTGAAATCGCGCGTTAAAAATTTAAAAAGCCCAAAATTAAGTTTTGATCAATTTAGAGCATGAATCAGGCCATTTGCGTGTTTCAAAAAATTACTGCGCAAAAAAAATATTTTGCGCGCGCAATACTTAAAAAGCGTAAAAAATGCGAATTTTTTTTACAAATCGCATTCTACTCACCATCCTTAGTACATTCACCAAATTTGAGTGAGTTCCGACTTAAAATAACGCTATACGAGCAGGATAAAAATGACAAAATGCGCAAATTAATTGCATCAAAGTGCTGAAAATGGTGAAAAATAATGCATTTTTAAAATGAAAATAATTCTTTAGAATGCAAGATGACCCCCAATTTTTTTAACTTATTCTGGAAGCCATTAAGTTGTAGATATGAATTCATGTACACATTTTACGTACAAAATGTTTTGACGTCATCAAATGGCCACTTGAATTTAAAAATTAGGATTTTTTATCTTTTTGTGTAGAATATCACATTCAACAGAGCGCATCTTGTTTATGTGTGCTCGAATTTCGCACAAATTTCAGTATGTGCTTGCTTAATTAATTATCTTTATCATGAGTTGACACTATTTTCTTTTTGATGACGTCATCATGCGTAAAAACTTGAATAACGTAGGCCGTGTAATTTCACCTTCGCAGTAAATTTGAATATCTTACAGCTCTTCAGAATTGAAGGTTACCTTGATGATTATAATTTGTTATGAAAGCTGATGAAATGTAGATATGAATTCATATAAAAATCAAGCCTATCGGATGTTGTGACGTTAACATATGGCCAGTTGAAGTGAAAAAGTAGTTTTTTCATATTTTTCGTCAAAGTAATACACATTTCAAAGAGTGCGCACAGCGCTTCTACGTGCCAAATTTTTTTCCAAATCTTATATTTTTTTGCTCAATTAATTATCTTTCGAAATTGTCATCTTAAAGTTTTGTTTGATAACGCCATCATTCGAAAAAATTAGAACATGATGTGTGTCCCGTAATTTCACCTATGCTACACTGTATATAGATATACAGTATATACTGTACATATTGTATATGGCATATAGGCACAACTCAGCACTATAAGCGTATAATAGGATGGCATACATCAACATTTTCCGATCGTATGTTAACGTACGTGCATGTTTAAAAAAAATTTATTTCAGTAAAATTATAAAAATGATCACCTATAATTCGTCAAAGTGACGAATTAAATTCTAGTTTTTATTCTTTCTGTACACTTTTTGTGTAACAAATATCTCAAAAAGTTAAATGTCAATGATTACCAAAATTTCACAATGTCTTTCAAATACTGTAACTTAGTCATAATAAGCTTTTCAGCGTGATCACTCAACCGTGACGTCATTTATACGCCATTTTGTGAAATCACATTATGAATCATATTTCCATAATTCATTATCACATATTAATGAAATTTACTACACGTAAACTTCAGGTAAAGGTAAAAATATTAGCAAATAAAAACTTGCGCGTTTCAAGGTCATTCGCGTGAAATCGCGCATTAAAAATTTAAAAAGCTCAAAATTACGTTTTGATCAATTTAGAGCATAAATTAGGCCATTTGCATGTTTTTAAAAATTACTGCGCAAAAACGTGTTTTTGCGCGTGCATACATAGAAAGCTTAAAAAATACCAATTTTTTGTACAAATTGCATCCTAGTCATCTTACTTAGTACATTCACTAAATTTGAGTCCATTCCGACTTAAAATAACGCTATACGAGCACGTTCAAAATGACAAAATGCGCACATTAATTGTACAAAAGTGCTAAAAATGGTAAAAAATAAGGCCTTTTTAAAATGAATAGAACTCTTCAGAATGGAAGATGACCCCCATTTTTTTAAACTTATTATGGAAGTTAATGAGTTGTAGATATAAATGTATATACCCATTAGACATACAAAATGGTATGACGTCATCATTTGGCCACATGAATTTTAAAATAGGGTTTTTTCCCATTTTGTCATAGACCACCATATTCAACAGAGCGTAACTCGCTTATCTGTGCTCGATTTTTTTTTTATTTTAAATATATTCTACCTCAACCAATGATGTTACTCATGAGTTGCCAATATTTTCATTTCGATGACGTCATCACATCTTAAAATTTGAATAACGGTGGTTACGTAATTTCACCTACAACGTATAGTTGAATTCCTTACAGCTCTTCTGAATTAAAGTTGACCTTGATGTTTATAACTTATTATGAGAGCTGGTGAAATGTAGATATGAATGCATATACAAATTAAGCCTATCGAATGTTATGAAGTTATCATATGGCCAGTTGAAGCAAAAAAGTAGTTTTTTCATCTCTTTCGTCAAAGTTATACAAATTTCAAAAGGCGCTCACCGCGCTTCTACGTGCCAAATTTTCTTCCAATTGTTATATTTTATTGCTCAATTCATTATCTTTCGATATTGGTATCCACAAGTTTATTTTCATAATGTCATCAGTACCAAAAAGTTAGATCATGATGTGTGTCCGTAATTTCACCAATGCTACACTGTATATAGATGTACAGTATATACTGTACATAATGTATATGGCATATAAATAGGCAAAACTCAGCACTATAAGCGTATAATAGGATGGCATACATCAACATTTTCCGATTGTATGTTAACATACGTGCATGTTTATTAATATTAATGTCAATAAAATTATAAAAATGATCACCTATAATTCGTCAAAGTGACGAATTAAATTCTAGTGAGAAATTGTTTTTGTAAAACAAAAAATGTTTCTTCGCAATTTCTTTCTGTACAGATTTTGTGTAACAAATATCTCAAAAAGTTTAATGTCAATGATTACCAACATTTCTGAATGTCTTTCAAATACTTTAACTTAGTCCTAATAAGCTTTTCAGCGTGATCACTCATCCGTGACGTCATTTAGACGCCATTTTGTGAAATCACATTATCAATCATATCTCCATAATTCATTATCACATATTAATGAAATTCACTACACGTAAACTTTAGGTCAAGGGTAAAAATATTAACAAATAAAAACGCGCGCACACGTAGGGTCATGCGCGTGAAATCGCGCGTTAAAAATTTAAAAAGCTCAAAATTAAGTTTTGATCAATTTAGAGCATGAATTAGGCCATTTGTGTGTTTCAAAAAATTACTGCGCAAAAAAATATTTTGCGCACGCGATACTTACAAAGCGTAAAAAATGCAATTTTTTTATACAAATCGCATTCTACTCACCAGCCTTAGTACATTCACCAAATTTGAGTCAGTTCCAACTTAAAATAACGCTATACGAGCAGGTTAAAAATGACAAAATGCGCGAATTAATTGCATCAAAGTGCTAAAAATGGCCTTTTTAAAATGAATATAAATCTTCAGAATGGCAGGTGATCCCTAATTTTTTTAACTTATTCGGGAAGCCATTGGGTTGTAGATACATATTCATGTACACATTAGACGTACAAAATGGTATGACGTCATCAAATGGCCACTTGAATTTAAAAATTAGTAATTTTTATCTTTTTGTGTGGGTTATCACATTCAATAGAGCGCATCTCCGTTATTTGAGCCCGATTTTCGCAAACATTTTAGAATGTGCTTGCTCAATTGATTATCTTTCTCATGGGTTGTAAACATTTTTATTTTGATGACGTCATCACGCGTAAAAACTTGAATAACCTAGGTCGTGTAATTTTAGCTACACCATACATTTGAATATCTAATAGCTCTTCAGAATTAAGGTGACCTTGAAGATTATAACTTATTATGAAAGCTGTTGAAATGTAGATATGAATTCATATAAAAATTAAGCCTATCGGATGTTGTGATGTTATCATATGGCCAGTTGAAGTTAAAACGTAGTTTTTAGATTTCTTTAGTCGAAGTTATGCAAATTTCAATGAGCGCGCATTGCGCTTCTACGTATCAAATTCTCTTCCAATCCTTATATTTATTTGCTCAATTCATTATCTTTCGAAATTGTCATCTTCGAGTTTATTTTGATAATTCCATCATACCAACAAATTTGAACATGATGTGGGTCCCGTAATTTTACCTATGTTACACTGTATATAGATATACAGTATATACTGTATATATTGTATATGACACATAATAGGTACAACTCAGCACTATAAGTGTATATGCATCATGTCATAGGATGGCGTACATCAGCTTTTTACGATCGTATGTTAACGTACGTGCATGTTTAAAAAATGTTAATTTCATTAAAATGATAAAAATGATCACCTATAATTCGTCAAAGTGACGAATTAAATTCTAGTTTTTTTTATTTTTTTTTTTGGTTTTCCGCAACGAAGTTGCAGGAAAACCTCTTGTGATTGTACGAAATCATCATCATCAACTTTTTATTTATCTTCTTTCTTTCTGTATGATTTTTGTGTATCGCTTTTCTCTGAAACTTGCAAACATAACATTTTGTGAACTATGTTAACATTTTGACATTTATGTAACGTCGTCAAGCGAAGCTTTTCATGGTGTTTACAATTGCGCATCGTGACGTACGCGCGATTTAACGACTTTCTCGTATTTAACATAGGTCAAAAACCAAATAACATTTTATATTGAAACTTTGCACAAATTTAATTTATATCATGCGCTAACTTTCTGTCGAACCAAAATTGCGTGTTTTACACAAAGTTACGCGCGCACGCGCATTTAAAATTTCAAAATGCGCAAAATTAATTTCTAATCAACTTTCTACGCGTTTCATGTCGTTTTAAGCATGTAAAAAATTCCCACGCGTGCGCAAATTTTTACGTGTGCGGTGCGCACGTAGCATTAAAAACATATTTTTTTCGCGTGATTTATGTTTTTCCAGCCTTTTCTAGTAATTTTACCAACTTTTAAACAATTTCGACTTAAAGTAACGTCATACGAGCACGTGGAATTGGACAATTTGCGCGAGTTTTTGTTGAAAAAGTTAAAAAAATTGTCAAAATTATGCCTTTTTTTAAACAGTCGTAATTTCTAAACTGCACGGTCAACTTTTTGTGGATGACATTTTCTGGAAGTTAATGAGTTGTAGATATCGGATCATATATTAATATGGCTAACCGGACATTGTGACGTCATCGTATGGCCACGCTAATATAAAATTTAGGATTTTTGTATCTTTCGTCATAGCTCATCACATTTAATAGAGCGCATCTCCACTTATCCGTTTTCCATTTTCACCCAAATTTTGATATTGTCTAGGTCAATCAACTGTCTTTCGCATGAATTATAAATATTTTAATTTTTTTGACGTCATCATTCCTAAAACTTTAAATTACGTGTGGCATTAATTTCATCTTTACAGTAAATTTTAATCTGTTATAGCTCGTAAGAATAAAATTTGATAATCACGATTAAAACGTTTTCTGGAAGCTATTGGATTTTAGATACGAAATCATGTGAAAATTTTGCCAATCGGATGTTGTGACGTCATCATATGGCCAGTTAAATGAAAAAAGTCGTATTTTCATCTTTTGCGTCATAATTCATTGCATTTAAAAGAGCGCGCATCAATATTTCACGTATTCAAATTTTTTTTGCACGTTAATATGTTGTTGCTGAGATAATATCCTTCCGAAATTGCTATCTTTGTATTTCATTTTGATGCCGTCGCCATGTTAAAAATTGCAATAAATAGCGGGTCCCGTAATTTCACCTATTCTACACTGTATGTGATATGGATACAGATTATACTGTGTATACTATATATGAATCAAAATAATAGAATTCAGCAATAAAAACATATCATATTCTTCAGTTCAGGTCATAATGCCAACGTGGACACTTCCTTTTGTCCTCAACCTATCCCCTTAATGTTCGGTACGGTAAGGTACGTCGTTACACGTTCATGTTGCACCACTTGCGCGGCGGAAAACCAAACTCGTCAAAGTGACGAGTTACATGTCTAGTCTTTTTATTGTTTCTGTACACTATTTTGTGTAACAATTATCTCAAAAAGTTTAATGTCAATGATTACAAAAATTTCAGAATATCTTTCAAATAATATAACTTAATCCTAATAAGCTTTCCAGCGTGATCACTCATCCGTGACGACATTTATACGCCATTTTGCGAAATCACATTATCAATCATATCTCCAAAATTCATTATCACATATTAATGAAATTCACTACACGTAAACTTCAGATCAAGGGTAAAAATATTAGCAAATAAAAAGTTGCGCGTTTCAAGGTCATGCATGTGAAATCGCGCGCTAAAAATTTAAAACGCGCAAAATTAGGTTTTGATCAATTTAGAGCATGAATTAGGCCATTTGCGTGTTTCCAAAAATTACTGCGCAAAAAAAAATTTTGCGCGCGCGATACTTAAAAAGCGTAAAAAATATGAATTTTTTTTACAAATCTCATTCTACTCACCATCCTTAGTACATTCACCAAATTTGAGTCAGTTCCGACTTAAAATAACGCTATACGAGCACGTTAAAAATGACAAAATGCGCACATTAATTTTACAAAAGTTCTGAAAATGGTGAAAAACAGGTCTTTTTTAAAATGAAAATAATTCTTCAGAATGCAAGATGACCCCCGATTTTTTTAACTTATTCTGGAAGCCATTGAGTTGTAGATATGAATTCATGTACACATTTGACGTACAAAATGTTTTGACGTCATCAAATGGCCACTTGAATTTAAATATTAGGATTTGTTATCTTTTTGTGTAGATTATCACATTAAACAGAGCGCATCTTGGTTATGTGTGCTCGAATTTCGCACAAATTTCAGTATGTGCTTGCTTAATTAATTATCTTTATCATGAGTTGACATTATTTTCATTTTATTGACGTCATCACGCGTAAAAACTTGAATAACGTAGGCCGTGTAATTTCACCTTCGCAGTAAATTTGAATATCTTACAGCTCTTCAGAATTGAAGGTTACCTTGATGATTATAATTTATTATGAAAGCTGATGAAATGTAGATATTAATTCATATAAAAATTAAGCCTATCGGATGTTGTGACGTTAACATATGGCCAGTTGAAGTGAAAAAGTAGTTTTTTCATATTTTTCGTCAAAGTTATACACATTTCAAAGAGCGCGCACAGCGCTTCTACGTGCCAAATTTTTTTCCAAATCTTATATTTTTTTGCTCAATTAATTATCTTTCGAAATTGTCATCTTAAAGTTTAGTTTGATAACGTCATCATGCCAAAAAATTAGAACATGTGTGTCCCGTAATTTCACCTATGCTACACTGTATATAGATATACAGTATATACTGTACATATGGCATATAGGCACAACTCAGCACTATAAGCGTATATAATAGGATGGCATACATCAACATTTTCCGATCGTATGTTAACGTACGTGCATGTTTAAAAAAAAATAATTTCAGTAAAATGATCACCTATAATTCGTCAAAGTGACGAATTAAATTCTAGTTTTTATATTTAACTTTGCTGTTAATAACACTTCAACAAATTGAAGACACAAAACATAACACATTTCATTGTTATGTTAATAAAAAAACAACCATGCTACACCACCTTCATTGTCTAAGATGGGATTCAAGACACTCCCTCATTGTTTTAAAACAATAGCAGTAGTAGCTTTTTCAGAGTTATCGCAATCCAATGTTGGTAGGTTTTACTGTGATACTGTATAATACTGAATAATTCAAGCCTTACTAAATATTAATTTTTCAAAAAATCACTATAAAAAAGGAATTTCGAAAAACTGTAATGTTATTTTGTTCCTCCTATTTTCTTACGAATGCATAGGCTTATTTAAGTATTATATATACATATGTATACAATATTATTATATATTTTTATTATTATTATATAGGCCTATATTACCAGAGTTTTAATATACGTAATGTATTATTGGATATTATTAACTGATTTAATGATCAGGCCTGCAAAAGTAAATGTACAAGACACAAGTATAAAGTTTAAGATTATCATTATAATTACTGACGTATATCTAAATCATTTAAAATAGATTCAAATATATAGACACTACAGTATTCCAAATAATACTTATATCACTCTTAAAAAGAAAGTATGATAATACGCCGTACATTTATGTCGGTCAATTTCGATCGATCACGTTACTATGCACCCACATTTTTAGAATGGAATAACCCAATGAGAAGACCAGCAGAACAAACGGCAGTTTATGCATAATTGGCGCGCCATTCATAGTGCCTTATATGGGCATTCAAAACATTGCGGCCGAAACCGTTTGCGGCCGAACACGATGTACACCATTCTACTTAGGCCTGAAGAGAACATTAACAGGATAGGCCTAGTTAGTTTACAAAATAATTCAGTTAAAATTACTTACTATCGTAATCATCTTTGGGTAAAATTATTATTACGGTAAATTTCTACAATATCATAGACTGTAAAAATATGTATCAAAATTTAAGAATGTACTATTATCAATGAATTTAAGGACAAAATCTACAGTATCCAATTTCAGGCCTAGACCATACACCCATTAAAGAAGACAATTACAGTAGCCTATATAGGCCAAGTTTAACATTTAAAAATGTTTAGATATACACATAATAATCAAATTGTTGTTGTTTTTAGTTGTTCTACATTATTTTCAGTAATTTTAGGTTGTTTTTTTCAGTAATTTGGCTTGCCTCATTCTACTTAGGCCTACTGAATGAAACATGTATAATTTTAGGCTAGCTAAAAAAAATATTTAGGTTTAAATTACTTACTACCTTCAAATTATGTGGGTAAAATTATTATTACGGTAAATTTCATCAATATCATAGACTGTAAAATATGTGTCAAAATTAAAGAATGTACTATTATCAAGGGTGTGTAGAAAGCGACGACCTCGAATTGGACGACCCCAACGACCTCGAATTGGACGACCTAGAATTTGACGACCCATAACACGAAACCGACGACCCCTTTTGCCTAGCCTAGCCTAGGCCTCCTAAGTGTGGTATAACATCCCAAAGCCGAACATAGCCAAAGATCTTTAAACCATACCTTATATAATACTCGCAAGCTCGACACGAACAAACGAACAGATATGGAACGCCAAGAGTGCATCATTAAAACTGCATTCGACATATTAAAAATAAATTAAAAAGAAATAAATATTATACATTACATGGTTAAACCATGGACGTATAATTACATCTCGTCTTCTTATAACGAACACTATAGGCCTACCAAGCAGTGTGTTGCGAACATGTGCATGGGGAGGGCCATAAGAAAACTTTACATTTCACACATGCATTGTATACGGTCAAACCTTACACGCTGCTGAAAAAGGGGCCGTTTTGACCTGGTTTGCCATGTTTATGATATTTCGTGTGCTATTCGAGTCGAATGCAGTTTTAATGATGCACTCTTGGCGTTCCATAACTGTTCGTTTGTTCGTGTCGACACATCAAATGGCGATATTTCTGTATTTTTTCAATCAATTGCTTGCTTGCGATAAGGTATGGTTTAAAGATCTTTGGCTATGTTTGGTTTCGGGATGTTATATACCACACTTAGGCCTAGGCTAGGCTATAGAGGTCGTCGGTTTCGTGTTATGGGTCGTCCAATTCGAGGTCGCCCGGGTCGTTGAGGTCGTCCAATTCGAGGTCGTCGCTTTCTACACACCCCTATTATCAATGAATTTAAGAACAAAATCTACAGTATCCAATTTCATGGCCTAGACCATACACCCATTAAAGAAGACAATTACAGTAGCCTATATAGGCCAAGTTAAAAATGTTTAGATATACACATAATAATCAAATTGTTGTTGTTTTTAGTTGTTCTACATTATTTTCAGTAATTTAGCTTGCCATTCTACTTAGGCCTACTGAATGAAACATGTATAACTTTAGGCTAGCTAAAAAAAATATTTAAGTTTAAATATACTTACTACCTTCAAATTATGTGGGTAGAATTATTATTACGGTAAATTCCAACAATATCATAGACTGTAAAAATATGTATCAAAATTAAAGAATGTACTATTATCAATGAATTTAAGAACAAAATCTACAGTATCCAATTTCAGGCCTAGACCATACACCCATTAAGAAGACAATTACAGTAACCTATATAGGCCAAGTTTAAAATGTTTAGATATACACATAATAATCAAATTGTTGTTTTTTTAGTTTGTTTTACATTACTTTCAGTAATTTTAGGTTGTTTTTTCAGTAATTTAGCTTGCCCCATTCTACTTAGGCCTACTGAATGAAACATGTATATTCTTTAGGCTAGCTAAAAAAAAAATCAACATACCTCATTAATAGAGGGCGACATTGCTAAAATAAAAATTATAAACATTTGTTTTTTTATTTGCTTTCGGTTGTTTTCATTTGCTTTTAGTTGTTTTCAGTTTCTTTTCTGTAAGCTTTCAGTTATTTTCAGTGGTTTTCAATAATTAGCCTGCCCCATTCTACTTAGGCCTGAAGAGAACATTAACAGGATAGGCCTAGGCCTAGGCCTAATTCAGTTAAAATTACTTACTATCGTAATCATTTTTGGGTAAAATTATTATTACGGTAAATTTCTACAATATCATAGACTGTAAAAATATGTATCAAAATTTAAGAATGTACTATTATCAATGAATTTAAGGACAAAATCTACAGTATCCAATTTCAGGCCTAGACCATACACCCATTAAAAAAGACAATTACAGTAGCCTATATAGGCCAAGTTTAACATTTAAAAATGTTTAGATATACACATAATAATCAAATTGTTGTTGTTTTTAGTTGTTCTACATTATTTTCAGTAATTTTAGGTTGTTTTTTCAGTAATTTAGCTTGCCCCATTCTACTTACGCCTACTGAATGAAACATGTATATTCTTTAGGCTAGCTAAAAAAAAAAATCAACATACCTCATTAATAGAGGGCGACATTGCTAAAATAAAAATTATAAACATTTGTTTTTTTATTTATTTAGTTTATATTTGGTTTGTGTTTGCTTTCGGTTGTTTTCATTTGCTTTTAGTTGTTTTCAGTTTCTTTTCTGTAAGCTTTCAGTTATTTTCAGGTATTTCCAGTGGTTTTCAGTAATTAGCCTGCCCCATTCTACTTAGGCCTGAAGAGAACATTAACAGGATAGGCCTAGTTAGTTTACAAAATAATTCAGTTAAAATTACTTACTATCGTAATCATCTTTGGGTAAAATTATTATTACGGTAAATTTCTACAATATCATAGACTGTAAAAATATGTATCAAAATTTAAGAATGTACTATTATCAATGAATTTAAAGACAAAATCTACAGTATCCAATTTCAGGCCTAGACCATACACCCATTAAAGAAGACAATTACAGTAGCCTATATAGGCCAAGTTTAACATTTAAAAATGTTTAGATATACACATAATAATCAAATTGTTGTTGTTCTACATTATTTTCAGTAATTTTAGGTTGCCTCATTCTACTTAGGCCTACTGAATGAAACATGTATAATTTTAGGCTAGCTAAAAAAAATATTTAGGTTTAAATTACTTACTACCTTCAAATTATGTGGGTAAAATTATTATTACGGTAAATTTCATCAATATCATAGACTGTAAAAATATGTGTCAAAATTTAAGAATGTACTATTATCAATGAATTTAAGAACAAAATCTACAGTATCCAATTTCAGGCCTAGACCATACACCCATTAAAGAAGACAATTACAGTAGCCTATATAGGCCAAGTTTAACATTTAAAAATGTTTAGATATACACATAATAATTAAAATGTTGTTGTTTTTAGTTGTTCTACATTACTTTTAAATAATTTTAGGTTGTTTTTTTCATTTGGCTTGCCTCATTCTACTTAGGCCTACTGAATGAAACATGTATAACTTTAGGCTAGCTAAACAAAAATATTTAGGTTTAAATTACTTACTACCTTCAAATTATGTGGGTAAAATTATTATTACGGTAAATTTCATCAATATCACAGACTGTAAAAATATGTGTCATAATTAAAGAATGTGCTATTATCAATGAATTTAAGAACAAAATCTACAGTATCCAATTTCAGGCCTAGGTCATAAACCCATTAAGAAGACAACTACAGTAGCCTATATAGGCCAAGTTTAAAATGTTTAGATATACACATAATAAACAAATTGTTGTTGTTTTTAGTTTGTTTCACATTACTTTCAGTAATTTTAGGTTGTTTTTCCAGTAATTTAGCTTGCCCCATTCTACTTAGGCCTACTGAATGAAACATGTATATTCTTTAGGCTAGCTAAAAAAAAAAAATCAACATACCTCATTAATAGAGGGCGACATTGCTGATGATCACCTATTGTTATTGTATGAAATCTTTATTTATTTTGTTTTATTTTTATTGTATGGAATCATCATTTTTTTTTTTTCTGTATTATTAGTTATCCGCACTTGGCGGATAACTCCTTGTGATTGTATGGGATCATCATTTTTTTTTGGTTATCCGCAACTTAGTTGCAGGATAACCCTTGTGATTGTAAATAGCTTTTTTTTCATCTTCTTTGTTATTCTTCTTTCTTTCCCGGATTTTTGTCTACAGCATATCCCCTATTGCTTGTGAACTTAACTTTGTATAACTTGGTAAAAAGATTGACATTGAAGTGTAGATGTGCAGCCAAGCTTTTCAACGATGTAAGAGCCGCGTTGCGTAAGTTACGCGCGATTTTATGAATTTCTATAACTGATCATAACTATAGAACCAACAAATATTCTTTCATGAACCTTAGTGAAAATTTAAGTCATATCAAGGGCAAACTTTCTATGGATTAAAAATGGCATGTTTCACAAGAAGTTACGCGCGCACGCGCATTTAAAATTTCAAAATGCGCAAAATTAATTTCTAATCAACTTTTTACGCTGATCATGACATTTTGAGCATGTCAAAAATTCCCACGCGCGCGAAACAAATTACGTGTAAGGTGCACACGGAGCATGAAAATCATGTTTTTTTCTCTTGAATCATGATTTTACAGCCTTTTCTAGTCATTTTAAAAAAGATTGACATCGTTTAAAATTAAAATGACGTCATACGAACACGTTGATTTAGACAATTTAGACACATCGTTATATCCGGAACCAACGGTATGTACGCAAGGTAATCCGGAGTTTTCACCACTTATTTTTACCAACTAGTCTGAACCATTTGCCAGCCTAAATCTACTCTTCATGAGGCGAACAAATTATAAATGTACTAAACAGCACATAATCATAATAATAAGGTCTAAAATAAATTGTTATCAAGATTAAATAGTTTTCGTCTTTTAGCTTATCTGCTACTTAACGGATCACTTCAGTGACTCACAGAAGCATTTGGTTCTTTGTTTTAGAATGTACGCAAACTGCTGTTGTTGAGCTAGTTGAAGCAGGGTTTATATTGTAGGCTCAAACTTGCCAGTAACATTCATTAATCATTTGTTGACATCAGACATTCACAATGTTGCTTCTTCTTCTTGTCAATTTATATTTTTCCGACATCCTTGAAGTGATAATTTGTTTCCAGTTCAAAGTTGCAACATTTAAATGCTAATCTGTAGACATTTCCTCAAGAAAATGTCATTCTTTGAATTTGAATGTCTTGTAGATGCATGTATTTCTTGGAATTGTTTTATTGAACTTTTGGACTTAAGTTTTTTTTACTTTCTGCTTTAAACTTTCTTCTTTCTGCTCTTAGACTTTCTGCCTTTGCTTTCTGCTTTTAGACGTTCTGCCTTTGCTTTCTGCTTTAAACTTTCTGCCTTTACACTTTCTGCCTTTATACTCTCTGCATTTAGACTTCTGTCTTTAATTAAACTTTCTGCCTTCAAACTTTCCACTTGACTTTTTCTTCATACATCTGACAGACCGAAAATATGATGGAAACAGATCTTCTTTCAATTTCCCCAACTCTAATGCAAACCTTTTAAAGGGTTGCATTTCTTCACAATTGTAGAAGACTGTCCAATTGATGTATTCTTTCTTGCAGAACAGATGTCAACTTACTTTGTATGAACTTTGACCTTCCTTTCTGATTGTATCTTTTCTCACAAAACCTATTAAATGACATATTCTTTCATGGCTTGGCTTTACAGTTTCCGGAATACTTTCTGTTCCACTTGCTTTTATTTTCTTCTAATTTTCTTTTTTTCGGTTTCACATTCCTTGTGCATTTACACTTTCTATTCACATTACAATTACATAAAGATCTTCAAATTAAAGCACCTGGACTGTTATGCAAATAACCTAATATAATTCCACAATAAACATTATATGCATCAACTCCTGAAATGTTGATTAATGGATGCCAACTTAAATATTCGAAATAAACTGGCTGCTAACGGAAGGCAAACAAAAATTAAAATTACTGGAACCAAAATATGGTTGATGGAGTTGAATGGAACAAATAGACAATCAAGCTGTAACAATGTTATGACCACCTTTGTATTTCCTTTTTACTTTAATTGAAGATGGTTTAATCTAACATTAGGCCTATATTTATAATTGACTGAATTACAATTCTACTTTTGATGGTGATCCTTGAAATGCTTATCTCTGAACACTGTGTACCTATTCATTACTTAATCCACATAAGTTGTAATAAGTGTTATTTGTGTTTGTGTTTGTTGTACATTGTATTGGCCTATGATTAATTGTAATACATGTTTTAAACAAATTCATAGCCAGCAGTCCAAAACTCTCTGTTCACTGTGTAAAATGTACTATCATAATAGATGTATTTATCCGAACCTTGATATAAAAGAAAACTGGTTTTGCTTTAATTGTACTGGATGCTGAATGCTTCTCATTAATTATGTATGAATGTATACAGTCTCATGCATGCTTAGTGTTGTATTTCTTTTTAGATAACGTTATACTCAGCTATTGTTAATGAATGTTAATTATCTTCACTTACTTCCTTTTTATGACTTTAATGTGAACTCTGAACTTACTAACAACAATGATATTTCTAACATAACCTTTAATCCAGTTAATTACTATGAAAATGACAAATATGATGAATCTTTTGATCAACTAATTAATAATCTCAATTCACAGTCAGTTACCCTAGATGAATGCAGCTTTTATGATTATTCACAATTTAATTCTAAGTTTAATACATCCTTTAATACTAAACTATCTCTCCTGCATCTTAATATTAGAAGTATTACACATAAAGTTAATGATCTCGAATGCCTTTTGAATTCAATTAATAACAAATTTTCCATAATCGGTATCAGTGAAACATGGCTTAATGAAAACTCCCCTATTCCTTTCATTAATAACTACTCCTTCTTTGCAAGCAATAGATGCAATAATCAAATTGGTGGAGGAGTTGCATTTTTTATACGTAATGATATTAGCATTACAATTCGAAATGACTTAAAATTACCAAACGACCTTTCCGAATAACTTTTTGTTGAGATTGAAAATTCAAAGACAAAAAATGATATTATAGGAATTATTAACAGAGCCCCCTGTGGAGGGCTAGATTCTTTTACTAAATCCGTTGATAATGTATTAACCCAAATTAACAATGAAAACAAAAATTGTCATCTCATGGGAGACTTCAATATTGATTTATTAAAATTCCATAACCATAAATTAACAAACACCTACCTTAATACTTTAATTTCCCATTCTTTTTTTCCAACTATTTCTAAACCAACTAGGATTACCTCAACTTCGGCCACCTTGATTGATCATTTTTATTCCTAACAATCTAACTATAAAATAGTTGCTGGTGTTTTACTTAATGATATCTCCGACCATCTTCCTATATTTCAGTTCATTGATCAAGAAAATAATGATCAAAACCTTGAGGATAATAGCGCCAACTATTCATGTCGTATAAACGACCTAAATGCCTTATCGATTGATTTAGAAGGTGAAGACTGGTCTATGATCTTTGATTGCGACCCAAGATTGAGTTTTGATATATTTATTGAAAAATTTACAAATATCCACTCCAGACACTTGGTTAAAAGTAGTATAAAATCAAATAAAACGTTTAAACAACCATGGATGTCATCTGGTCTCTTAAAATGTAGTTCACGGAAACATAAACTCTATAACAAATATATGCACACACGTAGTAATAATGACAAACTAAACTATACAAAATATAACAATATTTTCACTAACCTTTGTCGCACTGCTAAAAAGAATTATTATACTTCCCAGTTTGATAGATATAAAGGTAATCTGAAGAACACATGGCTTGTAATAAATTCCGTTTTAAATAAAGGTAATAATAATAAGAAGTACCCGAATCTAATTAAAGACGGTGATAATATTTACAAAACTCAACAAGAGGTATGTGAATCGTTTAACAACTATTTTTCTACAATTGGTCCTAATA
The DNA here is from genome assembly GCF_963402885.1 of Antedon bifida. Lineage (NCBI taxonomy): Eukaryota > Metazoa > Echinodermata > Crinoidea > Comatulida > Antedonidae > Antedon > Antedon bifida. The sequence goes on along the minus strand of NC_136226.1, from coordinate 15,401,679 downwards.
TTATTAATAGTATGCCAACTAATTTAACTGATCCATTATCTTATCTTCATTCTGCGTTTGCCAACTCATTTTATATTAGCCCAGTTTCAATTGATGATGTTAACCTAACTATATACAATCTAAATTCTAATAAAGGGTCTGGATCTGACGGTATTACTGCTCGTGTCTTAAAATCTGTATCTCCCTTAATCATCCACCAACTTACCCATTGTATAAATTCATCTTTTTTATCTGGCACTTTTCCAACACACTTAAAACTAGCTAAAGTTGTGCCCATTTTCAAGAAAGGTGAACGAAGTAAATTATCTAATTACCGGCCAATATCACTACTTTCAGTCTTTTCCAAAATTATTGAAAAACTCATGTATTCTAAACTTTCTGATTATCTCACTAAATTTGATATACTTAATAAGCGCCAATATGGTTTTTGAAAAAATCACTCTACATCCCATGCCGTTTTAGATCTTATTAATAATATTACAAATTCATTTGAATCAAAAGAAAAGTTTATTTATTGATCTTTCAAAGGCCTTCGATGTTATTAATCATGATAATTTAATTTAAAAACTTGAGTGCTATGGAATTAGAGGTATTTCATTGAATTGGTTTAATAGTTATTTGAAAGATAGAAAACAATATGTTGCATTAGGATCTTGTACATCGTCGACGATGGATATTACTTGCGGAGTGCCACAGGGATCTGTGCTTGGGCCATTGCTCTTCCTTATTTATGTTAATGATCTGGCTAATGTCAGTAACAAAATGCAGGTAATATCCTTCGCCGACGACACCACCTTATTTTATTCTAATTCCAATATTGATTTATTATTTACTACATTCAATGATGAATTAACGAAATTTTGTGACTGGTTTATTTCAAACAAATTACTTATTAATACTCTTAAAACAAATTATTTAATTTTTCACAATTCTCAACGTAAACTAAAAGTTGATAATCTAAATATACTTCTTGACAGAATTCAAATTGAACGTAAAACTGAAACACTTTTTTTAGGTGTATATATTCATGAAAATCTCAAATGGACCAGTCATCAAAATTACGTTTCGAAAAAAATATCAAGATCTATTAGTATTATTAACAGGCTTAAGCACTTCTTCCCTCTAAATATTTTAATTTCTCTTTATAACAAACTTGTACTTCCTTATTTCCAGTATTGTAACATTATTTGGGTTGCAGATTACTCTTCTAATGTTGCTAGATTAACTAAATTACAAAAACGTGCAGCTAGAATTATTACTTTTTCACCATATAGAACCTCATCTGAACCCCTTTTTAAACGTCTTGGTATATTAAAATTAACGGATATTCACAATGTTCAAGTTGCCAGTTTTATGTTTAATTATTTTAAAAACCAACTTCCTGTTTCTATGATTGATATGCTCTGTAAACGTACCAAATTTCACAATTACAATTTAAGAACTTCTCATTTAAACATTCCTTTTGCTAGACTTACTAAAACTAAATTTTGTATAACTATATCAGGTCCTAATTTGTGGAATCATATCCCGCAATATCATTATTTACTTTCCAAAAAAAGTTAAAGAATCATTATATATCTAAATATTATACTGCTTAGTTAATATACTTATTATCATTATTTATACTCATATACTATTTAAGTTTATACAAAATATTAGTTGTTTATTATTGCAATCTTTAATCTATACTATATATAATGTTTATATAGTATATATACTATATATATACATATATATGTGTACATATTTTTTTTCATTTACCGATATCGGTATTTATTTCATTTATATCATGAAAATATAGAAATATAATTTAAATAATTTTGATAAAGAAGATGTTAGTTATGTTATTATACTGTAATTTTTTTCCTTAATTATATAATTATATATTCTAGGTTTATTTTTATTTTTTTAGTAATGTGTTTTGTTATGGGTCCCTACGAGACAAGTTTTTAACTTCTAGAGGGATCCATGATAATAATGACTACCTATTACTGCTTTATCTATGTTCACTTTAATATCTTTTTTCTACTTTGTATATATTCATTCATTATTATCTAAATAAATATTATCTGAATGAGAGATATTACCTTTTAACCATTTTGTAGATGACAATGAATTTAAATTTGCTTTGTATTGTTTTGATAACACAATTGACTACAATAAAATGTTAAACTTGAAACTTAACCCGTTCTTGTATGAAGACGCTATCCACTCTGCTATCCACCACGACAACTTAAATATGTCAAATACCGATTACAACACTAGCTGTAAATACCTATGTGATTTAACTTGTAAAATAGAGTATCCCAGTGACAATTTTTCCATTTTGCACTTGAACACACGTAGTTTTAACCAGAATCAGGAAGGTATAATGCATTTTCTTTCAAATCTTAAACATAATTTCACTATTATTGCCCTCTCTGAAACGTGGTTTAATGTTGAACAAAGTAATTTAATACATACTAGAGGGTGAGCTCGCTTCGCTCGCTCCCCCTCTAGGAAGTGTAGACGATGGTTCTCGGAATGTTCTTCTTTTACGTTTTCTGTCGGTTACCATTATTGAAAATGCTTGACATTCGTAAAACTAAACTATTCTGTTTCACAGTGTCTTAGATGAATAATAACATTTTAAAGTATAGTCTTTATTATTTGGTAGGGCCCTTATAGGGCGGAGGTGGGGAGGCGGAGTTCATTTGACTCGAGGGAGGGGCTTATTCGAGGGATATATGTTAAATTTTTTAGTTTTAATAATATGGTAACATTTATAATCAAATGAAATCCTCTATCTAATAGATATGAAAAGTGGTAAAAAAGAATAACAAATGCTTGGTAAATTGTAGATAACAGTGCGATGAATTCTACTACAAATAGTATAATTGTGTTATTATAAATGTGGATGGGATGGACGTTTATTAGATAGTTGGGTTGGCGGGGGTGGGGTGGGGTGGTGAGTATTATTCAAAGTGATGTTTTATTGGAGAGGCGTTTATTCAAATAAATATCATCCTAATAAGTATTAATACATTATTTAATTTAAACATCTTTTGAAACTAACTGCCGTGACAGAGTGGGCCATTTCGGCCCAAGAAAGAAGACATTACGGCTTGCAACATGGGCAGACATCTCGGTCCTAACAGGACACAGATAGCCTACAGTTATTCCTGCCAGCTTACTTAATAAAACTCAGCTATCGGGATTTCACTCGATTAATGTCTTATCATCAAATCTCCCTATGTAATTTTATAATACTATTCCCCACAATATATTTCGATTCTTTATGGCGTATATTTAATTTGATCTTTATTAATTTGCAGTATAATTTTTATTAACTACTGTACCTTTTACACGCGCGGTCCGTTCCTAAAATAAACAAAAAACTAAAATGGCTTTGACTAATGGCCAACTTAAGCTCCAGTCCTACTATAGTATCTGTTTTTTTCTTCCGTCTTCCAAAGGGACACTGTATTGATTGATGGAAAGTGCCTGTTTCCAGTCACCTTTAGGGTCAAATCTATTATTTTAACTGCTCCCTTGTGTATAAAAGAGAGAAAATAGTTGAAACCAAGTTGCTGCAAGGTGAACTTATCATAAACCCGGAAATAACTTGACCGCCAAGAATTGAAATTGAGTAGAAAATCTACTGTTGAAATCATAAATGTTGTTAAAAAACTCTTTATAATATCTTGCTAAGATAGAAATATGGAAAAATAGCGTCGAACTGCACATTAATGTTATCAAATCTACGTTTCACGGTACATCTGAGATAGATAAGGTAGGTATCCAAGGCGGAGATTTGTACCGAAGTTTTTGCATTGTGCTCGCCTATGTCAGAATTAACCATAATTTATATATAGATTGAGGATTACACGCTGGTTAACACCCCACGTCGTGACAGAAGAAGTGGAGGAGTGGCTTTATATATTCATAATTCTATTCTGGTGTGTTTATATGGGATGTTACAGACCATTACCCTGTTTTTCAAATCACGAATTCCCTGAAAGTTAAACACAAAAGTAATATTGGATACACACGATCACGGTCATTTAAACAACAAAATATATATCGCTTCATAGACACGATACAAACAACTGAATGGAACAATGAACTTCAAGAACAATCGCCTGAAATAGCATATAATATATTTTCAGACAAGATTACAAACACATACAATACATGTTTTCCTATATAATCTAAGCACAAAAAATCAAAATATAATCGCATTCCTCGAAATCCATGGATTACTAAAACCATTATAAAATCTATAAATCGTAAAAATAAGCTCTATAAAAAGTATATTTCATCGCCAACCCCCACAAATAAAAATAAATTTACTCGCTATCGTAATATACTTACCTCAATACTCAGAAACGCAAAGAAAAAATACTACACAGAAGAACTAAATAAAAACCAAAACAACCTAAAGAAAACTTGGAATATTCTTAATGGACTTAAAATGGATGGAAAACAAAATTACCACTTACAGGATAATATGAAAATAAATGAGACGGAAGTTAATGACCCTAACGTAATCGCTAACAGCTTTAATAATTATTTTTGTAATGTTGGTCCTGAACTTGCCTCAAAAATTCAATCAACCCAAAACGATGAATTTAGGAATCATCTGAAGAACTTATCATCACCAATTAATTCCTTGTTTTTTCTACCAACCGATGTTAAAGACCCCTTCCCTGCAATTTTTGACGTTTTTTGGAAAATAATACATATATATCACTTTAAAAACATTAAACCAAGTCATTCCTTGTCTTAAATGTACGTTTTATGGTAAATTATGATAAAAAGTGAGAAACAATGCACTACCTAAGTAGCTCGCGGCGATCGACCTCTCGTGGACGGTCTTAGGCCTAGCCTAGCTAGGCTTAGTATTGTAGGCCTAGCTGGTAAACATCGGTAACGTACGAACATCGTACGCTAGCTATATACCTAGCCTGACGTTGTAGTTGCTGCATTAATTGTCTTTCTATTTTTGCCAGACTCCGTTGATACAAATTGGGGAAAACTCGGTATTTTCGCTGAAAAGTTAGGAGTCTTCCATTTGTTTTGGCCTCACGATCGATGGAAAAGTGGGTGAAAAACAAAAATATCAATCCGCGCGCAATGCATTTTGGGATTTATATATATATTTATTTTTCACATTTTTAACCGTTTAAAGACCAAAAAAGTTATCGCAATAGGACCATATAGTATTATTTTTACATTAAATATAGTTTGTGATCTTAAATTAGATCTAAAAAACGTAGGGAAAAGGGCTTTAATGAAATAATTAGCACATGTAACTTACTTAATTCAAACTCAAATCCGGGATATGACAATTTAAAAATGAGTATCATAAAGTATGTTATCCACTCCTTGGCGATTCCTCTAACACATATCTTCAATATGTCTATCCTTTCTGGTATTTTTCCAACAAAACTTAAAATCAAAGGTACCAATTCACAAAGCAGGTTCTTAATACAAAATTCAAAATTACCGTCCAATATCTGTATTGCGAGCGTTTTCAACAATTTTCGAACGAATTTTCCATAATCGCCTATATAGATTTATAAATAATAATACTTTACTTTATGACCAGCAATACAGGTTTCATAGTAAATATTCATCTTACATGGCAGTACTAGAAGCGTATAATGATATAGTTACAAGATTTTATAACAATCATCATGCTATGGGTATATTTTTGGACCTCGCAAAGGCATTTGATACCATAGACCATCAAATCCTTCTTAAAAAACTTTATCATTACGGTGTTAGAGGGATCGCCTATGAGTGGTTCAAGAGTTATTTAACCAACAGATCCCAATACACCGTGTATAACAATCATAAATCAACAACTAATATAATTCGATGCGGGGTTCCACAAGGGTCCATTTTGGGCCCATTATTATTTATAATTTATTTAAACGATATTGTTTCTATTTCCGATAATTTCTCATTTTATTTATACGCAGATGACACCAATATAGTAGTTTCTGATAAAAATATTAAACAACTCATTACGACAGTAAATCAAGAACTAAATAAAGTTTCCTCCTGGCTTAAATCTAATAAATTATCACCTAATATATTTAAAACAAATTACATTATGTTTAAAAATAAGCATAGTAGACGACAATATCACAATATTCAAATTATGATTGACAATACTACTATTTCACAGGTCTCTAATACTAAATTTTTAGGCGTAATTATAGATGAAACACTAACATGGTTTAATCACACAGAATATATATCCAATATTATATCTAAATATACTGGCATTTTATTTAGACTAAAACATGCTCTCGCACCGAATGTTTTATTTTCTTTATATCGCACATTAGTTCTCCCATACTTATATTATTGTAATCTTATTTGGGCAGATGCAAACAACTGCAATTTGAAAACCATTCATTTAAAACAAAAGAAAATAATTAGACTCTGTACAAACTCATCCTGGCTGGTCCATACTGCACCCTTATTTTTAAAATAAAATCTATGATATTCATAAATTACAAAAAGCAATTTTTATGTTTAATTTTGTTAATAATAATCTACCAAGTAATTCCAATACTTTTTGGACTAGGGTAAAAGAAATACATTGTCATAATACAAGAACATTAAATAATTTGCGTCCGCATAATTTCAGAACAGACCTGGGAATGAATACCATTAAACGGCAAGGACCTATATTGTGGAATGATATAAGCAATTTTATTAAGAACCAATGTACCTTAAGTTTATTTAAGAAGAAATTTATTCACAGTTTATTATCAACGTATCAGAAATATTATGTTATATTATTTAATTAGTAGAGTAACATTATTTAAGTTTACTTAAACAATATATATATACATATATATATGTGTGTGTGTATGTAAATCTATTACATTTTTATCTAAAAGATGATATTCCGATTTTATTACCATGTACTAGTAAAAATAAAAATAACTATATGTAATCTTCATGTTAACCTTCTTATGAAGTAATTTAAAAATTATCATTGTATGATCAAAAAGAAATATAATATCTAATTTTCTCCTTTATATAAATATATTATTTTATCCAAGGGGTTGCAAACACAAGTGTTCACATGTCTTGTTATGTATTGCACCTTTGTCTTGTCTTTATGTTGTCTGTAATGAAACTGAAACAATTTGCGCGCGTTTTAGTTGAAAAAGTTATAAAATATTGTCAAAATGATGCCAATTTTGAATCTATTATAGCTCTTCAGGATCGAAGGTGACCCCCAATTTTTTTAACTTATTATGTAAGAAGATAAACTGTAGATATGAATTCATGCAGAATTTTTATCTCTTGGATATTATGACGTCATCGTATGGCCACACGAATGTAAAATATAGGATTTTTGTCTCTTTCGTTATTGCTCATTACATTTAACAGAGCGCATCTCGCTTATACGTATTCCATTTCCCCCGAGATTTTAATATTGTCTACGTCAATCAACTGTTTTTCGCATGAGTTATATATATACAATATTTTAATTTTTATGACGTCATCATGTCTAAAAATGTAAATAATGTGGTTCACTTATTTTCATTTTTACAGTAAATTTCAATCTGTTATAGCTCGTCAGAATAAAAAGTGACGCACTTGATTAAAACTTATAGAAGTTGTTGAATTGTAGATATGAAATTATATTCAAATTTTGTATGCATGACGTCATCATATGGCCAGTTGAATTCAAAAAGTCATATTTGCATCTCTTGGGTAAAAGTTCATCACGTTTAAACGAGAGCGCATCTCACTTTTACGTGCCCAAAATTCTTCAAATTTGTATTATTGTAATTATTTAGATAATTATCTTCTAAAATAGTCATCGTGTTAATAATTGGCTCTAAAAGATGGGTCTCGTAATTTCGTCTATGCTACCACTGTATATAACATATACAGTGTATTCTGTAAATACTGTAATATGCTGTATGCTGCAAAATAGGCATAATTCAGCACTGTAAACATATTTAATTCATGTCATAGGATGGCATAATAATTTTCGGCGTTCATATATTTTAAACGTATGTGCATGTTGCGTTTGCGCGGATAACCCGAATCTAGTTTTTTCTGTATTATTCTTCTTTCTTTCTCGCTTTTTTTGTGCAGCGCGTTTCTCTAAAATGTGTAAACATAACATTTCATAACTTTGACAACATGTGGACATTTACCTGAAGTTGGTCACCTCCTATTTTTGAAAGACGTCAGAGTTGCGTAACATGATTTTTTATGATTGATTATAGATTAAAAACTAAAAGTAATTTTTAATTGACACTTTGTGAAAGTCATATCAAGAGCAAACTTTTTGTGGATTAAAAATGGCATGTTTTACAAGAAGTTACGCGCACACGCGCATTTAAAATTTCAAAATGCGCAAAATTAATTTCTAATCAACTTTTTACGCGATTCATGACATTTTGCACATGTCAAAAATTCCCGCGCGCGATTACCCCCAATTTTTTTAACTTAATATGTAAGCAGATATGTTGTAGATATGAATTCATGCAGAATTTTTTCCTCACGGATGTTATGACGTCATCGTATGGCCACACGAATGTAAAATATAGGATTTTTGTCTTTTTCGTTATTGCTCATCACATTCAATGGAGCGCATCACGCTTATCCATATTCCATTTTCTCCGAGATTTTAATATTGTCTAGGTCAATCAACTATCTTTCGCATGAGTTAAAAATATTTTAATTTTTATGACGTCATCATGCCTAAAAATTTAAATTACGTGTATGACCCTACGTGCGCGTGTGTTTTTATTTGCTAATATTTTTACCCTTGACCTGAAGTTTACGTATAGTGAATTTTGTTAATATGTGATAAAGAGTTATGCAGATATGATTGATAGTGTGATTTAACAAATTCGCGTATTAATGACGTCATGGTTGAGTGATCATGCTGAAAAGCTTATTAGGATTAAGTTACAGCATTGTGATCATTGACATTTAACTTTTTGAGATATTTGTTACACAAAATAGTGTACAGAAAGAAGAAGAAGAAGAAGAAGAACTAGAATTTAATTCGTCACTTTGACGAATTATAGGTGATCATTTTTATCATTTTATTGACATTAATATTTTTTAAACATGCACGTATGTTAACATACGATCAGAAAATGTTGATTTATACCATCCTATTATACGCTTCTAGTGCTGAGTTGTGCCTATTATATGCCATATACATTATGTACAGTATATCTATATACAGTGTAGCATTGGTGAAATTACGGACACACATCATGATCTAACTTTTTGGTATGATGACATTATCAAAATAAACTTGTGGATAACAATATCGAAAGATAATGAATTGAGCAATAAAATATAACAATTGGAAGAAAATTTGTAAACATAACATTTCATAACTTTGACAACATGTGGACATTTACCTGAAGTTGGTCACCTCCTATTTTTGAAAGACGTCAGAGTTGCGTAACATGATTTTTTATGATTGATTATAGATTAAAAACTAAAAGTAATTTTTAATTGACACTTTGTGAAAGTCATATCAAGAGCAAACTTTTTGTGGATTAAAAATGGCATGTTTTACAAGAAGTTACGCGCACACGCGCATTTAAAATTTCAAAATGCGCAAAATTAATTTCTAATCAACTTTTTACGCGATTCATGACATTTTGCACATGTCAAAAATTCCCGCGCGCGATTACCCCCAATTTTTTTAACTTAATATGTAAGCAGATATGTTGTAGATATGAATTCATGCAGAATTTTTTCCTCACGGATGTTATGACGTCATCGTATGGCCACACGAATGTAAAATATAGGATTTTTGTCTTTTTCGTTATTGCTCATCACATTCAATGGAGCGCATCACGCTTATCCATATTCCATTTTCTCCGAGATTTTAATATTGTCTAGGTCAATCAACTATCTTTCGCATGAGTTAAAAATATTTTAATTTTTATGACGTCATCATGCCTAAAAATTTAAATTACGTGTATGACCCTACGTGCGCGTGTGTTTTTATTTGCTAATATTTTTACCCTTGACCTGAAGTTTACGTATAGTGAATTTTGTTAATATGTGATAAAGAGTTATGCAGATATGATTGATAGTGTGATTTAACAAATTCGCGTATTAATGACGTCATGGTTGAGTGATCATGCTGAAAAGCTTATTAGGATTAAGTTACAGCATTGTGATCATTGACATTTAACTTTTTGAGATATTTGTTACACAAAATAGTGTACAGAAAGAAGAAGAAGAAGAAGAAGAACTAGAATTTAATTCGTCACTTTGACGAATTATAGGTGATCATTTTTATCATTTTATTGACATTAATATTTTTTAAACATGCACGTATGTTAACATACGATCAGAAAATGTTGATTTATACCATCCTATTATACGCTTCTAGTGCTGAGTTGTGCCTATTATATGCCATATACATTATGTACAGTATATCTATATACAGTGTAGCATTGGTGAAATTACGGACACACATCATGATCTAACTTTTTGGTATGATGACATTATCAAAATAAACTTGTGGATAACAATATCGAAAGATAATGAATTGAGCAATAAAATATAACAATTGGAAGAAAATTTGGCACGTAGAAGCGCTGTGCGCGCCCTTTGAAATTTGTATAACTTTGACTAAAGAAATTAAAAAACTACTTTTTAAATTCAACTGGCCATATGATAACATCAAAACATCCGATCGGCTTAATTTTTTTATGAATTCATATCTACATTTCATCAGCTTTCTTAATAAGTTAAAATTTTCAAAGGCACCTTTAATTCTGATGAGCTGTAAGATATTAAACTGTATGGTGTAGGTGAAATTACACGACTCACGTTCTTAAAGTTTTTTGATAACGTCATCAAAATGAAAACGCTGACAACTTATGAGAAAGATAAATAATTAAGCAAGCAAACACTGAAATTTGTGCGAAAATCGGGCTCAAATAGCGGAGATGCGCTCTATTGAATGTGATAACCTACACAAAACGGAAAAAATCCTAATTTTTAAATTCAAGTGGCCATTTGATGACGTAATACCATTTTGTACGTCTAATGTGTATATACATTTATATCTACAACTTATTGGCTTCCATATTAAGTTAAAAAAATTGGGGGTCACCTGCCATTCTGAAGAGTTATATTCATTTTAAAAAGGCCTTAATTTTTACCATTTTTAATTAATGTGCGCATTTTGTCATGTTTAACATGCTCGTATAGCGTTATTTTAAGTCGGAATGGACTCAAAATCGGAGAATGTACTAAGGATTGTGAGTAGAATGTGATGTATACATTAAATTTTATTTTTTACGCATTTTAAGAATCGCGTGCACAAAAACGTGTTTTTGCGCAGTAATTTTTTGAAATACGCAAATGGCCTAATTCATGCTCTAAATTGATCAAAACTTAATTTTGAGCTTTTTAAAATTTTAAGGCTCGATTTCAAGTGCATGACCTTGAAACGCGCGAGTTTTTATTTGCCAATATATTTTAGCTTGACCTCAAGTTTACGTGTAGTGAATTTCATTAATATGTGATAATGAATTATGGAGATATGATTGATAATGTGATTTCACAAAATGGCGTATACGTGACGTCACGGATGAGTGATCACGCTGAAAAGCTTATTATGGCTAAGTTAAAGTATTTGAAAGACATGGTGAAATTGTTGTGATCGTTGCCATTCAACTTTTTGAGATATTTGTTACACAAAAAGTGTACAGAAAGAAGAATAAAAACAATAAAGATTTTGTACAATAACAATAGGTGATCATTTTATTCTAAATGATCACCTAACTAGAATTTAATTCGTCACTTTGACGAATTATAGGTGATCATTTTTATAATTTTATTGACATTAATATTTTTTAAACATGCACGTATGTTAACATACAATCAGAAAATGTTGATGTATGCCATCCTATTATACGCTTATAGTGCTGAATTGTGCCTATTATATGCCATATACATTATGTACAGTATATACTGTATATCTATATACAGTGTAGCATTGGTGAAATTACGGACACACATCATGTTCTAATTTTTCGGCACTGATGACATTATCAAAATAAACTTGTGGATAACAATATCGAGAGATAATGAATTGAGCAATAAAATATAACAATTGGAAGAAGATTTGGCACGTAGAAGGGCGGTGCGCACTCTTTAAAAATTGTATAACTTTGACGAAAGAGATGAAAAAACTACTTTTTAACTTCAACTGGCCATATGATAACGTCACAACATCCGATAGCCTTAATTTTTATAAAAATTCATATCTACATTTCACCAGCTCTCATAATAAGTCATAAACATCAAGGTCAACTTTAATTCAGAAGAGCTGTAAGGTATTCAAATATACCTTGTAGGTGAAATTACGTAACCACCGTTATTTAAATTTTAAGACGTAATGACATCATCCAAATGAAAATAATAGCAACTCATAAGTAACATAATTGGTTGGGGTAGAATATATTAAAAATTTAAAGAAAATCGATCACAGATAAGCGAGTTGCGCTCTGTTGAATATGGTGGTCTATGACAAAAGGGGAAAAAACCCTATTTTAAAAATTCAAGTGGCCAAATGATGATGTCATACCATTTTGTACGTCTAATGTGTATATACATTTATATCTACAACTCATTGTCTTCCATAATAAGTTTAAAAAATTGGGGATCACCTTCCATTCTGAAGAGTTACATTCATTTTAAAAAGGCCTTATTTTTTACCATTTTTAGCACTTTTGTACAATTAATGTGCGCATTTTGTCATTTTTAACGTGCTCGTATAGCACTATTTTAAGTCGAAATTGACTCAAATTTGGTGAATGTACCAAAGAAGATGAGTAGAATGCAATTTGTACAAAAAATTTATGTTTTTTATGCTTTCTATGCACGCACGCGCAAAAACGTGTTTTTGCGCAGTAATTTTTTAAAACACGCAAATGGCCTAATTCATGCTCTAAATTGATCAAAACGTAATTTTGAGCTTTTTAAATTTTTAACGCGCGATTTCACGCGCATGACCCAACTTGCCCGTGCGTTTTTATTTGCTAATATTATTCCCCCTGACCTGAAGTTTACGTGTAGTGAATTTCATTAATATGTGATAATAAATCATTTTTTGCCTAATAGTTCATTACATTTAAAAGAGCGCGCATCAATATTTCACGTATTCAAATTTCTTTTGCACGTTAATATGTTGTTGCTGAGATAATATCCTTCCGAAATTGCTATCTTTTTATTTCATTTTGATGCCGTCGCCATGTTAAAATTTGGAATAAATGGCGGCTCCCTTAATTTCACCTAATCTACACTGTATGTAATATGTAAACAGATTTTACTGTTTATACCGACTGTAATGAAATAGCCCAAATCGTTTATTTCCTACCTATTTCTATAATGTAGCAGGCCAAATAAGACGTTATTTTTACAGGATAGAGGGAGGCAAACAACAATTTTTTTAACTTATTCGGGAAGCCATTGATTTGTAAATATAAATTCATGTACACATTTGATGTACAAAATGTTGTGACGTCATCAAATGGCCACTTGAATTTAAAAATTAGGATTTTTTATCTTTTTGTGTAGGTTATCACATTCAACAGAGCGCATATCGGTTATGTGTGCTCGAATTCGCACAAATTTCAGTATGTGCTTGCTTAATTAATTATCTTTATCATGAGTTGACACTATTTTCATTTTGATGACGTCATCACGCGTAAAAACTTGAATAACGTAGGTCGTGTAATTTCACCTTCGCCGTCAATTTGAATATCTTACAGCTCTTCAGAATTGAAGGTTACCTTGATGATTATAATTTATTATGAAAGCTGATGAAATGTAGATATGAATTCATATAAAAATCAAGCCTATCGGATGTTGTGACGTTAACATATGGCCAGATGAAGTTAAAAAGTAGTTTTTTCATCTTTTTCGTCAAAGTTATACAAATTTCAAAGAGCGCGCACAGCGCTTCTACGTGCCAAACTCTCTTCCAATTCTTATATTTATTTACTCAATTCATTATCTTTCGAAATTGTCATCTTTGAGTTTATTTTGATAATTCCATCACACCCAAAAATTAGAACATGATGTGTGTCCCATAATTTCACCTATGCTACACTGTATATAGATATACATTATATACTGTACATATTGTATATGGCATATAATAGGCACTACTCAGCACTATAAGCGTATAATAGGATGGCATACATCAACATTTTCTGATCGTATGTTAACGTACGTGCATGTAAAAAAAAAAATTAATTTCAGTAAAATGACAAAAATGATCACCTATAATTCGTCAAAGTGACGAATTAAATTCTAGTTGAAATTAATATTTTTTAAACATGTACGTACATTAACATACGATCAGAAAATGTTGATGTATACCAAGAAGAAGAAGTAACAAGGGTTTTAGATTGATGTAATACTAATTATTTGTGTATTAATTCTAAAAAAGCCAAAGAGCTTATATTTGACTTCAGAAAAAATGTTATTCACATTCCACTTGTTATTGATGGAAATTATGTTGAAAATCCAGAGTCTCATAAATATTTAGGGGTTTGGATAGATACGAATCTAAGTTGGGATACACATACGTGCAAAGTGTATGCTAAAGGTATTCAACGACTGTATTCCTTAAGGAAGTTGAAACAATATAATATAGGCTGTGATTCTTTATTTCTTTTTTATCAAAGTGTTATTCAATCTGTTTCTTGGGTAAATGGTCTAACAAAGAAAAATTTGAGTAAGGTAAACAGAATAGTTAGGAATGCAAGCAAAATTACACAAATGTGTAATGATGGAATGATATCTAAATTAAATAGTATTTTAGCTGATGAATCTCATATTCTCAACAATAAGTTAGTAGTTACCAGATCTGGAAGATTAACAACAATTTCAGTAAAAACAAATAGACATAAATTTTCATTCTTACCTAGCGCTATTAGACTATACAACAGTGAGTTTCAAAGATAGGTCATTAGGTCTGTTGTATTTTTTATTTCATTTCATTTTTTCATTTCATTTCATTTATTTCGTCTCATATACTTATAACAAAAAAAATAACAAACAATAGAGAGAGACAGGATTCCCAAAAGCGAACTAAATCAAACTATCAAGTGGGTCTCCAAAGCAAAACATAATCATCCAAAAAAAAACAACAAAATTACAACATTAAAAACAACGTGAAGATTAAAAAAGTACAAAATATCAATACAAAAGTTACCCTAGACATTATTATTATTATTATTATTATTACTGTTATTATTATCACAGATATCAAATGAAGTTTTAATTTATCGCGGATTAATGGCCGATAGTTGTAAAAGAATAAAAGGAAATATTTTGCTTAAAATGACATTTTAATTTATTAATAAATAAGCCTAAGTTAATCGGAAGCGTATTTCTAAGATCCTGAGGCAACCTATCCCATGAGCGTTGAAACTGCTTAAATGTAGAAAATTTAGAATTGTCAGTCCTACCACACTTGTGAACAAATCTTAGATCATTGTCACGCCTGAGGTTAAACTGAACAAAATCAAAAATTTTAAAATTATATTTGTTATAGAGACATTTGGAAACAAAGGAAATCAATAGGTAATTTATACGACCATCAAAGGACGGAAGACCAAGAACTCTAAGTCTCTGCTCATAAGACAGGGTGCCCCAGGATTTAGGTATACAAACTCTGGTCATGCAGCGTTGAACCCTCTCTAAAGATTCAATCTCTCCCTTTCGATACGGAAACCACGCCGGCATCCCATACTCCATAATAGGTCTAACAAGAGCATTAAAAAGCTTCGGGATAACGATGTGGTTTCTAAAACGCACGACCCTCATGATAAACCGCAGAAGCCTGGACGCCTTAGCCTTAACATTTGCGACATGGGTACCCCATTCCAGCTTGTGTGTAAAGGTAATCCCAATATATTTAAAACACTCCACCCTCTCAATAACGTTCTCCCCAATTAGATAATTAATTGCACTGTTCTTAAGTTTGGCTGATCTAGTAAACCGTATGTGCTTACATTTAATAGGATTAAGCGGTAATTTATTAAGAACACTCCAATTATAAATTTCGTTTATGTCGTTCTGCAATGCAGCACTATCTTCGGTAGATCTTATTGCCCTGTAGATAGCTACATCGTCGGCATAAGATAAAATATTCGATTCAATGGAGGAGGACAAGTCTAAAGTAAATACATTAAACAAAACCGGGCCGAGTACACTACCTTGCGGGACTCCCGAGGAAACAGGACAACTGTATGACAGGGCACCCCTAAATGCAACTCTTTGAGACCTACCCAATAAAAAAGATGTGAACCACCGCAAAAATTTCGCCACAGATCCCAAGACGGTGAAGCTTCTCAAGGAGCAGCGAGTGACAGACCCGATCAAAAGCCTTGCTAAAATATAAGAACAGGGCATCAATGGGAGGGGGCTTGCGTTCATCCAAAATATCAGACCAATGGGTGTAAGCAGTGGCAAGGAGAGTTTGACAAGACCTGCCGGAGACAAACCCGTGCTGTTGTGAGGACATCATACCATGCAAGTTAAGGTGGTCAGTTAGATTTTTACACACGATTCTCTCAAGTATCTTACCCACAACACTACATAGCGAAATCGGACGATAGTTGTTTATAACTTTAACATCATCCGATTTATGAATGGGAACCACATTGGCCACTTTCCATTCCGTCGGAAGAACGCCAGAACGAAGCGAAAGATTGAAAAGCTCAGAAAGGGGCTTACATATATATGTAGCAGATAGTTTAAGCATCGATGACGTTATGCCATCGGGCCCCGGAGCTTTCCCCATTTTCAGACCGTTAATTATGAACAAGACCTCCGAGGGTTGTATTGATGTTATTGAGGGGAGAGAGGCCAATATGGTTCCCAGTACAATCAGTGTGAGTTTCAACCTGCACAGAGTCATTAGTGAAATTTGATTGAAAAAAAGAGTTAAAAGCGTCGGCAATAATCTGGGGATTCTCTACTAGTGTCCCATTAATATTAAACATCTTCAGTGCATTTTTCGCTCGCGATTTCCTCATAAATGACCAACACGCTTTTCCATTGTCAGTATTACTTTTTGCCGCGAGATTATTAACATACTCAAAGTATGATTTGTTTACACGATATTTGAGAGCGTTTCGACATTTCCTGAACTTATCCCATTTAACTGCGTCATCTGAATTTTTAGCTTTCTTGAATAAACGCTTCTTGATTCTTGATTGTTTTATTATATCGGGCGTTATCCACGGAGGTTTAGAACGCCTCTTAGCCTTGCGTTTCGGAACTACTTTGTGAATGACATCAAGGAAATGTGTTCTAAAAAAGTCCCAAGCAGAGTTCATATCAATAGCACATGTAAAATCAGGCCAATCAGTATTTTCGAAAGTGTTATTAAATCTATTAATGTCAATCTTAGCGTAGTCTAAAAAATAGCCAGGAGGCAGGCGAGTCCCTTTGAAAGCGAGATCTAAGCACAACTGGATTCCATCGTGATCGCTACCTAAGATAGGTGCACATGTTGAAATGGATGAAAGCGTTTCAGGTTTGCTGACATAGACATGGTCGATCAGATTTCCTTCACTAGAAAGTTCATTTCTGCGTCTAGTAACAAAATTAACAACTTGTGTAAAGTTCAATACATCTAGAACAGAGGAAAGTTTCTCCTTTAAATAATTATCATGAGAGTTCAAATTAATGTTGAAATCGCCTGTAAGAATTATACAATTGTATAAATGAACATCATCAAAAACTGAGTCAATACTATTTTGCAGTTTATCAAAGAAAGTAATATTAGCATTCGGAGGACGATATACACAACCAATAAGAACATTACCTTTCATAGTATATATAACAGTCCAACATATTTCAAGACCATCAACGTTATACTTAGCTGTGTCATGGGGTTGTAAGTCATTAACGACAGCAATAAGCGTTCCTCCACCATGTCGGTTTCTGTCGCATCTAAATACTGTGTATAAGGATGTAGGAAACATTTCAGAGTTAGATATCGTTGGGTGTAGGAAAGTTTCTGTAATGCAGATTACATTGGGTGATTCAGTGGTGATAATACGCTGGAGATCTGAAATTTTATTTACAATGCTTCTAGCATTATAATAAGATAGATTTACTGTAGATCCACCAGGACCGGGGTTGGTTTCGACATCACCCGCAAGCACGATCATGTCTCGTTGAGACGACGTATGATTAGCATAATAATGCACTCTTCCACCTGCGTTTCTTAAATGTCTACGGTATTTAAAAAAACACCGGCAATTAGGCGGCATAAAAAAGTTTGTGTAACTTACGCAGTTATAATGATGATATTCTAAGCACTGAGGCTCAACCTTGTTATCCGAGTCGAATAGGGAAGTAAGCCCGCTTACAAAGAAAAATGCAATTATGAGCAAAGTACAGGAGGTAAGACAGTCCGGAATGCCCATAATGGCGATGTAAGAGTCACGTGACCTGCACGCACAAACAGGTAGGCCTAGTAAACGTCGTAGAAGAACCACCAGAAAACGAACAAAATAGCGTATAGAAGATATTGCTGATCATTTGTTGTTGTTAGTTCCAAGTTGATCACGAATGTAAATATTATGTATGTATTGTTTTGCTTGTGTTTTTCTGCCAAGAAAACAATTATCATTATACTATGTATGAATGACTTAATAAATCGAATCTGAATCTGAATCTGAATCCTATTATACGCTTATAGTGCTGAATTGTGCCTAATTTATGCCATATACATTAAGTACAGTATATACCGTATATCTATATACAGTGTAGCATTGGTGAAATTACGGACACATCATGTTCTAATTTTTCGGCACTGATGACATTATCAAAATAAACTTGTGGATAACAATATCGAAAGATAATAAATTGAGCAATAAAATATAACATTTTGAAGAAAATTTGGCACGTAGAAGGGCGGTGCGCGCTCTTTAAAAATTGTATAACTTTGACAAAAGAGATTAAAAAAATACTTTTTAACTTCAACTGGCCATATGATAACGTCACAACATCCGATAGGCTTAATTTTTATAATAATCCATATCTACATTTCACCAGCTCTCATAATAAGTTATAAACATCAAGGTCAACTTTAATTCAGAAGAGCTGTAAGGTATTCAAATATGCCTTGTAGGTGAAATTACGTAACCACCGTTATTTAAATTTTAGGACGTGATGACATCATCCAAATGAAAATATTAGCAACTTATAAGTAATATAATTGGTTGAGGTAGGAAATATTAAAAATTTAAAGAAAATCGATCACAGATAAGCGAGTTGTGCTCTGTTGAATATGGTGGTCTATGACAAAAGGGGAAAAAACCCTATTTTAAAAATTCATGTGGCCAAATGATGACGTCATACCATTTTGTACGTCTAATGTGTATACATTTATATCTACAACTCATTGTCTTCCATAATAAGTTAAAAAAATTGGGTGTCACCTTTCATTCTGAAGAGTTATATTCATTTTAAAGGCCTTATATTACCATTTTTAGCGCTTTTGTACAAATAATGTGCGCATTTTGTCATTTTTAATGTGCTCGTATAGCACTATTTTAAGTCGAAATGGACGGAAGATGAGTAGAATGCAATTTGTACAACAAATTTGTATTTTTTACGCTTTCTATGTATGCACGCGCAAAAACATGTTTTTTTTTATAAAAAAGGGAAATGGCCTAATTCATGCTCTAAATTGATCAAAACGTAATTTTGAGCTTTTTAAATTTTAAAATGCACGCTCATGTAGGGTCATGCGATTTTGCACGCATGACCCTACATGAGCGTGCGTTTTTATTTGCTAATATTTTTACCCTTGACCTGAAGTTTACGTGTAGTGAATTTCATTAATATGTGATAAGTTAAAGTATTTGAAAGACATTGTGAAATTCTTGTGAGTATTGCCATTCAACTTTTAGAGATAATTGTTACACAAAAAGTGTACAGAAAGAAGAAGAATATTTTAATGCAAGTACAATAACAATAGGTGATCATTTTATTCTAAATGATCACCTAATAAAAACAATAATAAAGATTTCATACAATAACAATAGGTGATCATTTATTCTAAATGATCACCTAATAAAAACAATAATAAAGATTTCATACAATAACAATAGGTGATCATTTTATTCTAAATGATCACGTAATTAGATGAGAATTAAAAATAAAATGAATACAATTGCAAGAAATTTCCAATATATGCCAATTAATTAATTAATAGTTGGTTACATTATTCATTTATTTTCTTTTATTATTTAATCAATACTGTTGAGGCAGCGAGTGAGAAACGGGATTGCACTGTTTCCATATCTATTTGTCTTATTTTTGGGGACCTGGTATGTATTACTTTTCCGTAAGATCATATTATGTGTACTCATATTTCTCGGTAACCACTCAGCATATCTATACGCATTAGCACATTTCTTTCCAAATTCAGTGCATAGATGGTAACATCTCTCGGTCATGGTATGGAGTCCCAACTGCTTCAGTGATTCCGTGTATGATACGTAATCCGCACCAACGATAATGCGGCATGCTCTCTTTTGGATGCGATCCAAATGGTAAGTCTGTTCCTTGGTTATACTGCCATGCCAAACCTGGGCAGCGTACTCGCTTATTGGGCGAACATAACACATATACACGGAGATCAAATCTTCAGTTGGGATACCAAACCGTTTGAGACGTGATAGCATGTATAGTCGTCGACTACTTTTACTAATAAGATCATTAAGGTGGAACTGCCAGCCAAGATTGGACTGGACAGTTTTTAAATTTTTATATCTTTGTATTTTTATTGTTTACTTATATGCTCAAGTGCAGTATATGGAGAGCCATCTCGATAGTGCTTTGCACTCATGGCAATCCTCAGGGTGCTGCACCGCTGTCTTGTTGTCATGTATTTTTGTGCCTGAAAATTGAATAAAATAAAATAAAAATAAAAATAAAAATAAAAAAACAAGATTGGACTGGACAGTCAGGCCCAGAAGCTTGGTCTCAGACACCACCTCAAGCTCCACCCCGGCGATCTGAGGAGGGTTAGGCGGTTCATAAAACAAACCTGCATAACCTTGCACTTACTGGAGTTGAGCTCGAGATGGTTGTCCGTTGCCCAAGCATCCAGATCCTGAACATCCAATCCAATCTGGCTCGGTTGATTTGCGGCTGAGGTTTTAGCCAGAGACTCCTCTGAGGCATTATTAATAACAACCATGAAGATTATGGGGCCTAGCTTGGTGCCTTGGGGGACGTCACAGGGAAGCATTTCCCACCGTGACAAGGCAGAGTGGTATTGCACTCGTTGGCGACGAGATGTAAGGAAGTTTGTTATCCATGGTAATAACTTGCTTCTGACACCAAGCTCTGACACTATCTCTGGATAGCTAAAGTATGATCGATACAGTCAAATGCATTGGAGAAGTTCGTCACAACAAGGGTGCCAACATTCTTACCCTTGTCAGTACCTTTAAAAAACAAATCAAGAATTTCTATTAGACAATCGGTAGTAGATGAACCTTTTATGCCACCATATTGGTTATGATCAATTTCTTTACCTATATCTTCCATAACCCAGTTGGAAACAAATCCATCGCATACTTTCGCAAGAATTGATGTCAAAGATATTGGTCTTAATTTAGAGATTGGAGCAGGGGTAGTCTTTGGGATTGGGGAAATTGTGGCATCCTTCCACATTTTAGAACAATTCCCTCTTTTAGAGATGAGTTAAATAGGTCACAAATGGGTACGCTAAACTCGCACGCAAACTCTTTAAGAAGTCTCCCAGGGAGACCGTCGGGTCCAGCCTCTTTATTACTCTTCAACTTTTTCAAGTTATTGTACATTTCCCACACTTCAATCTTAGGTGGAGCATTTGCAGGTAGAAAGGTAGGTAATCGTTCTAAGTTGATTGGGGGTCTACTTTGGGTGACAGAAGCAAATTCATCACTTATGGCTTCTGCTATTGCTTCGTTATCATCCGGTTGGACCCCTGGGACTGTAATAATGGGTCGCTGTTGGCATTTGTTTGTTATTAGTTGGATACCTTTGTGCCAGCCAGACGGGTCATTTGACTTAAGATTTTGAATACGATCTCTATAATGGAATTTCTTTGCCTGATCTATGAGTCGTATAACTTTGTTGCACAAGAAACGCCAGAGAAACATCTTTTTCTCAGCAAAAGCAATCTGTCGTTTTCTAATATTCATGGTTTGTCCTGAGAATGAAGTTTAATTAATTTAGTAGGGAAGTGATTGTCAATTGCATCCTGAACGGTAGTGTAAAATGCATCAGCCTTATCAGATGTAGAGGATGCATCAAGAACTTCATACCAAGGATGATTGGTTATCCATCTTCCAAACTCATAAATACAATGTTTACGTAATGGCCTAACTAATCGTTTAATTTGTTTGCCCTTGTTACTACATCCGATTGGTGGCAGGTAGATGGTATTATGATCGCTTCTTCCAATCGGAGAGCATACAATAGGCTTCTTATAATACTTCTTTAGATTAGTAATTACCAAATCTAATATGGCATCACCCCGAGTAGGCTCGTCCACAACCTGCTTCAACAAGTGAGCTCTACACAGCGGATTTATATTTAGTCACCTCAAACCAGAACGCCTGCCTCTGGGTGGGCAGCTTTTAAAGTATCCAAAGATGTTATAATATGTTCAATCAGCACCTATTTAAATTCTGAGTTGGGAGGCATATATACTGCTCACAAATGAAAATAGGTGACACGGCGCGTGGTAGACGATGAGGACGTACTTGAAGCCATATGCATTCCAATTCATTGGGGACATTGATGTTAATTAATGTTCTGGTAAAACGTATGCGAGTACAGGCTGTGGGCGAATATGATGGGTGGATGGAACAGCTGGTCTGTTTCTAACAATTACCTGTATTGGGCGTTTGATTTTCCAACCTCTCCGTCTACCTCTACGAAATGCGGTTTTAAGTATACCAAGATCGTTAAGCTTGTGCTTTATACTAGATGAAAGTTTAGCACCCTTAAGTGCAAGTGACTTCAACGTCTTAGCATCGTATACATACCGCGCTCGAGTGTAAGACAGCTTCACAAGTGTAGAAAACAATAGTCTCATACATTCAGCTATGTACCACCTGTTGATTCTGTGTGCTACATACCACTGCAATGGATCGTTGGGCCTAGGAAATTCAGTATCACTCATGTTCATAAATACGCTAGAAAATCGTGCAAATACATGTTTCATTCAGTAGGCCTAAGTAGAATGGAGTGTTGACAAAATGCGAGGCAGCGAGGTATGCCAATATTGGTGCGAGCCATCATTTTATCATTTCCAAAAGTGCGAGGCATGCGAGGCATATAGTTAAAGATGTATGTCCCTTGAAGGTCAAAATATTCAAAATTAAAATTGGCCATATCAAAGTAATATTAAAGTTATTCACTTTAAGTCGAAAATTCGTGCCAAAAACAACAAGTTTACGTAATTAACAGGTAAATTAATTTGATTACATTTCGTCTGGAAAATTGTCGCGAACGAAAGTAAATAAAGATTTCAAACCATGAGTGTGCATTATGCATGATTCTAATTAGGATTGTTTACAACTCGTCACGGTTGAGAAGGTGTTCTCACACAGATCGCGAGGAAGTTTTATGAATATGCATACAGAATAGCCAAACAAGCGCGTTGCATTATGAGATATGTTTTATCAAAAACTTTGACTGGAAGTCAAAGTTATTTTTTGAACAAAAAAACATCTGTATTTCAGTTAAATGATTTTTTTTTCGACTAATTTTTGGTGAAAGTTAATATTTTTATTTTTTTTGGAATTGGTCAAAGGGACAATACATCTTTAACAATTTCAAAAAGGTGCGAGGCATATCTTAACATGCTATTATGCTATATGTGACCCGATCTCGCAAAACCCTCTCTTTGTCGGCAATTCAAAATTCACGTAATCAGTCAAAATACGTCCAAATCGACTACCCTGGCAGATTACATGTTTTTGCATTTTCGAAATATTTCACTATTTAAGAATACATCTACCTGATTTAAACTCCCGAAATTTAATTAAAATTATGAAAAAAGAGAGTTTTAAAAACATGTATTTTCCTCAAGCCTAACAATTTATTCACGATCTACGCTAAAATTTTGCGTAAATTCAGTTGAAAGTTGCTGAGTTTGACGACATTTTGATGCCAGCCAGTTCGCTGCACAATGTTGAAAGGTCACATATCAAAATAAAGCTCATTCATTTGACATTCCAAATATGGAAGTTTTAGGGCGGAGTTTAAAGAAGGAACCAATGAAACTTTGATTTACAATGACATAATTTTAGAAAATTCGGTTCTTCGAAGTTTCTGGAACAGCGAACTGCGTGTGTTGCTATGGCGCATCAACGCGCTAGATGTTATACGCTCTACGCGCGGAAATAAAAAGTTGTTTACATTTTTGTGAGGT
The DNA here is from genome assembly GCF_963402885.1 of Antedon bifida. Lineage (NCBI taxonomy): Eukaryota > Metazoa > Echinodermata > Crinoidea > Comatulida > Antedonidae > Antedon > Antedon bifida. The sequence continues at coordinate 15,377,195 of NC_136226.1, read as the reverse complement.
TATTTTCATTTTACACACAGCATGTCGTAAATTGGAATAAAAACGATTTTAATATTCAAAGTAAAGTGTTCGGCATGTTCTGCAATAGCTGTAGCCTGTATTTGTTTATTCCATAGTAAAATACTACTACTGGGCCTAGCTTTATTGTCAATAAATAGTTTTCTTTATACATTTTCTATATCCAATCAGCTCTTAATTATTTATTTAATTTATTGTCCAGTCCTTTCATATTAAATGTTTTTTTTTAAATCATTGGATTCAAGTCCAAACATTACAGCGAATCTTCCACGTTATAAAAAAAACAAATGTATTAAATCGTCAATACAATGTTAGTAGCTAGCAAGCTGTGACTCTGCAAGGCGCCAAACTTGTCTAGGCTAGTTTACCAGCCCCAGTGTCGATGCACCGCTGCCATACACGGCTTGATGAACACTCATCAGTAGGTCTTACAGGCGATGACGGCGAAAATCTGAATAGGTTTAGCTAGGCCTAGGCTTGCTTGGTTTTTCGCTGTTGATATCGTAAACACCTCCGAAACCAGTTAAAATAAGCTTGACGTTATAATGCTGCTTTTCAATAGTGCAAAATAGTATTCGAGTGACTAAATAGGTTAAAACGGCGTCTGAAATCAGTCAAATTGACTATGATGTGCACGCTGCTATTATATCGCACACACTTCCTGGTATGACGTCATTGTGCCTTAGACCAAAATACCGCGTTGCTACGGAGTGAGTTTTCAGCGCATATCAAAAAGAATTTCATGGCTAACTTCAAACGCGATTTTCTCGTAAACTAATTGAATTTGTAATTTTTTAAATGTAATAACTTTTTAAATATTTACTCAATTTTTATGAAATAAACACCACTACAAAGCTTATGATTAAAATAATCCAAATATATAAAAAAATACAAAATGAATATTTCCGACAAAAGTAGGGTTTTGCCAGATCGGGTCACATATTATAGGCCTAATAATCAATTATTTATATTTTTATAATATGCCTAGCGTATCTATAGATTCATGTATTTTTATGTAACGATTGTTTTTTTCATTCAAGTCATATTGTGACATTTACAAAAGTGCCCAAACTGTTTAAAAGTTGTGCATCCGTATGCGCCATATTAAAAAAATCGACAGTCTTCAACTTTCGATAAACAATAATTGTTAAAGCGACACTCATCAAATGACTGCCATGCTTGTTGGCATTTCGAGCTATGATAGTCCTAGTCATGATAGAACCAACAATAGGTGAGTTTGCGCAGGTTTTTTTTAGGTTTGCGCAATTTACACTGTAAAATCTGACATTTTACCCAAAAAATGATGTTTTTCGCCCCAAAAAATAGCCAACTTACAGCAATTTCATAATTTGTTTAAAATAAATTACTTGCTATGATAGTCCTAGTCATGATAGAACCAGTAATAAGTGATTTGGAGGAGGTTTGTGCAGGTTTTTTTTAGGTTTGCACAATTTACACTGTCAAATCTGACATTTTACCCAAAAAATGATGTTTTTCGCCAAAAACAAAGGCCAACTTACAGCAATTTCATAATTTTTTGTTCATAAATTACTTGCTATGATAGTCCTAGTCATGATAGAACCAATAATAAGTGATTTTGAGGAGGTTTGCACAGGTTTTTTTTAGGTTTGCATGATTTACACAGTAAAATATGATGTTTTTCACCCAAAAAAAAGCCAACTTACAGCACTTTCAAAATGTTTTTTTATAAATTACTTGTTATGATATTCCTAGTCATGATAGAACCAATAATAAGTGATTTTGAGGAGGTTTGCACAGGTTTTTTTAGGTTTGCGCGATTTACACTGTAAAATCTGACATTTTACCCCCAAAAATGATGTTTTTCACCCAAAAAAAACCCAACTTACAGCAATTTCATAATTTTTTTTTATAAATTACTTGTTATGATATTCCTAGTCATGATAGAACCAATAATAAGTGATTTTGAGGAGGTTTGCACATGTTTTTTTTAGGTTTGCGCGATTTACACTGTAAAATCTGACATTTTACCCTAAAGATGATGTTTTTCACCCAAAAAAAGCCAACTTACAGCAATTTCATAATTTTTTTTTATAAATTACTTGCTATGATAGTCTTAGTCATGATAAACCCAATAATAAGTGATTTGGAGGAGGTTTGCGCAGGTTTTTTTTAGGTTTGCGCAATTTACACTGTAAAATCTGACATTTTACCCAAAAAATTATGTTTTTCGCCCAACTTACAGCAATTTTATACATTTTTTTTTCATAAATTACTTGCTATGATAGTCCTATTCATGATAGAACCAATAATGAGTGATTTTGAGGAGGTTTGCACAGGTTTTTTTAGGTTTGCGCGATTTACACTGTAAAATCTGACATTTTACCCTAAAAATGATGTTTTTCGCCCAAAAAAAGCCAACTTACAGCAATTTCATAATTTTTTTTTTATAAATGACTTGCTATGATTGTCTTAGTTATGATAAACCCAATAATAAGTGATTTGGAGGAGGTTTGCGCAGGGTTTTCAAGCCCGTAGCCATGATTTTTACAGGGGGATTCTTTTTTCCCAAAAAAGGGCACTTCTCCCCCTTATGGGAATTACCCTCCGGTGTAACCTCCCCCACCCATTGACTGCCTTATAAGATTTAATATCAAACGTAAATCAAAACACCAATGCTGTTGGTCACCAGCCAGAGCACCCCCATCCCCTAAGAGTTTTCTGGCCCAGGACCTTGGCCCCACCATGGTTGGCCTGAGGTAAGAAAAATTGGAAAAGATAGAGCGCTAGATGCTTGGAAATTAGTGTTATACTTTGAAAATATCAGGCTATGTTTGGTAGAAAATATGCCTGATACTGTACACCCCACCAAAGCCAACTGTCGCTGTCCGACATGACATAAGGAAAAGGCAGAAAAGCACTAAATTGCTCTCCTTGTGTTTTCAAGGAAATAAAGACCCCCAACCCCCCACCGGGGTGGGAGGGCGCCTGCAGGATACAGACCAACAGTCGTACAAAACGTACTACAGGAAGAAATACACACACACACAAGAAATAAGGCCATGGCTTAACTTGGCTGGGAATCATTGGCCAACTAGGTCTACTTGACCTGGCTGGGCAAGCCTACTATTTTAGGCCTAGGCTTAGCCTAACTAGCTAGGGTGCTGGGTAGTAACAAAGTGCGAGGCAGCGAGGTACGCGAGGCAAGTCAAAGGAAACTAGCGCCAGGTTTATTAGTACGTACATGGACAACATATAAATACAAATCGTAATATACCTAGCCTACTAAAACAGGAATAGTGTATCATTATTAAAATATTACACCAATTATTATTTATATTAAAATTGATTAAATTATTTTCTGCATAGGCCTCTAGGTTAGGGCTAAGCATATTAGCTAAAGTTTAATTTTAGGCCTAGTATTACGATTGGCGGACGTAAGTCTTTCTCTCACATGCGCTCCAGAATTCTCTCGCAATTTTTTTACTTTGCGGCATGTTATTTGATCGGCATATCAGTTACCTTTTATTCACCGCCAGTTATTGAACTTGTCCTGGCCATCGCTGTTCATTTTATTTGCGAGAGACGTACATGTGTTGATTTCCTAGAGAATGGAATGTCAAAAATGTCTTTGGCACGCCGCTCAGAGAGAAGTCTGTGCGTTGCTGCTGAAACCACGTGCTATATCTATAGAGGAGGCGGGGAATCGCCACAAGGCCAAATCCTCTCAGGGCAGAATCACTCCGCCGCTACTTGCTAAATAGTAAAGATGGATTTCAAGTTCAAGTTAAAATTTATTGTCAAACACAAAGTAAATGAAATTTGCCTTCCAAGGTTCAAATTACAATAAAAATAACAACAGTTAAAAACATACAATACTATACAATGGATAAGATAATAGATAAGAAATATGCTATATATAAAACATTATGAACAGTATAAATATTAAAATACTATATAAAGAATAAAATATAAAACGTCTCAAGTTATCTTTTAAATTGCTTGTTGTATTGCCTGATTGCACACGGAAGAAATGATTTATTATGACGCTCAGTCTTCTTAATTGAAGGAATCATCCTTCCGGATCTACTGAAATTTATAAAGTTAAAAAGAGGATGAGACTGGTCGTTAATTATACATTTCAGTTTTTTCTCCATAACCTTATCGCATATATCATGGATAGATGGGACGTTTGCACCTATTACCTTCTTAGCCATTTTTATTATTCTCTGTAATTTATTTGAGTTATTCTTAGATAAACTATTTAGCCATACAATACAGCAAAATGTTAATATGGACTGTATCATAGCCTGATGGAATAGAGACAGCGCATCTCTGCCAATCTTAAAGTTTCTTAATTTCCTTAAGAAGTACAATCTTTGGTTTGCCTTCGCATAGACTTTGGCAGTGTTGGCGTTCCATGACAGTTTTTCATCTATCCATACTCCTAAATATTTATGTTCACTAGTTGTGCGGACATCATTATCTTTGATATTTAAAGGTATAAGTTTGCCTCTTAATTTTACGAAAGTCAAACACAATTTCCTTTGTTTTATTTACATTAATATTTAGACAGTTCATATCACACCAGTTAATTATATTATTAACTTCAGTTCTATACGTGCTCTCATCATTGTTTACAATTAAGCATGTGATACAGGTGTCATCAGCAAATTTAACTATTTGACATGATTCACTTCTAAGGTCGCTTGTATATAATGTGAACAACAATGGAGATAACACGCATCCCTGTGGGGCACCGGTGTTTGAAACAATGATATCAGACAAAACATTATCAATTCTAACACGCTGGGTTTTTTCATTGAATTGAAAGCCGAAGAAAAATCTAAAAATAACGTCCTTACGTATTGCCTAGGTTTATCCAAAGTTTCATAGATTGGATGCAAGAGGGTAGTTATTGCATCGTCGACACCTCTATTACTACAGTATGCAAACTGATTATTATCAACAAAAGGAAACGTTTCTTTAATCAATACATCTTTAAATAGCCTCTCAAAGCACTTTGTAATAATTTGGGTTAGAGCAACAGGACGATAATCATTTAATATTTTCGGCTTAGGTACTTTATTTATTGGGGCTATTATTGAATACTTCCACATGCATGGGACACAAGAAGAGCTTAACGACCAGTTAAATAATCTACAAAAGATAGGCGCAAGTTGTTTATAGCATGACTTTAAAATATTGCCAGTTTATCTGACCCAGCTGCTTTATTTGGCTTAACACCCTTAAATACTTTCTCAACTGAAAGCAGATCAAATTCAGGTACATCAGATTTGGTTGTATTTAACTCTACAGTAGGTTCAGTTTAACATCATTATCATTAGTATTATTAATTTGGTCATCATTATCAAATCTGTTAAAAAATATATTTAGTTTATTTGCAAAGTCCAATGGTCGGGATCCGGATGGAACTATTGTTGGGTTCTGCCTTTTTGCGTTTCCAATAACTTTCTTTAATCCATTCCATGCTTGCTTGGGGTTACCGCTATCAAAATCATTCTTTATTTTCTCTCCAAATTTGCGTTTGGCATCATTAATTCGCTTTTTTATTAACTTCTGAATACGCTTTTTATTTTTTATTTTAACCATATTTAATGAGGGTGATCCATCCAGCATTTGCTGATCATTTGGGACCCTCAGAACAGATACAATATACAAAAAACAACAAGAACAGAAAAGTAAAAGAAAAAAATAAAATTAATTACATAAGACTAAAAATAATAAGAAAATTTGAAAAATAGAAAATAACTGAAATGTTAAATTAAGCAAAATATAAAATATATATATATAAATAAAAATTTAGATCTACTATTTTACAATTAAAATCTGGAAAAGGATTACATAGTTTTGAGAAAAGTCATAAGTCTAGTTTTGAAAGAGGAAAAGGATAAGGAATTGCGGATAGATAGAGGAAGATCATTGTAGAAATGAGGGGCCTTGTAACTGAAAGAGAGTTTGAAAATTTCAAGAGTAGGTTTAGGAATGTGAAGATTTCCTTTTGAGATTTGACGAGTGGTCATTCTCCCATTAGCCGTAATTTTAGTGAGGAGATGGCATAAGCCTTGAGGAGCAAGAAGATTTAGGGTTTATTATTGCGAACAGCTTGTTGTTTTTGCTGTAAAAGTTCTCGGATATCCTTAGTGACCCATGGTTTACTATTTGGAACAGCTTGTTGTTTTTGCTGTAAAAGTTCTCGGATATCCTTAGTGACCCATGGTTTACTATTTGGATAAATTTTTATTTCCTTCTTTTTAATGATGCTAGACTCACAAAAATTAATGTATTCAACAATTGTTTCCATAGTGGCGTCAATAGAATCTGTATTCATAAACACATCCCAATTTGTAGCTTCAAGACATCCTTTAAATTCCTCCATACTATCATTTGTCCACACTTTGATTTCCTTGACCATTGGTTTACTTTGTTTTAACTTTTGTTTTTTTTCAACTCATCCAGTTTATTGCGGAGTGACTGAGCATTCCCTGTTAGTATAGAGGGTAGCGGAGCAGAAAACTTACGGCGTTTAAGTCTAGCTTTAAGACCACCTCTTCTTCCTTGTTTCCTGTTTTTGATCTGCGCTTCTAACGTGTCAGTGTCGGTGGCACTAGGCCTAGATTTACGTTGCACGCCGGGTAACGCAGGTCGGAGTTGAATGAGCTCCTCGCGGCTATACGTGATGTAGCGGGGTGGGTAACTCGGCCTAGGTGGTACCGTCGACAAACAACCAATTCCATCGAAAACCAACAGAAACCAGAGCTCGAAACACGATATAACTATACTTAGATACATAATGAAAGTATAAATAAGGCAACTGGATACAAAAATATCACCGAAACAACAAATTTAAGACGATATAACAAGACAATTTCCGAACCTTGGTGGTCGCCCTCAGTGTAGCGCCCTCACCGCCTCGCACAAATATTTGGCGTGCCGCACATGCCTCGCTGCCTCGCACATTGTCAACACTCTAGGGTGCTGGTCAACCCGTACCCAAACCAACCCGTACCCTGGCTAACCCGTACCCAAATAATTGGTCAACTCGTACCCAAACCAACCCGTACCCATGCCAACTCGTACCTAAATATTTGGCTTACTCGTACCCAAGTATTTGGCTTACTCGTACCCATTATTTGGCTTACCCGTACCCATTTTTGGCTTACTCGTACCCATTATTTGGCCTACTCGTACCCAATTTGAATAATTACTTGTAATGATTTGATCGGCGCAAAACTAGTGGTATGCTTTTGCCGTATGAATATTTTTATATTTAAATTGTTTTTTTATTTTACAGGTCTCGGTGAAATGTGTGCTAATAAAAATGACCATTGATTTGATTGTAGACTTCGTTTAATTAGGCATATATTTGTTAACATTTATTTAAATGTAGTATTATAGTTTTATAAACGTATGTTTGATGTGTATTTTTTATTTACGTAAGAGAAAATTAATTAATAAAAATATATTTTAACTGTTGTATAGTTAGTATTACAATTCAATTAATCCCAGGTAAAGTACCAACAACGTATAATTTTATACTTATCAATTTTTATTCTTTTATTTTATTCTAATTATCTTCCCTGATTACATTCGATCAAGTAATTATTATTTCTATTGTATTGGTATATTTAAAATTGGTTGAATTAACAACGCCCTGTTTTAAGCAAAAAGCCTGCAAGTCGAATTACTCGTAGATTTCATGTTACGTGTTTTTGCTGACCGGGATTAACTTTTATTATAAAAAACATGCATTTATAGGGCCGGCGTCAAAGAGACGACTCAGTAATGACGTATGATCGTTTTCCATGTATTTTATTTATTAATAATTCAGTGAAATGATCATATACACGTACTGTTGTACTGTAAGGCAATTAAACATTTTGGCAGATTTTCTTCTATAACAGCTACATGTTTTTGCTGAATGGGGATTCCTCTTTAATATTAAAAAAAAAAACGCATTTGTACGGGTCCATTTGTAGTGTGTCCAAAAATAGACAACGCAATGTGGCGTATGATCGTTTTCTATTTATTTTTTTTCTTAAATAATTTAGTGAAATTTTAATTTTAATTAAACATTTTTGGTAGATGTTTCCTCAATAACTTACAGCTACATGTTTTTGCTGACGAGGGATTCCCTTTTTTCAAAAAAAATATGCATTCTATAATCGTACTACGATCGTTTTTCCATGGCAACGGATGTCGTCTTATTTACTAAAATAATATAAAAGTTATGAAGGCCTACCTACACGAAGTGTTGGTTCACGATATAAATCCGTATCTACCGGTGAACAACGGCGTTCGTGTACTTGTGAAAGATGTGCCAATATCCGTCCACAACGACGAGATCAGAAATAGTCTACAGCAGTTGGGATGTAAAATAATTGGAACAATTCAGTATGTAAAATTTCGTATCAACGGAAAATTATCTTGCTTCATTAATGGCGACAGATCTGTGATAGTTGAGCATTTCAAAGGAAGCCTACCGCGCTTCACTAAAATCAATGGCTTTGGTGCTAGACTATTTCACAAAGAACAGTTAGGCGTTGGTGAGAACAGATGTTTCCAGTGTAAGGAAGTTGGACACAAAGTTAACGCTTGTCCTAATGCCAAGCCCTACACTTGTCATAGATGCGGAAAAGAAGGTCATATTGCTAGATACTGCAAAGAAGTGGAAATTCCCGACAAACAACCGTACATAGCAAAAGACATACATTCTGACGTAAGTAACGATGAAAGTGAAGACGAAACAAATGCGATTTTTCGACTAACATCTGGGGAGAAATTCATCCAAAAAATGTGGAAAAATCTAGTCGAAGACAAAGATAAAGATCTAGGATGGAGTATTGGATGTAGTGATGGAAGCGACAATGAAACCATCGTCAGCGCCAATGACGATAACGCTCATGCCGCAAGAAGAAAAGATCTAGAGGACGCAGCCGAAAACAACATTAGCTATACAAAAGAACATGTAAACCTACAGACAAGCATCAAGTCTTTTATTAAATCGACACCAAAGATCCAGGAAGAAAGCCATATCTCAACCAAAGACAATGAAAACACTAATGAAAGTACGAACATAGCTGCCGGCTCATCTAGTTCTATCCAGAAACAGAAATAAAAAAGGAAGCGCATGAGAAGCAAATCAACATAGGGTCAGAATTATCCTTTATCATTCTTATTATTAATTTATATACCTGTTATTTTTTCTGTTTGCATTGAATTGATTTACCATATCTTGTAATTATGGCTAAACAACAAAATGCTATCTTACATTGTGTATCCTTGAATGTAAGAGGACTGCGGGTCAAACAAAAACAAAGAAAAATTTTTAATTGGGCTAAAGACAACAAAATTGATATTTTTCTCATCCAAGAATCTCATCTGACAAATATTTTTGTTTCCAACGAGAATTTTCTTTGGGATGGAGATGCTTATCATAGTTTTGGTAGCTCTATAATTGTAATATTGATTAAGAAAGACCTTCAATACAAACTTATAAAACAACAAATTGACATTAATGGAAGATATATTCTGTTGAAAATTGATATCAATGGTACCCAATACACGTTTGTAAATATATACTCGCCAAATGATTCAAAAGTAAGAGGTTCTTTTTTAAATAATATTGAGAAGCAAATTCAAGCATTTTCGATCACTGATGAATATATCATTATCGGCGGAGATATGAATTGTATTCAGGATATGCTACTCGATCAAAAAGGTAGCAAAATGAAAACTGATAAATCTGTCTTAAAAATTAAACATCTTATAAATAAACTGAAACTAGTAGATAGTTGGAGACTTCTAAACAAATTAAAATCACAATTTACTTGGTGCAGGAAATCAGCCAACCTTTTTAAACGTCTAGATTACTGGTTTGTATCAAAAAGTTTGCATGATACAGGAAACATTGTCTCATGCGATATTAGACCAGCGATTTCTACTGATCACCAAGGAGTTTCCATTAAGATAAATATATTTCAAGACTCTCGTGGTCCAGGATTATGGAAATTAAATTCCAATTACTTACAGGACGAACAATTTCTCAACAAAATTAATCAGATAATAGATAGCTGTTCACAGCAGTTCTATTTTCTTAATAATATAGAAATCTGGGAACTAATTAAAATCAAAATCAAAGAATTTTCAATCAACTTTGGCAAACTAAAATCAAAAAATATAAATAGAAATAAAGAAAATTTACAAAAAGAAATTCAACAACTAAACGCTAAACTAATGAACAACGATAGAGATGAATATGTGAATGCAGAAATTGAAATTAAATCTAAAGAATTAGAGGATATATATGCCTATGAGGCAAAAGGGGCTCAAATTCGTTCAAGAGCGAAATGGGTAGAAGAAGGAGAAAAGAATTCCAAATACTTCCTTGGTCTGGAAAAAAATAACGGGGAAAAGAAAACAAATAAAAAGATTTAAAAAATCTGACGGAACATGCGCCACAAAAACTAAAGATATCCTGATTGAAGAAGTCAAACACTTTGAAAAGTTGTATGCAAAAGAGGACATACAAGCAAATGATATTCAAAATTATTTAAATTTAATAGACGTTCCAAAGTTAACACATCTTGAAAAGGGGTTATGTGAAGGAGAATTAACCTCCGTAGAATGCGAAGAAGCGATACGGAGTATGAAACTAAATAAAGCGCCCGGTACCGATGGTCTCACGGTAGAATTCTATCAGACATTATGGCCCAAGATTGGCGTATTAGTCTGCAATGCTCTCAATCTATGTTTAAAGAATGGAGCACTATCAAATACGCAAAAAAGAGGAGTAATAAACTTAATATTTAAAAAAGGTGATCACGAAGACCTAAACAATTGGAGACCCATAACCCTCTTAAACACTGACTATAAAATTGCCGCCTTTGTTTTAACAAAAAGGCTACAAAATGTTATTAAAACAATTGTGAGTAATGATCAAAAAGGGTACATTAGAGGCCGTTTTGGTGGTGAAAACATCAGATTGATCGAAGATGTAATTGAATATATGGATACTAGCAAGTTATCAGGGGCATTATTAAGTTTAGACTTTAGAAAAGCTTTTGACACAGTAGACAGAACTTTTCTTGTTAACACTTTGTACCATTTCAATTTTGGACCGTCTTTTATTGCATGGGTCAGAGTTCTATATTCTGAAACAGAATGTATTATTTTAAACAATGGATGGTGCTCAAAAAGCTTTAAAATGTTTAGAGGTATAAGACAAGGTTGTCCTTTATCCGCACTTCTGTTCATCTTGGTCGCTGAAATTATGGCGTTAAAGATAAAACAGGATAAACTTATTAAAGGTATAATTTTACCAAACCCAGTTGTCGAGGTCAAAATTGCACAACTTGCAGACGACACGGTCTTATTTATGAAAGATGAGAACAGCATAAAAAAGTGTATTGATGTTGTTATCAAATTTGGTAGTGTATCTGGGTTAAGACTTAACAAAGAAAAAACAAATGCCATGTGGCTTGGAAAATGGAAGAAAAAGGACAACCTATTGGACATTAATTGGATTTCTGACGGTTTTAAAGTTTTAGGTATTTATATTGGCCATGACGAAAAAATCTATTCGTTACAAAACACGCTTAAATCGTGGCGAAAAAGAAATATGACCATTTTTGGAAAAATAATTATCTTAAAGACGCTTGGCCTGTCGAAACTTGTTTATGTTGCAAGTATTATAGACACGCCTGAAAGTGTTCTAAAACGTGTTGATAACATAATTTTTGACTTTTTGTGGGATGGAAAAAGAGAAAAGGTTAAAAGAGTAGTTCTTATAAACGAATATGAAAGTGGTGGTGTTAAAGCGCCTGATTTCAGGTCACAGGTTAAATCTTTAAAAATATCTTGGCTTAAAAGATTGTATAACAATGAGGATTCAAAATGGAAATGTCTGCCAAACACGTATTTTAATAGAATAGGCCCAAAAGATATTATTGAAAACATATCATATATTGATAAGAAAAATGTATTTATTTATGTTATTATATTATATTATTATATTTATGAATTTATGTGAATCTGATTATTTAAAATATATATATATATGTATATATATATGAGAATAGTTATGTACTACAGGTATAAATATACAGATATTTACATAATAATGTTGTATAACACACATAGGCAGTTTCATTTTATCTTATATGAAATATGAATTTTTAAAAAAAAATGGTATAAATTAATATTGAAAACAAAAAAGAAACGTAACGCAACATAAGTAACGCACGAGAAGATAAGCAAACAAATATAACCATGAGACATAAAACTAGACACAGGAGTAAGAAAAGCATTTTTAATATTTTTGTTTTTGTTTTTTTTTTATATTCGTATTTTAAAATAATGTATATAATCTGTATATAGGGTATAAATGAATTATATGTCAACAAATACTGCCGAAAATAATTATATAACATTTAATTAGTAAATGTATCTCCTACAGTACATTTATTAGTTAAGTGTTCACAATTTTAGATGTTGAGAATTATAGAAAAAAAAAATACTAGAAAATTATGAAAAAAGGTGGATAACAGAAAAGAAATATTAATGTTCTGATTCCAAGAACAGTAACGTTGATAAAATAAAAATAAAAAATATATATATATATAAACCAAACAAAAGTAAGAATAACAATGAAATAGTTATTATTATTAGAAATGATTGTATTAATCTGTTGATGAAATGAAATGAATAAATAGTGGTTAACGCCACAAAAGAGAAAAAAAAAATAAATAAAACCAATAATATATGATTTGGAGGTTTGCGCAGGTTTTTTTTTAGGTTTGCGTGATTTACACTGTAAAATCTGACATTTTACCGCAAAAATGATGTTTTTCGCCCCAAAAAAGCCAACTCACAGCAATTTCATAATTTGTTTTTTATAAATTACTTGCTATGATAGTTCTAGTCATGATAGAACCAATAATATGTGATTTGGAGGTTTGCGCACGTTTAATTTTTAGGTTTGCGCGATTTACACTGTAAAATCTGACATTTTACCCAAAAAATGATGTTTTTCGCCCAAAAAAAAAAGCCAACTTACAGCAATTTCATAATTTTTTTTTTATAAATTACTTGCTATGATAGTCCTAGTCATGATAGAACCAATAATAAGTGATTTGGAGGAGGTTTGCGCAGGTTTTTTATAGGTTTGCGCGATTTACACTATAAAATCTGACATTTTACCCAAAAAAATGATGTTTTTCAGCCCCCAAAAAAAGCCAACTTACAGCAATTTCATAATTTTTTTTTCATAAATTACTTGTTATGATAGTCCTAGTCATGATAGAACCAATAATAAGTGATTTTGAGGAAGTTTGCGCAGGTTTTTTTTTAGGTTTGCTCGATTTACACTGTAAAATCTGACATTTTACCCAAAAAATGATGTTTCGCCCCAAAAAAAACCAACTTACAGCAATTTCATAATTTTTTTTTTATAAGTTACTTGCTATGAACGTCCTAGTCATGATAAAACCAATAATATGTGATTTGGAGGTTTGCGCAGGTTTTTTTTAGGTTTGCGCGATTTACACTGTAAAATCTGATATTTTACCCAAAAATGATGTTTTTCACCCAAAAAAAAAGCCAACTTACAGAAATTTCATAATTTTTTTTTTTATAAGTTACTTGATATGATAGTTCTAGTCATGATAGAACCAATAATAAGTGATTTGGAAGAGGTTTGTGCAGGGTTGTTTTAGGTTTGTGTGATTTACACTGTAAAATCTGACATTTTACCCAAAAAATGATGTTTTTTGCCCCAAAAAAAAAGCCAACTTACAGCAATTTCATAATTATTTTTTTCATAAATTACCTGCTATGATAGTCCTGGTCATGATAGAACCAATAATAAGTGATTTTGAGGAGGTTTGCGCAGGTTTTTTTTTAGGTTTGCGTGATTTACACTGTAAAATCTGACATTTTACACAAAAAATGATGTTTTTCGCCCAAAAAAAAGCCAACTTACATCAATTTCATAATTGTTTTATAAATTACTTGCTATGATAGTCCTAGTCATGATAGAACCAATAATAAGTGATTTGGAAGAGGTTTGCGCAGGTTTTTTTTATGTTTGCGCGATTTACACTATAAAATCTGACATTTTACCCAAAAAAATGATGTTTTTCACCCCCCAAAAAAAGCCAACTTACAGCAATTTCATAATTTTTTTTTTCATAAATTACTTGCTATGATAGTCCTAGTCTTGATAGAACCAATAATAAGTGATTTTGAGGAGGTTTGCGCAGGTTTTTTTTAGGTTTGCGCGATTTACACTGTAAAATCTGACATTTTACCCAAAAAATGATGTTTTTCGCCCAAAAGAAGCCAACTCACAGCAATTTCATAATTTGTTTTTTTATAAATTACTTGCTATGATAGTTCTAGTCATGATAGAACCAATAATAAGTGATTTGGAAGAGGTTTGCGCAGGTTTTTTTTTAGGTTTGCGCGATTTACACTTTAAAATCTGACATTTTACCCAAAAAATGATGTTTTTCGCACAAAAAAAGCCAACTTACAGCAATTTCATAATTATTTTTCATAAATTACTTGCTATGATAGTCCTAGTCATGATAGAACCAATAATAAGTGATTTTGAGGAGGTTTGCGCATGTTTTTTTTAGTTTTGCGCGATTTACACTGTAAAATCTGATATTTTACCCAAAAAATGATGTTTTTCGCCCAAAAAAGCCAACTTAAAGCAATTTCATAATTATTTTTCATAAATTACTTGCTATGATAGTCTTAGTCATGGTAGAATCAATAATATGTGATTTTGAGGTTTGCGCCGGTTTTTTTTTAGGTTTGCGCGATTTACACTGTAAAATCTGACATTTTACCCAAAAAATGATGTTTTTCGCCCAAAAAAAGCCAACTTACAGCAATTTCATAATTATTTTTCATAAATTACTTGCTATGATAGTCCTAGTCATGATAGAACCAATAATAAGTGATTTTAAGGAGGTTTGCGCAGGTTTTTTTTAGTTTTGCGCGATTTACACTGTAAAATCTGACATTTTTTGCCCAAAAAAAGCCAACTTACAGCAATTTCATAATTATTTTTCATAAATTACTTGCTATGATAGTCCTAGTCTTGATAGAACCAATAATAAGTGATTTTGAGGAGGTTTGCGCAGGTTTTTTTTTAGGTTTGCTCGATTTACACTGTAAAATCTGACATTTTACCCAAAAAATGATGTTTTTCGCCCAAAAAAAGCCAACTTACAGCAATTCCATAATTTTTTTTTTATAAGTTACTTGCTATGAACGTCCTAGTCATGATAAAACCAATAATATGTGATTTAAAGGTTTGCGCAGGTTTTTTTTTTAGGTTTGCGCGATTTACACTGTAAAATCTGATATTTTACCCAAAAATGATGTTTTTCACCCAAAAAAAACGCCAATTTACAGAAATTTCATAATTTGTTTTTATAAATTACTTGCTATGATAGTCCTAGTCATGATAGAACCAATAATAAGTGATTTTGAGGAGGTTTGCGCAGGTTTTTTTTAGGTTTGCGCTATTTACACTATAAAATCTGACATTTTACCCAAAAAAATGATGTTTTTCACCCCCCAAAAAAAGCCAACTTACAGCAATTTCATAATTTTTTTTTTCATAAATTACTTGCTATGATAGTCCTAGTCTTGATAGAACCAATAATAAGTGATTTTGAGGAGGTTTGCGCAGGTTTTTTTTTAGGTTTGCGCGATTTACACTGTAAAATCTGACATTTTACCCCAAAAATGATGTTTTTCGCCCAAAAAAAGCCAACTTACAGCAATTTCATAATTGTTTTTTATAAGTTACTTGCTATGATAGTCCTAGTCATGATAGAACCAATAATAAGTGATTTGGAAGAGGTTTGCGCAGGTTTTTTTTAAGTTTGCGCGATTTACACTATAAAATCTGACATTTTACCCAAAAAATGATGTTTTTCACCCCAAAAAAAAAGGCCAACTTACAGCAATTTCATAATTTTTTTTGTCATAAATTACTTGCTATGATAGTCCTAGTCATGATAGAACCAATAATAAGTGATTTGGAGGAGTTTGCGCAGGTTTTTTTTTAGGTTTGCTCAATTTACACCCAAAAATGATGTTTTTCACCCAAAAAAAAAGCCAACTTACAGCAATTTCATAATTCTTTTTTCATAAATTACTTGCTATGATAGTCCTAGTCATGATAGAACCACTAATAAGTGATTTGGAGGAGGTTTGCACAGGTTTTTTTTATGTTTGCGCGATTTACACTGTAAAATCTGACATTTTACCCAAAAAATGATGTTATTCGTCTAACTTACAGCAATTTCATAATTATTTTTTTTCATAAATTACTTACTATGATAGTCTTAGTCATGATAGAACCAATAATAAGTGATTTTGAGGAGGTTTGCGCAGGTTTTTTTTAGGTTTGCGCGATTTACACTGTAAAATCTGAAATTTTACCCAAAAATGATGCTTTTCGCCCAAAAAAAGCCAACTTACAGCAATTTCATGTTTTTTTTTTTATAAGTTACTTGCTATGATAGTCCTAGTCATGATAGAACCAATAATAAGTGATTTTGAGGAGGTTTGCACAGGTTTTTTTTAGGTTTGCACGATTTACACTATAAAATCTGACATTTTACCCAAAAAATGATGTTTTTCACCCCAAAAAAAAGCCAACTTATAGCAATTTCATAATTTTTAGGTTTGCGTGATTTACACTGTAAAATCTGACATTTTACCCAAAAAATGATGTTTTTCGCCCAAAAAAAAAGCCAACTTACAGCAATTTCATGATTAGTTTTTTCATAAAGTACCTGCTATGGTAGTCCTGGTCATGATAGAACCAATAATAAGTGATTTGGAGGAGGTTTGCACAGGTTTTTTTTTAGGTTTGCGTGATTTACACTGTAAAATCTGACATTTAACCCAAAAAATGCTGTTTTTCGCCCAACTTACAGCAATTTCATAATATTATTTTTCATAAATTACTTGTCATGATAGAACCAATAATATGTCATTTGGAGGTTTGCGCGATTTACACTGTAAAATCTGACATTTTGCCCCAAAAAAAGCCAACTTACAGCAATTTCATAATTATTTTTCATAAATTACTTGCTATGATAGTCCTAGTCGTGATTTGGAGGATGTTTACGCAGGTTTTTTTTAGGTTTGCGCGATTTACACTGTAAAATCTGACATTTTACCCTAAAATGATGTTTTTCGCCCCAAAAAAAAGCCAACTTACAGCAATTTCATAATTATTTTTCATAAATTACTTGCTATGATAGTCTTAGTCATGGTAGAACCAATAATATGTGATTTTGAGGTTTGCGCCGTTTTTTTTTAGGTTTGCGCGATTTACATTGTAAAATCTGACATTTTACCCCAAAAAATGATGTTTTTCGCCAAAAAAAAAACCAACTTACAGCAATTTCATAATTTTGTTTTTATAAATTACTTGTTATGATAGTCCTAGTCATGATAGAACCAATAATAAGTGATTTGGAGGAGGTTTGCTCAGGGTTTTTTTTAGGTTTGCGCGATTTACACTGTAAAATCTGACATTTTACCCTAAAGATGATGTTTTTCACCCAAAAAAAGCCAACTTACAGCAATTTCATAATTTTTTTTTATAAATTACTTGCTATGATAGTCTTAGTCATGATAAACCCAATAATAAGTGATTTGGAGGAGGTTTGCGCAGGTTTTTTTTAGGTTTGCGCAATTTACACTGTAAAATCTGACATTTTACCCAAAAAATTATGTTTTTCGCCCAACTTACAGCAATTTTATACATTTTTTTTTCATAAATTACTTGCTATGATAGTCCTATTCATGATAGAACCAATAATGAGTGATTTTGAGGAGGTTTGCACAGGTTTTTTTAGGTTTGCGCGATTTACACTGTAAAATCTGACATTTTACCCTAAAAATGATGTTTTTCGCCCAAAAAAAGCCAACTTACAGCAATTTCATAATTTTTTTTTTATAAATGACTTGCTATGATTGTCTTAGTTATGATAAACCCAATAATAAGTGATTTGGAGGAGGTTTGCGCAGGGTTTTCAAGCCCGTAGCCATGATTTTTACAGGGGGATTCTTTTTTCCCAAAAAAGGGCACTTCTCCCCCTTATGGGAATTACCCTCCGGTGTAACCTCCCCCACCCATTGACTGCCTTATAAGATTTAATATCAAACGTAAATCAAAACACCAATGCTGTTGGTCACCAGCCAGAGCACCCCCATCCCCTAAGAGTTTTCTGGCCCAGGACCTTGGCCCCACCATGGTTGGCCTGAGGTAAGAAAAATTGGAAAAGATAGAGCGCTAGATGCTTGGAAATTAGTGTTATACTTTGAAAATATCAGGCTATGTTTGGTAGAAAATATGCCTGATACTGTACACCCCACCAAAGCCAACTGTCGCTGTCCGACATGACATAAGGAAAAGGCAGAAAAGCACTAAATTGCTCTCCTTGTGTTTTCAAGGAAATAAAGACCCCCAACCCCCCACCGGGGTGGGAGGGCGCCTGCAGGATACAGACCAACAGTCGTACAAAACGTACTACAGGAAGAAATACACACACACACAAGAAATAAGGCCATGGCTTAACTTGGCTGGGAATCATTGGCCAACTAGGTCTACTTGACCTGGCTGGGCAAGCCTACTATTTTAGGCCTAGGCTTAGCCTAACTAGCTAGGGTGCTGGGTAGTAACAAAGTGCGAGGCAGCGAGGTACGCGAGGCAAGTCAAAGGAAACTAGCGCCAGGTTTATTAGTACGTACATGGACAACATATAAATACAAATCGTAATATACCTAGCCTACTAAAACAGGAATAGTGTATCATTATTAAAATATTACACCAATTATTATTTATATTAAAATTGATTAAATTATTTTCTGCATAGGCCTCTAGGTTAGGGCTAAGCATATTAGCTAAAGTTTAATTTTAGGCCTAGTATTACGATTGGCGGACGTAAGTCTTTCTCTCACATGCGCTCCAGAATTCTCTCGCAATTTTTTTACTTTGCGGCATGTTATTTGATCGGCATATCAGTTACCTTTTATTCACCGCCAGTTATTGAACTTGTCCTGGCCATCGCTGTTCATTTTATTTGCGAGAGACGTACATGTGTTGATTTCCTAGAGAATGGAATGTCAAAAATGTCTTTGGCACGCCGCTCAGAGAGAAGTCTGTGCGTTGCTGCTGAAACCACGTGCTATATCTATAGAGGAGGCGGGGAATCGCCACAAGGCCAAATCCTCTCAGGGCAGAATCACTCCGCCGCTACTTGCTAAATAGTAAAGATGGATTTCAAGTTCAAGTTAAAATTTATTGTCAAACACAAAGTAAATGAAATTTGCCTTCCAAGGTTCAAATTACAATAAAAATAACAACAGTTAAAAACATACAATACTATACAATGGATAAGATAATAGATAAGAAATATGCTATATATAAAACATTATGAACAGTATAAATATTAAAATACTATATAAAGAATAAAATATAAAACGTCTCAAGTTATCTTTTAAATTGCTTGTTGTATTGCCTGATTGCACACGGAAGAAATGATTTATTATGACGCTCAGTCTTCTTAATTGAAGGAATCATCCTTCCGGATCTACTGAAATTTATAAAGTTAAAAAGAGGATGAGACTGGTCGTTAATTATACATTTCAGTTTTTTCTCCATAACCTTATCGCATATATCATGGATAGATGGGACGTTTGCACCTATTACCTTCTTAGCCATTTTTATTATTCTCTGTAATTTATTTGAGTTATTCTTAGATAAACTATTTAGCCATACAATACAGCAAAATGTTAATATGGACTGTATCATAGCCTGATGGAATAGAGACAGCGCATCTCTGCCAATCTTAAAGTTTCTTAATTTCCTTAAGAAGTACAATCTTTGGTTTGCCTTCGCATAGACTTTGGCAGTGTTGGCGTTCCATGACAGTTTTTCATCTATCCATACTCCTAAATATTTATGTTCACTAGTTGTGCGGACATCATTATCTTTGATATTTAAAGGTATAAGTTTGCCTCTTAATTTTACGAAAGTCAAACACAATTTCCTTTGTTTTATTTACATTAATATTTAGACAGTTCATATCACACCAGTTAATTATATTATTAACTTCAGTTCTATACGTGCTCTCATCATTGTTTACAATTAAGCATGTGATACAGGTGTCATCAGCAAATTTAACTATTTGACATGATTCACTTCTAAGGTCGCTTGTATATAATGTGAACAACAATGGAGATAACACGCATCCCTGTGGGGCACCGGTGTTTGAAACAATGATATCAGACAAAACATTATCAATTCTAACACGCTGGGTTTTTTCATTGAATTGAAAGCCGAAGAAAAATCTAAAAATAACGTCCTTACGTATTGCCTAGGTTTATCCAAAGTTTCATAGATTGGATGCAAGAGGGTAGTTATTGCATCGTCGACACCTCTATTACTACAGTATGCAAACTGATTATTATCAACAAAAGGAAACGTTTCTTTAATCAATACATCTTTAAATAGCCTCTCAAAGCACTTTGTAATAATTTGGGTTAGAGCAACAGGACGATAATCATTTAATATTTTCGGCTTAGGTACTTTATTTATTGGGGCTATTATTGAATACTTCCACATGCATGGGACACAAGAAGAGCTTAACGACCAGTTAAATAATCTACAAAAGATAGGCGCAAGTTGTTTATAGCATGACTTTAAAATATTGCCAGTTTATCTGACCCAGCTGCTTTATTTGGCTTAACACCCTTAAATACTTTCTCAACTGAAAGCAGATCAAATTCAGGTACATCAGATTTGGTTGTATTTAACTCTACAGTAGGTTCAGTTTAACATCATTATCATTAGTATTATTAATTTGGTCATCATTATCAAATCTGTTAAAAAATATATTTAGTTTATTTGCAAAGTCCAATGGTCGGGATCCGGATGGAACTATTGTTGGGTTCTGCCTTTTTGCGTTTCCAATAACTTTCTTTAATCCATTCCATGCTTGCTTGGGGTTACCGCTATCAAAATCATTCTTTATTTTCTCTCCAAATTTGCGTTTGGCATCATTAATTCGCTTTTTTATTAACTTCTGAATACGCTTTTTATTTTTTATTTTAACCATATTTAATGAGGGTGATCCATCCAGCATTTGCTGATCATTTGGGACCCTCAGAACAGATACAATATACAAAAAACAACAAGAACAGAAAAGTAAAAGAAAAAAATAAAATTAATTACATAAGACTAAAAATAATAAGAAAATTTGAAAAATAGAAAATAACTGAAATGTTAAATTAAGCAAAATATAAAATATATATATATAAATAAAAATTTAGATCTACTATTTTACAATTAAAATCTGGAAAAGGATTACATAGTTTTGAGAAAAGTCATAAGTCTAGTTTTGAAAGAGGAAAAGGATAAGGAATTGCGGATAGATAGAGGAAGATCATTGTAGAAATGAGGGGCCTTGTAACTGAAAGAGAGTTTGAAAATTTCAAGAGTAGGTTTAGGAATGTGAAGATTTCCTTTTGAGATTTGACGAGTGGTCATTCTCCCATTAGCCGTAATTTTAGTGAGGAGATGGCATAAGCCTTGAGGAGCAAGAAGATTTAGGGTTTATTATTGCGAACAGCTTGTTGTTTTTGCTGTAAAAGTTCTCGGATATCCTTAGTGACCCATGGTTTACTATTTGGAACAGCTTGTTGTTTTTGCTGTAAAAGTTCTCGGATATCCTTAGTGACCCATGGTTTACTATTTGGATAAATTTTTATTTCCTTCTTTTTAATGATGCTAGACTCACAAAAATTAATGTATTCAACAATTGTTTCCATAGTGGCGTCAATAGAATCTGTATTCATAAACACATCCCAATTTGTAGCTTCAAGACATCCTTTAAATTCCTCCATACTATCATTTGTCCACACTTTGATTTCCTTGACCATTGGTTTACTTTGTTTTAACTTTTGTTTTTTTTCAACTCATCCAGTTTATTGCGGAGTGACTGAGCATTCCCTGTTAGTATAGAGGGTAGCGGAGCAGAAAACTTACGGCGTTTAAGTCTAGCTTTAAGACCACCTCTTCTTCCTTGTTTCCTGTTTTTGATCTGCGCTTCTAACGTGTCAGTGTCGGTGGCACTAGGCCTAGATTTACGTTGCACGCCGGGTAACGCAGGTCGGAGTTGAATGAGCTCCTCGCGGCTATACGTGATGTAGCGGGGTGGGTAACTCGGCCTAGGTGGTACCGTCGACAAACAACCAATTCCATCGAAAACCAACAGAAACCAGAGCTCGAAACACGATATAACTATACTTAGATACATAATGAAAGTATAAATAAGGCAACTGGATACAAAAATATCACCGAAACAACAAATTTAAGACGATATAACAAGACAATTTCCGAACCTTGGTGGTCGCCCTCAGTGTAGCGCCCTCACCGCCTCGCACAAATATTTGGCGTGCCGCACATGCCTCGCTGCCTCGCACATTGTCAACACTCTAGGGTGCTGGTCAACCCGTACCCAAACCAACCCGTACCCTGGCTAACCCGTACCCAAATAATTGGTCAACTCGTACCCAAACCAACCCGTACCCATGCCAACTCGTACCTAAATATTTGGCTTACTCGTACCCAAGTATTTGGCTTACTCGTACCCATTATTTGGCTTACCCGTACCCATTTTTGGCTTACTCGTACCCATTATTTGGCCTACTCGTACCCAATTTGAATAATTACTTGTAATGATTTGATCGGCGCAAAACTAGTGGTATGCTTTTGCCGTATGAATATTTTTATATTTAAATTGTTTTTTTATTTTACAGGTCTCGGTGAAATGTGTGCTAATAAAAATGACCATTGATTTGATTGTAGACTTCGTTTAATTAGGCATATATTTGTTAACATTTATTTAAATGTAGTATTATAGTTTTATAAACGTATGTTTGATGTGTATTTTTTATTTACGTAAGAGAAAATTAATTAATAAAAATATATTTTAACTGTTGTATAGTTAGTATTACAATTCAATTAATCCCAGGTAAAGTACCAACAACGTATAATTTTATACTTATCAATTTTTATTCTTTTATTTTATTCTAATTATCTTCCCTGATTACATTCGATCAAGTAATTATTATTTCTATTGTATTGGTATATTTAAAATTGGTTGAATTAACAACGCCCTGTTTTAAGCAAAAAGCCTGCAAGTCGAATTACTCGTAGATTTCATGTTACGTGTTTTTGCTGACCGGGATTAACTTTTATTATAAAAAACATGCATTTATAGGGCCGGCGTCAAAGAGACGACTCAGTAATGACGTATGATCGTTTTCCATGTATTTTATTTATTAATAATTCAGTGAAATGATCATATACACGTACTGTTGTACTGTAAGGCAATTAAACATTTTGGCAGATTTTCTTCTATAACAGCTACATGTTTTTGCTGAATGGGGATTCCTCTTTAATATTAAAAAAAAAAACGCATTTGTACGGGTCCATTTGTAGTGTGTCCAAAAATAGACAACGCAATGTGGCGTATGATCGTTTTCTATTTATTTTTTTTCTTAAATAATTTAGTGAAATTTTAATTTTAATTAAACATTTTTGGTAGATGTTTCCTCAATAACTTACAGCTACATGTTTTTGCTGACGAGGGATTCCCTTTTTTCAAAAAAAATATGCATTCTATAATCGTACTACGATCGTTTTTCCATGGCAACGGATGTCGTCTTATTTACTAAAATAATATAAAAGTTATGAAGGCCTACCTACACGAAGTGTTGGTTCACGATATAAATCCGTATCTACCGGTGAACAACGGCGTTCGTGTACTTGTGAAAGATGTGCCAATATCCGTCCACAACGACGAGATCAGAAATAGTCTACAGCAGTTGGGATGTAAAATAATTGGAACAATTCAGTATGTAAAATTTCGTATCAACGGAAAATTATCTTGCTTCATTAATGGCGACAGATCTGTGATAGTTGAGCATTTCAAAGGAAGCCTACCGCGCTTCACTAAAATCAATGGCTTTGGTGCTAGACTATTTCACAAAGAACAGTTAGGCGTTGGTGAGAACAGATGTTTCCAGTGTAAGGAAGTTGGACACAAAGTTAACGCTTGTCCTAATGCCAAGCCCTACACTTGTCATAGATGCGGAAAAGAAGGTCATATTGCTAGATACTGCAAAGAAGTGGAAATTCCCGACAAACAACCGTACATAGCAAAAGACATACATTCTGACGTAAGTAACGATGAAAGTGAAGACGAAACAAATGCGATTTTTCGACTAACATCTGGGGAGAAATTCATCCAAAAAATGTGGAAAAATCTAGTCGAAGACAAAGATAAAGATCTAGGATGGAGTATTGGATGTAGTGATGGAAGCGACAATGAAACCATCGTCAGCGCCAATGACGATAACGCTCATGCCGCAAGAAGAAAAGATCTAGAGGACGCAGCCGAAAACAACATTAGCTATACAAAAGAACATGTAAACCTACAGACAAGCATCAAGTCTTTTATTAAATCGACACCAAAGATCCAGGAAGAAAGCCATATCTCAACCAAAGACAATGAAAACACTAATGAAAGTACGAACATAGCTGCCGGCTCATCTAGTTCTATCCAGAAACAGAAATAAAAAAGGAAGCGCATGAGAAGCAAATCAACATAGGGTCAGAATTATCCTTTATCATTCTTATTATTAATTTATATACCTGTTATTTTTTCTGTTTGCATTGAATTGATTTACCATATCTTGTAATTATGGCTAAACAACAAAATGCTATCTTACATTGTGTATCCTTGAATGTAAGAGGACTGCGGGTCAAACAAAAACAAAGAAAAATTTTTAATTGGGCTAAAGACAACAAAATTGATATTTTTCTCATCCAAGAATCTCATCTGACAAATATTTTTGTTTCCAACGAGAATTTTCTTTGGGATGGAGATGCTTATCATAGTTTTGGTAGCTCTATAATTGTAATATTGATTAAGAAAGACCTTCAATACAAACTTATAAAACAACAAATTGACATTAATGGAAGATATATTCTGTTGAAAATTGATATCAATGGTACCCAATACACGTTTGTAAATATATACTCGCCAAATGATTCAAAAGTAAGAGGTTCTTTTTTTAATAATATTGAGAAGCAAATTCAAGCATTTTCGATCACTGATGAATATATCATTATCGGCGGAGATATGAATTGTATTCAGGATATGCTACTCGATCAAAAAGGTAGCAAAATGAAAACTGATAAATCTGTCTTAAAAATTAAACATCTTATAAATAAACTGAAACTAGTAGATAGTTGGAGACTTCTAAACAAATTAAAATCACAATTTACTTGGTGCAGGAAATCAGCCAACCTTTTTAAACGTCTAGATTACTGGTTTGTATCAAAAAGTTTGCATGATACAGGAAACATTGTCTCATGCGATATTAGACCAGCGATTTCTACTGATCACCAAGGAGTTTCCATTAAGATAAATATATTTCAAGACTCTCGTGGTCCAGGATTATGGAAATTAAATTCCAATTACTTACAGGACGAACAATTTCTCAACAAAATTAATCAGATAATAGATAGCTGTTCACAGCAGTTCTATTTTCTTAATAATATAGAAATCTGGGAACTAATTAAAATCAAAATCAAAGAATTTTCAATCAACTTTGGCAAACTAAAATCAAAAAATATAAATAGAAATAAAGAAAATTTACAAAAAGAAATTCAACAACTAAACGCTAAACTAATGAACAACGATAGAGATGAATATGTGAATGCAGAAATTGAAATTAAATCTAAAGAATTAGAGGATATATATGCCTATGAGGCAAAAGGGGCTCAAATTCGTTCAAGAGCGAAATGGGTAGAAGAAGGAGAAAAGAATTCCAAATACTTCCTTGGTCTGGAAAAAAATAACGGGGAAAAGAAAACAAATAAAAAGATTTAAAAAATCTGACGGAACATGCGCCACAAAAACTAAAGATATCCTGATTGAAGAAGTCAAACACTTTGAAAAGTTGTATGCAAAAGAGGACATACAAGCAAATGATATTCAAAATTATTTAAATTTAATAGACGTTCCAAAGTTAACACATCTTGAAAAGGGGTTATGTGAAGGAGAATTAACCTCCGTAGAATGCGAAGAAGCGATACGGAGTATGAAACTAAATAAAGCGCCCGGTACCGATGGTCTCACGGTAGAATTCTATCAGACATTATGGCCCAAGATTGGCGTATTAGTCTGCAATGCTCTCAATCTATGTTTAAAGAATGGAGCACTATCAAATACGCAAAAAAGAGGAGTAATAAACTTAATATTTAAAAAAGGTGATCACGAAGACCTAAACAATTGGAGACCCATAACCCTCTTAAACACTGACTATAAAATTGCCGCCTTTGTTTTAACAAAAAGGCTACAAAATGTTATTAAAACAATTGTGAGTAATGATCAAAAAGGGTACATTAGAGGCCGTTTTGGTGGTGAAAACATCAGATTGATCGAAGATGTAATTGAATATATGGATACTAGCAAGTTATCAGGGGCATTATTAAGTTTAGACTTTAGAAAAGCTTTTGACACAGTAGACAGAACTTTTCTTGTTAACACTTTGTACCATTTCAATTTTGGACCGTCTTTTATTGCATGGGTCAGAGTTCTATATTCTGAAACAGAATGTATTATTTTAAACAATGGATGGTGCTCAAAAAGCTTTAAAATGTTTAGAGGTATAAGACAAGGTTGTCCTTTATCCGCACTTCTGTTCATCTTGGTCGCTGAAATTATGGCGTTAAAGATAAAACAGGATAAACTTATTAAAGGTATAATTTTACCAAACCCAGTTGTCGAGGTCAAAATTGCACAACTTGCAGACGACACGGTCTTATTTATGAAAGATGAGAACAGCATAAAAAAGTGTATTGATGTTGTTATCAAATTTGGTAGTGTATCTGGGTTAAGACTTAACAAAGAAAAAACAAATGCCATGTGGCTTGGAAAATGGAAGAAAAAGGACAACCTATTGGACATTAATTGGATTTCTGACGGTTTTAAAGTTTTAGGTATTTATATTGGCCATGACGAAAAAATCTATTCGTTACAAAACACGCTTAAATCGTGGCGAAAAAGAAATATGACCATTTTTGGAAAAATAATTATCTTAAAGACGCTTGGCCTGTCGAAACTTGTTTATGTTGCAAGTATTATAGACACGCCTGAAAGTGTTCTAAAACGTGTTGATAACATAATTTTTGACTTTTTGTGGGATGGAAAAAGAGAAAAGGTTAAAAGAGTAGTTCTTATAAACGAATATGAAAGTGGTGGTGTTAAAGCGCCTGATTTCAGGTCACAGGTTAAATCTTTAAAAATATCTTGGCTTAAAAGATTGTATAACAATGAGGATTCAAAATGGAAATGTCTGCCAAACACGTATTTTAATAGAATAGGCCCAAAAGATATTATTGAAAACATATCATATATTGATAAGAAAAATGTATTTATTTATGTTATTATATTATATTATTATATTTATGAATTTATGTGAATCTGATTATTTAAAATATATATATATATGTATATATATATGAGAATAGTTATGTACTACAGGTATAAATATACAGATATTTACATAATAATGTTGTATAACACACATAGGCAGTTTCATTTTATCTTATATGAAATATGAATTTTTAAAAAAAAATGGTATAAATTAATATTGAAAACAAAAAAGAAACGTAACGCAACATAAGTAACGCACGAGAAGATAAGCAAACAAATATAACCATGAGACATAAAACTAGACACAGGAGTAAGAAAAGCATTTTTAATATTTTTGTTTTTGTTTTTTTTTTATATTCGTATTTTAAAATAATGTATATAATCTGTATATAGGGTATAAATGAATTATATGTCAACAAATACTGCCGAAAATAATTATATAACATTTAATTAGTAAATGTATCTCCTACAGTACATTTATTAGTTAAGTGTTCACAATTTTAGATGTTGAGAATTATAGAAAAAAAAAATACTAGAAAATTATGAAAAAAGGTGGATAACAGAAAAGAAATATTAATGTTCTGATTCCAAGAACAGTAACGTTGATAAAATAAAAATAAAAAATATATATATATATAAACCAAACAAAAGTAAGAATAACAATGAAATAGTTATTATTATTAGAAATGATTGTATTAATCTGTTGATGAAATGAAATGAATAAATAGTGGTTAACGCCACAAAAGAGAAAAAAAAAATAAATAAAACCAATAATATATGATTTGGAGGTTTGCGCAGGTTTTTTTTTAGGTTTGCGTGATTTACACTGTAAAATCTGACATTTTACCGCAAAAATGATGTTTTTCGCCCCAAAAAAGCCAACTCACAGCAATTTCATAATTTGTTTTTTATAAATTACTTGCTATGATAGTTCTAGTCATGATAGAACCAATAATATGTGATTTGGAGGTTTGCGCACGTTTAATTTTTAGGTTTGCGCGATTTACACTGTAAAATCTGACATTTTACCCAAAAAATGATGTTTTTCGCCCAAAAAAAAAAGCCAACTTACAGCAATTTCATAATTTTTTTTTTATAAATTACTTGCTATGATAGTCCTAGTCATGATAGAACCAATAATAAGTGATTTGGAGGAGGTTTGCGCAGGTTTTTTATAGGTTTGCGCGATTTACACTATAAAATCTGACATTTTACCCCAAAAAATGATGTTTTTCAGCCCCCAAAAAAAGCCAACTTACAGCAATTTCATAATTTTTTTTTCATAAATTACTTGTTATGATAGTCCTAGTCATGATAGAACCAATAATAAGTGATTTTGAGGAAGTTTGCGCAGGTTTTTTTTTAGGTTTGCTCGATTTACACTGTAAAATCTGACATTTTACCCAAAAAATGATGTTTCGCCCCAAAAAAAACCAACTTACAGCAATTTCATAATTTTTTTTTTATAAGTTACTTGCTATGAACGTCCTAGTCATGATAAAACCAATAATATGTGATTTGGAGGTTTGCGCAGGTTTTTTTTTAGGTTTGCGCGATTTACACTGTAAAATCTGATATTTTACCCAAAAATGATGTTTTTCACCCAAAAAAAAAGCCAACTTACAGAAATTTCATAATTTTTTTTTTTATAAGTTACTTGATATGATAGTTCTAGTCATGATAGAACCAATAATAAGTGATTTGGAAGAGGTTTGTGCAGGGTTGTTTTAGGTTTGTGTGATTTACACTGTAAAATCTGACATTTTACCCAAAAAATGATGTTTTTTGCCCCAAAAAAAAAGCCAACTTACAGCAATTTCATAATTATTTTTTTCATAAATTACCTGCTATGATAGTCCTGGTCATGATAGAACCAATAATAAGTGATTTTGAGGAGGTTTGCGCAGGTTTTTTTTTAGGTTTGCGTGATTTACACTGTAAAATCTGACATTTTACACAAAAAATGATGTTTTTCGCCCAAAAAAAAGCCAACTTACATCAATTTCATAATTGTTTTATAAATTACTTGCTATGATAGTCCTAGTCATGATAGAACCAATAATAAGTGATTTGGAAGAGGTTTGCGCAGGTTTTTTTTATGTTTGCGCGATTTACACTATAAAATCTGACATTTTACCCAAAAAAATGATGTTTTTCACCCCCCAAAAAAAGCCAACTTACAGCAATTTCATAATTTTTTTTTTCATAAATTACTTGCTATGATAGTCCTAGTCTTGATAGAACCAATAATAAGTGATTTTGAGGAGGTTTGCGCAGGTTTTTTTTAGGTTTGCGCGATTTACACTGTAAAATCTGACATTTTACCCAAAAAATGATGTTTTTCGCCCAAAAGAAGCCAACTCACAGCAATTTCATAATTTGTTTTTTTATAAATTACTTGCTATGATAGTTCTAGTCATGATAGAACCAATAATAAGTGATTTGGAAGAGGTTTGCGCAGGTTTTTTTTTAGGTTTGCGCGATTTACACTTTAAAATCTGACATTTTACCCAAAAAATGATGTTTTTCGCACAAAAAAAGCCAACTTACAGCAATTTCATAATTATTTTTCATAAATTACTTGCTATGATAGTCCTAGTCATGATAGAACCAATAATAAGTGATTTTGAGGAGGTTTGCGCATGTTTTTTTTAGTTTTGCGCGATTTACACTGTAAAATCTGATATTTTACCCAAAAAATGATGTTTTTCGCCCAAAAAAGCCAACTTAAAGCAATTTCATAATTATTTTTCATAAATTACTTGCTATGATAGTCTTAGTCATGGTAGAATCAATAATATGTGATTTTGAGGTTTGCGCCGGTTTTTTTTTAGGTTTGCGCGATTTACACTGTAAAATCTGACATTTTACCCAAAAAATGATGTTTTTCGCCCAAAAAAAGCCAACTTACAGCAATTTCATAATTATTTTTCATAAATTACTTGCTATGATAGTCCTAGTCATGATAGAACCAATAATAAGTGATTTTAAGGAGGTTTGCGCAGGTTTTTTTTAGTTTTGCGCGATTTACACTGTAAAATCTGACATTTTTTGCCCAAAAAAAGCCAACTTACAGCAATTTCATAATTATTTTTCATAAATTACTTGCTATGATAGTCCTAGTCTTGATAGAACCAATAATAAGTGATTTTGAGGAGGTTTGCGCAGGTTTTTTTTTAGGTTTGCTCGATTTACACTGTAAAATCTGACATTTTACCCAAAAAATGATGTTTTTCGCCCAAAAAAAGCCAACTTACAGCAATTCCATAATTTTTTTTTTATAAGTTACTTGCTATGAACGTCCTAGTCATGATAAAACCAATAATATGTGATTTAAAGGTTTGCGCAGGTTTTTTTTTTAGGTTTGCGCGATTTACACTGTAAAATCTGATATTTTACCCAAAAATGATGTTTTTCACCCAAAAAAAACGCCAATTTACAGAAATTTCATAATTTGTTTTTATAAATTACTTGCTATGATAGTCCTAGTCATGATAGAACCAATAATAAGTGATTTTGAGGAGGTTTGCGCAGGTTTTTTTTAGGTTTGCGCTATTTACACTATAAAATCTGACATTTTACCCAAAAAAATGATGTTTTTTACCCCCCAAAAAAAGCCAACTTACAGCAATTTCATAATTTTTTTTTTCATAAATTACTTGCTATGATAGTCCTAGTCTTGATAGAACCAATAATAAGTGATTTTGAGGAGGTTTGCGCAGGTTTTTTTTTAGGTTTGCGCGATTTACACTGTAAAATCTGACATTTTACCCCAAAAATGATGTTTTTCGCCCAAAAAAAGCCAACTTACAGCAATTTCATAATTGTTTTTTATAAGTTACTTGCTATGATAGTCCTAGTCATGATAGAACCAATAATAAGTGATTTGGAAGAGGTTTGCGCAGGTTTTTTTTAAGTTTGCGCGATTTACACTATAAAATCTGACATTTTACCCAAAAAATGATGTTTTTCACCCCAAAAAAAAGGCCAACTTACAGCAATTTCATAATTTTTTTTGTCATAAATTACTTGCTATGATAGTCCTAGTCATGATAGAACCAATAATAAGTGATTTGGAGGAGTTTGCGCAGGTTTTTTTTTAGGTTTGCTCAATTTACACCCAAAAATGATGTTTTTCACCCAAAAAAAAAGCCAACTTACAGCAATTTCATAATTCTTTTTTCATAAATTACTTGCTATGATAGTCCTAGTCATGATAGAACCACTAATAAGTGATTTGGAGGAGGTTTGCACAGGTTTTTTTTATGTTTGCGCGATTTACACTGTAAAATCTGACATTTTACCCAAAAAATGATGTTATTCGTCTAACTTACAGCAATTTCATAATTATTTTTTTTCATAAATTACTTACTATGATAGTCTTAGTCATGATAGAACCAATAATAAGTGATTTTGAGGAGGTTTGCGCAGGTTTTTTTTAGGTTTGCGCGATTTACACTGTAAAATCTGAAATTTTACCCAAAAATGATGCTTTTCGCCCAAAAAAAGCCAACTTACAGCAATTTCATGTTTTTTTTTTTATAAGTTACTTGCTATGATAGTCCTAGTCATGATAGAACCAATAATAAGTGATTTTGAGGAGGTTTGCACAGGTTTTTTTTAGGTTTGCACGATTTACACTATAAAATCTGACATTTTACCCAAAAAATGATGTTTTTCACCCCAAAAAAAAGCCAACTTATAGCAATTTCATAATTTTTAGGTTTGCGTGATTTACACTGTAAAATCTGACATTTTACCCAAAAAATGATGTTTTTCGCCCAAAAAAAAAGCCAACTTACAGCAATTTCATGATTAGTTTTTTCATAAAGTACCTGCTATGGTAGTCCTGGTCATGATAGAACCAATAATAAGTGATTTGGAGGAGGTTTGCACAGGTTTTTTTTTAGATTTGCGTGATTTACACTGTAAAATCTGACATTTAACCCAAAAAATGCTGTTTTTCGCCCAACTTACAGCAATTTCATAATATTATTTTTCATAAATTACTTGTCATGATAGAACCAATAATATGTCATTTGGAGGTTTGCGCGATTTACACTGTAAAATCTGACATTTTGCCCCAAAAAAAGCCAACTTACAGCAATTTCATAATTATTTTTCATAAATTACTTGCTATGATAGTCCTAGTCGTGATTTGGAGGATGTTTACGCAGGTTTTTTTTAGGTTTGCGCGATTTACACTGTAAAATCTGACATTTTACCCTAAAATGATGTTTTTCGCCCCAAAAAAAAGCCAACTTACAGCAATTTCATAATTATTTTTCATAAATTACTTGCTATGATAGTCTTAGTCATGGTAGAACCAATAATATGTGATTTTGAGGTTTGCGCCGTTTTTTTTTAGGTTTGCGCGATTTACATTGTAAAATCTGACATTTTACCCCAAAAAATGATGTTTTTCGCCAAAAAAAAAACCAACTTACAGCAATTTCATAATTTTGTTTTTATAAATTACTTGTTATGATAGTCCTAGTCATGATAGAACCAATAATAAGTGATTTGGAGGAGGTTTGCTCAGGGTTTTTTTTAGGTTTGCGCAATTTACACTGTAAAATCTGACATTTTACCCAAACAATGATGTTTTTCACCAAAAAAAAAGCCAACTTACAGCAATTTCGTAATTGTTTTTTCATAAATTACTTGCTATGATAGTCCTAGTCATGATAGAACCAATAATAAGTGATTTTGAGGAGGTTTGCACAGGTTTTTTTTAGGTTTGCGTGATTTACACAGTAAAATCTGACATTTTACCCCCAAAAATGATGTTTTTCACCCAAAAAAAGCCAACTTACAGCAATTTCATAATTTTTAGATTTGCGTGATTTACACTGTAAAATCTGACATTTTACCCAAAAAATGATGTTTTTCGCCCAACTTACAGCAATTTCATGATATTATTTTTCATAAATTACTTGCTATGATAGTCCTAGTCATGATAGAACCAATAATATGTGATTTGGAGGTTTGCGCGATTTACACTGTAAAATCTGACATTTTACCCAAAAAATGATGTTTTTCGCCCAAAAAAAGCCAACTTACAGCAATTTCATAATTATTTTTCATAAATTACTTGCTATGATAGTCCTAGTCATGATAGAACCAATAATAAGTGATTTTGAGGAGGTTTGCGCAGGTTTTTTTTTAGTTTTGAGCGATTTACACTGTAAAATCTGATATTTTACCCAAAAAATGTTTTTCGCCCAAAAAAAGCCAACTTAAAGCAATTTCATAATTATTTTTCATAAATTACTTGCTATGATAGTCTTAGTCATGGTGGAACCTATAATATGTGATTTTGAGGTTTACGCCGGTTTTTTTTTAGGTTTGCGTGATTTACACTGTAAAATCTGACATTTTACCCAAAAAATGATGTTTTTCGTCCAAAAAAAGCCAACTTACAGCAATTTCATAATTATTTTTCATAAATTACTTGCTATGATAGTCCTAGTCATGATAGAACCAATAATAAGTGATTTTGAGGAGGTTTGCGCAGGTTTTTTTAGTTTTGCGCGATTTACACTGTAAAATCTTACATTTTACCCAAAAAATGATGTTTTTCGCCCCAAAAAAAGCCAACTTACAGCAATTTCATAATTTTTTTTATATAAATTACTTGCTATGATAGTCCTAGTCATGATAGAACCAATAATAAGTGATTTTGAGGAGGTTTGCACAGGTTTTTTTTAGGTTTGCGTGATTTACACAGTAAAATCTGACATTTTACCCCCAAAAATGATGTTTTTCACCCAAAAAAAGCCAACTTACAGCAATTTCATAATTTTTAGATTTGCGTGATTTACACTGTAAAATCTGACATTTTACCCAAAAAATGATGTTTTTTTCGCCAAAAAAAAAAAGCCAACTTATAGCAATTTCATAATTAGTTTTTTCATAAAGTACCTGATGATAGTCCTGGTCATGATAGAACCAATAATAAGTGATTTGGAGGAGGTTTGCACAGGTTTTTTTTTAGGTTTGTGGCGCGATTTACACTGTAAAATCTGACATTTAACCCAAAAAATGATGTTTTTCGCCCAACTTACAGCAATTTCATGATATTATTTTTCATAAATTACTTGCTATGATAGTCCTAGTCATGATAGAACCAATAATATGTGATTTGGAGGTTTGCGCGATTTACACTGTAAAATCTGACATTTTACCCAAAAAATGATGTTTTTCGCCCAAAAAAAGCCAACTTACAGCAATTTCATAATTATTTTTCATAAATTACTTGCTATGATAGTCCTAGTCATGATAGAACCAATAATAAGTGATTTTGAGGAGGTTTGCGCAGGTTTTTTTTTAGTTTTGAGCGATTTACACTACAAAATCTGATATTTTACCCAAAAAATGTTTTTCGCCCAAAAAAGCCAACTTACAGCAATTTCATAATTATTTTTCATAAATTACTTGCTATGATAGTCCTAGTCATGATATAACCAATAATAAGTGATTTTGAGGAGGTTTGCGCAGGTTTTTTTAGTTTTGCGCGATTTACACTGTAAAATCTTACATTTTACCCAAAAAATGATGTTTTTCGCCCCAAAAAAAGCCAACTTACAGCAATTTCATAATTATTTTTCATAAATTACTTGCTATGATAGTCCTAGTCATGATAGAACCAATAATAAGTGATTTTGAGGAGGTTTGCGCAGGTTTTTTTAGTTTTGCGCGATTTACACTGTAAAATCTTACATTTTACCCAAAAAATGATGTTTTTCGCCCCAAAAAAAGCCAACTTACAGCAATTTCATAATTTTTTTTATATAAATTACTTGCTATGATAGTCCTAGTCATGATAGAACCAATAATAAGTGATTTTGAGGAGGTTTGCACAGGTTTTTTTTAGGTTTGCGTGATTTACACAGTAAAATCTGACATTTTACCCCCAAAAATGATGTTTTTCACCCAAAAAAAGCCAACTTACAGCAATTTCATAATTTTTAGATTTGCGTGATTTACACTGTAAAATCTGACATTTTACCCAAAAAATGATGTTTTCTTCGCCAAAAAAAAAAAGCCAACTTATAGCAATTTCATAATTAGTTTTTTCATAAAGTACCTGCTATGATAGTCCTGGTCATGATAGAACCAATAATAAGTGATTTGGAGGAGGTTTGCACAGGTTTTTTTTTAGGTTTGCGGCGCGATTTACACTGTAAAATCTGACATTTAACCCAAAAAATGATGTTTTTCGCCCAACTTACAGCAATTTCATGATATTATTTTTCATAAATTACTTGCTATGATAGTGCTAGTCATGATAGAACCAATAATATGTGATTTGGAGGTTTGCGCGATTTACACTGTAAAATCTGACATTTTACCCAAAAAATGATGTTTTTCGCCCAAAAAAAGCCAACTTACAGCAATTTCATAATTATTTTTCATAAATTACTTGCTATGATAGTCCTAGTCATGATAGAACCAATAATAAGTGATTTTGAGGAGGTTTGCGCAGGTTTTTTTTTAGTTTTGAGCGATTTACACTATAAAATCTGATATTTTACCCAAAAAATGTTTTTCGCCCAAAAAAGCCAACTTAAAGCAATTTCATAATTATTTTTCATAAATTACTTGCTATGATAGTCTTAGTCATGGTGGAACCTATAATATGTGATTTTGAGGTTTGCGTCAGTTTTTTTTTAGGTTTGCGCGATTTACACTGTAAAATCTGACATTTGACCCAAAAAATGATGTTTTTCACCCCAAAAAAAAGCCAACTTACAGCAATTTCATAATTCTTTTTTCATAAATTACTTGCTATGATAGTCCTAGTCATGATAGAACCACTAATAAGTGATTTGGAGGAGGTTTGCACAGGTTTTTTTAGGTTTGCGCGATTTACACTGTAAAATCTGACATTTTACCCAAAAAATGATGTTATTCGCCTAACTTACAGCAATTTCATAATTATTTTTTTTCATAAATTACTTACTATGATAGTCTTAGTCATGATAGAACCAATAATAAGTGATTTTGAGGAGGTTTGCGTAGGTTTTTTTTAGGTTTGCGCGATTTACACTGTAAAATCTGAAATTTTACCCAAAAAATGATGCTTTTCGCCCAAAAAAAGCCAACTTACAGCAATTTCATGTTTTTTTTTTTATAAGTTACTTGCTATGATAGTCCTAGTCATGATAGAACCAATAATAAGTGATTTTGAGGAGGTTTGCACAGGTTTTTTTTAGGTTTGCGCGATTTACACTATAAAATCTGACATTTTACCCAAAAAATGATGTTTTTCACCCAAAAAAAAAGCCAACTTATAGCAATTTCATAATTTTTAGGTTTGCGTGATTTACACTGTAAAATCTGACATTTTACCCAAAAAATGATGTTTTTCGCCCAAAAAAAAAGCCAACTTACAGCAATTTCATGATTAGTTTTTTCATAAAGTACCTGGTATGATAGT
Organism: Antedon bifida; assembly: GCF_963402885.1. NCBI lineage: Eukaryota > Metazoa > Echinodermata > Crinoidea > Comatulida > Antedonidae > Antedon > Antedon bifida. Next base: position 15,340,184 of record NC_136226.1, on the reverse strand, counting down.
CCTGGTCATAGTGTAGGCCACTATGTAATTTCGTGTCATTTTTTTGTTAAAAGCAAAATTCCAGCTGATTTAGTGTCTTTAGGATGTAAAGTAATAAAAAAAATATGTTGCCATTTTTTAAAAAAAGCTTAAGGGTGTCAAATCCAAGATGGCCGCCAATACGTAAAATATCCAATAAATGTACCATATTGGACAAAGTAACACCCATTATGAATAATATTTTAAGTTAAAATTAATGCTATATGGGTTCTCTGCTATATAAAAATTATTATAAACCTATATTCATTAGTATTTTGACATTTTGAATTTCAAAATGGCCGCCATTTTAAAAAAATGGATTAAATTTCTTATTAAAACATGTGCAAGTTATGACGTTGATTGAAATCACATAAAATGATAGGCCTATGACAACAACACGGTTATTAACACAAAATGGTGGCCATTTTTAATTTCAAAATGGCCGCCATTTTTTTTAAAAGGGTTAAATTTCTTATTAAAACGTGTGTAAGTTAAATTAAATTAGATTGAAATGACACAAAATGATATGCCTACAACAACATGGTGATTAACTAACTCTGCCAAATGAAATATTTCTAATCAGTGCGCTGTCTTGAATGCATATATTATGCATGCAATATAGTAAGTTGACCCTCCTTCGTTCTCTACTATTGTATCCATCAAACTTCAACAGACTGATCTGTGGTCCCAACAAGCTTGTTCAGAAACAAATTGGCAAAAGTACTGCAATCAATACCTCATTTCACCCCCAAATGCTCATACGTTCTTATATACAGTACTGTACCAGCTGACTATGTGATACGACAAAGAATCTCTATTGGAGTCCTCTTTTACTTTGATAAGTTTGTCACCTGTATTCACCGTCATATATATTTTTTGCCAATATTCATCCTTTTCTTAGGTTCCCATATAGTTTGCCTTCTACAAAACTTTTACCAATGCCTCAAACATTTTCTGTCCAATGTCATCATGCCATGGCCAACAAACACCTCTGTGGGATTTGCAGCATTCTTCATTAATCAAGATATCATCTCTCTTTAAATGTTGGCTTTCAAACTCATCAACTAGATTTGCCAGCTCTGATGAAATTATTAATTTGTGTTATTCCAATTATACCATGCTCAATGACCTTGATCAATTGATGTAAATCCAGCAATTCCCTTTGTCACACATACATGTCGTCTCATAAACTCCAATATCAGTAATCTGTTGAAAGTGATACAGCTGAAGTAACCGGCCATAGATTAGGTGGTCATGAGCAAAGAAATATTTTATAAAAGCATGTGTACTTTCCATGTGTGCAGATATCGTTGTCTCTGACATATATAGGGATAGTTTAACCACATCTCTCTGTATTCAAGTTAATATCTTTATGATCAGCGTTTTTCAAACAAAATGATACGTCACTTAGAATCATTTTCTCTGTCTGAATTTTTTCGAGAAAAGTGTCAAAAGTTGTAGAGAGAAAGCAGAGTTTTTAAGATATTTGTGTCACTGTTGTATAGGTGATACAATACAACAAAAACACTGGCCGCAACACTATTTTCACAATGCTACATGTTTAAAAGCCATATAATTCACCAGGTCGAAATAATTGCTTCTTGATGTCATCTCTGTCCACCTCCACTCATCTCGGGCAAGAGTCATCACCAGGCATTATCTTGTATTTCCCTAGTACATGAGTTTTTATACCACAACCATGTGCACTAATCAAAGCAGTGTATAATGGTGGTCAACTTTAAGGTACATCTAATGAAATCGGTTGAGATTGTAGAAGATGAGAAGTGGGAGTTAATGCTGCCCATGAAGCTTGTGAATGAGCTGTATCTTTCTTCAAGCTTCGATCTGCCAAAAGTTGACAGGTTGAAAACTTACCAACCATACTGGTGACCATGGCCTTGAAGTTTCAGACATTGAATTACATGGCAATAACGCATTTATTAATGAACACCATATTTATACAGGATTTCACAATCTATATTATAAGTTAGAGAGTTTGTACGTTTGTTTGTTTGTTCGTTATACAAATTTTTTTTACTGCACATAACCTTACATATTGGGTATCAAAATGACCAGAATTGTACCGGGAAAGTTCTAATTTGAACATCATCCGCCATCTAGGATCTAAGTTAAGCTTGGTTCCCACTAGGACGCAAAGCAAGGACGTAGACGATAGACCAATGACAAGCGACCGTCAAATAAATCCATCGCTTGTGATTGGTCAAATCCCTTGCGTTGCGTTACGTCGTTTTGTTGTGTCTCTAGTGGGAACCAAGCATTAGGGGCCAAAATGTGGTCAAAATGGCCCACTTTTCATCACTTTCGATGTTAGTTCTGTTTCAGCACGTAACCATGCATATGGGGTATCAAAATGACCGCAATTGTACCGGGAATTTAATTTTGCTTAGGCTAGGGGTAGTAAGCTATCAAATTGACCAGAACTGTGTGGTAGGAAATTGTTATAAAGTATTTTAATTAGCCCTGGAAAGGGGGTGGGGATGTATGCCTGTCACCAAGACCTAAACTGTACTGGGAATGTTTAAACTACATCTGAAAACAGGCACTGAGGGATTATGAGTTGGTAGTGATGGCTAACATAATTTGTACTGGAAACGTCTTAAACACAATCACCCAGTATCTGAGATGTGTTGGGAGGGAGGAAGAGGGGCGGAAATACTGGCGCAATGAAGTATAACGTGATTGGAATTGTACTAGGAAAAGTTACTACATTTGAACTGTCCATGGGAGGAGTTTGTTTTTGTGGCTGGGATGGCCACAGTATCTAAATTATATATATCAGCCAATATGACACCTATTCATTTACACAGTTTACAACATACTTAAAACATAGGCCTATCATAGCTATGTATACCCCTAACCCTAAAGTTGAATTGGCATTTGTCCTGGGAAGAATTTGTTTTTAAAAAAGAGTGTGGGATGTTATTGAAGAGGGGTGGAGGTTGGCGGGTATAGGGACACTGGGGTCTGAGAAGGCTTTAAACTAATTTAGAAAGCCGCCCTGTGGCGGGTATAATTGCCAGTAAGGTATATATACACTTGTTTTATATTGTGGTCCTGTCTGAGATACAAACATTGAAATACAAGTTTCACTTTTATGAAAAGAAATGAGATCTATAATTTAGATTTAGAATTAATTGTTGCTGAATATTTGATATCAATGTAAGTTGTTCCATACTTTTGCAACTCCAACTTTGAACGATTAGGTAATTCAAGGGTCATAGTAGGGGTATTATATATCTATTATATAGAGAACATTGACAACTTTAGACAGCCTTATATTTAGACAATCCTATGAGAAGTGACTATTTTAGAACATTGTGTTGAAACAACAAAAATTATTTAAATTTATTTTTTAGTGGCGGCCATTTTGAAATCCAAGATGGCCGACAGATTATCGCTATACATAGTTAAGATTGTATAATGTGTAATACCATCAAAACAGACTTGTTCCACATTCATAATTTGTGTTATTGGTGATATTCTGGTTTTAAATAGGGTTATTTGAGTATTGGCGGCCATCTTGAATTTGGTCCTTTAAATTTCTTTAGAAAAAATGGCAACATATTTTTTTTCATTCCTTATATTATCAAGATATGAAATAAAGTCAAAGTTTGCTTTTAACAAAAAATATACACGACATTCATATAAACGACATACCAGCCTACATTATCATGATAGAACCAATAATAAGTGATTTGGAGGAGGTTTGCACAGGTTTTTTTTTAGGTTTGGGCGATTTACACTGTAAAATCTGACATTTAACCCAAAAAATGATGTTTTTCGCCCAACTTACAGCAATTTCATAATATTATTTTTCATAAATTACTTGTCATGATAGAACCAATAATATGTCATTTGAAGGTTTGCGCGATTTACACTGTAAAATCTGACATTTTACCCAAAAATGATGTTTTTCGCCCCAAAAAAAGCCAACTTACAGCAATTTCATAATTATTTTTCATAAATTACTTGCTATGATAGTCCTAGTCGTGATTTGGAGGATGTTTACGCAGGTTTTTTTTAGGTTTGCGCGATTTACACTGTAAAATCTGACATTTTACCCCAAAATGATGTTTTTCGCCCAAAAAAAGCCAACTTACAGCAATTTTATAATTATTTTTCATAATTACTTGCTATGATAGTCCTAGTCATGATAGAACCAATAATAAGTGATTTTGAGGAGGTTTGCGCAGGTTTTTTTAGTTTTGCGCGATTTACACTGTAAAAAATGATGTTTTTCGCCCAAAAAAGCCAACTTAAAGCAATTTCATAATTATTTTTCATAAATTACTTGCTATGATAGTCTTAGTCATGGTAGAACCAATAATATGTGATTTTGAGGTTTGCGCCGTTTTTTTTTAGGTTTGCGCGATTTACACTGTAAAATCTGACATTTTACCCCAAAAAATGATGTTTTTCGCCAAAAAAAAAACCAACTTACAGCAATTTCATAATTTTGTTTTTATAAATTACTTGTTATGATAGTCCTAGTCATGATAGAACCAATAATAAGTGATTTGGAGGAGGTTTGCTCAGGGTTTTTTTAGGTTTGCGCGATTTACACTGTAAAATCTGACATTTTACCCAAACAATGATGTTTTTCACCAAAAAAAAAGCCAACTTACAGCAATTTCGTAATTGTTTTTTCATAAATTACTTGCTATGATAGTCCTAGTCATGATAGAACCAATAATAAGTGATTTTGAGGAGGTTTGCACAGGTTTTTTTTAGGTTTGCGTGATTTACACAGTAAAATCTGACATTTTACCCCCAAAAATGATGTTTTTCACCCAAAAAAAGCCAACTTACAGCAATTTCATAATTTTTAGATTTGCGTGATTTACACTGTAAAATCTGACATTTTACCCAAAAAATGATGTTTTTCGTAAAAAAAAAAAAGCCAACTTATAGCAATTTCATAATTAGTTTTTTCATAAAGTACCTGCTATGATAGTCCTGGTCATGATAGAACCAATAATAAGTGATTTGGAGGAGGTTTGCACAGGTTTTTTTTTAGGTTTGCGGCGCGATTTACACTGTAAAATCTGACATTTAACCCAAAAAATGATGTTTTTCACCCAACTTACAGCAATTTCATGATATTATTTTTCATAAATTACTTGCTATGATAGTCCTAGTCATGATAGAACCAATAATATGTGATTTGGAGGTTTGCGCGATTTACACTGTAAAATCTGACATTTTACCCAAAAAATGATGTTTTTCGCCCAAAAAAAGCCAACTTACAGCAATTTCATAATTATTTTTCATAAATTACTTGCTATGATAGTCCTAGTCATGATAGAACCAATAATAAGTGATTTTGAGGAGGTTTGCACAGGTTTTTTTTTAGGTTTGCGGCGCGATTTACACTGTAAAATCTGACATTTAACCCAAAAAATGATGTTTTTCGCCCAACTTACAGCAATTTCATGATATTATTTTTCATAAATTACTTGCTATGATAGTCCTAGTCATGATAGAACCAATAATATGTGATTTGGAGGTTTGCGCGATTTAAACTGTAAAATCTGACATTTTACCCAAAAAATGATGTTTTTCGCCCAAAAAAAGCCAACTTACAGCAATTTCATAATTATTTTTCATAAATTACTTGCTATGATAGTCCTAGTCATGATAGAACCAATAATAAGTGATTTTGAGGAGGTTTGCGCAGGTTTTTTTTTAGTTTTGAGCGATTTACACTGTAAAATCTGACATTTTACCCAAAAAATGATGTTTTTCACCCAAAAAAAGCCAACTTACAGCAATTTCATAATTATTTTTCATAAATTACTTGCTATGATAGTCCTAGTCATGATAGAACCAATAATAAGTGATTTTGAGGAGGTTTGCGCAGGTTTTTTTTAGTTTTGCGCGATTTACACCGTAAAATCTGACATTTTACCCAAAAAATGATGTTTTTTACCCAAAAAAAAAGCCAACTTACAGCAATTTCATAATTCTTTTTTCATAAATTACTTGCTATGATAGTCCTAGTCATGATAGAACCACTAATAAGTGATTTGGAGGAGGTTTGCACAGGTTTTTTTTTAGGTTTGCGCGATTTACACTGTAAAATCTGACATTTTACCCAAAAAATGATGTTTTTCGCCTAACTTACAGCAATTTCATAATTTTTTTTTTTCATAAATTACTTGCTACTAGAGTGTTCGCTCGCGCACCCTCTAGTGGGTGTACACGAATGGTCCTCGAAAACATGACCAACGCCTCTGGAAATTGAAGCCCGGGTGACACCTATGCATTTGACTGATGAGTAATGTATGTTTATTTTGTGATGTTTCATGGTGGTCCATAAATTAGGTACGCCAAAAATATCGCTTCCAGGGTAATGTAGCAAATTAGAGTTTAAAAAATGTACGAATAGAGAACAATATAGTCTAATTATTATATTCGGTCTTGTGTGTGTGAGATTTGAACCTGTACTGAAAATAAGTTTGGTAAGATGCGAAATGTATACCAATTATGATTGATTACGTACCTTTCAGTAATGATGTATAAACACTTGACAGCAATCGGTGGTTAGGAACGTAAAGGGGAAAAGTTACTCAATAGATTTATTTATTTGTAAACAAAATGTACATTAATTCTCCCTGTAATGATGTAAAAACTTTCAACAATTGGTATTACAACAATTGGTATTAATGCAAATAATATAATTGTAAAGAACAGTATACGTATATTATATTATTATATATATATTATCTGAACATTACACACAGGAGGAAACCGTTATTAGGGGTCACCAATCACTGAAACAGTCTCTAACGTGACCATACCAAGAGACCAAAAGCATACATCAACGTGGGTGACAGTGAGCGGGGCTTTAACATTTGTATCACAATATATCATGACAACAGCATCTTGTTAATTTTGGAACAAAATGATCAAATAACAACTTTCGTAGCCTACTTATATTTCGGTCGTAGTAGACACCATTTATAATTATAAATAGAGCAAGCAACAGAAATAATCGATAAACAGTAAAGGTGTTTCCCTGGTAGGCCTTGCCTCCTATAGTAACATTGAATCGCACCTAAATTTGATAAAATGATTAATAAATAGCATATATAATTAGTAAAATTACTAAAACAAATTGTATTTCACATAAAGGCCTTTATAATTGATATTTGAATATCTAAAACAAATAAATTGTAGTTCACGATTCAGTTGAATCACTAAAATCACATTGTAGTTCACATAAAAGTAAAGGCCTTCAATAAAAGTTAAATTACTAAAACAAATTGTAGTTCACGTAAAGTAAATGTAGTAGTAGTAGTTGAATATCTAAAACAAATTAATTTCAGTAGTTCACGATACGTTAAACCACTAAAATATTTTTTTATTTATTATTGAATGGCGCCACCAACGGCCATTTTGCCGGAAGTGACGTACCCGGAAGCCAGTTGAACAACAGCGCGAGTGTGTGAAAATAACCCTGTGATATCCACAAATTTCGATAGGTAACGCTAAATTTTGTCATTTGGAACAATAGCGTCGAAAACTAATGTTATCAAATCTACGTTTCGCGGTACATCTGAGATAGATAAGGTAGGTATCCAAGTCGGAGATTTGTACCGAAGTTTTTGCATTGTGCTCGCCTATGTCAGAATTAACCATAATTTATATATAGATGATAGTCCTAGTCATGATAGAACCAATAATAAGTGATTTTGAGGAGGTTTATGCAGGTTTTTTTTAGGTTTGCGCGATTTACACTGTAAAATCTGACATTTTACCCCAAAATGATGTTTTTCGCCCCAAAAAAAAGCCAACTTACAGCAATTTCATAATTATTTTTCATAAATTACTTGCTATGATAGTCCTAGTCATGATAGAACCAATAATAAGTGATTTGGAGGATGTTTGCGCAGGTTTTTTTTTAGGTTTGCGCGATTTACACTATAAAATCTGACATTTTACCCAAAAAACGATGTTTTTCACCCAAAAAAAAAAGCCAACTTACAGCAATTTCATTTTTTTTTTGTCATAAATTACTTGCTATGAACGTCCTAGTCATGATAGAACCAATAATAAGTGATTTTGAGGAGGTTTGCACAGGTTTTTTTTTAGGTTTGCACTGTAAAATCTGACATTTTACCCAAAAAATGATGTTTTTCGCCCAAAAAAAGCCAACTTACAGCAATTTTATAATTGTTTTTCATAATTACTTGCTATGATAGTCCTAGTCATGATAGAACCAATAATAAGTGATTTTGAGGAGGTTTGCGCAGGTTTTTTTAGTTTTGCGCGATTTACACTGTAAAATCTGATATTTTACCAAAAAAATGATGTTTTTCGCCCAAAAAAGCCAACTTAAAGCAATTTCATAATTATTTTTCATAAATTACTTGCTATGATAGTCTTAGTCATGGTAGAACCAATAATATGTGATTTTGAGGTTTGCGCCGTTTTTTTTTTAGGTTTGCGCGATTTACACTGTAAAATCTGACATTTTACCCCAAAAAATGATGTTTTTCGCCAAAAAAAAAACCAACTTACAGCAATTTCATAATTTTGTTTTTATAAATTACTTGTTATGATAGTCCTAGTCATTATAGAACCAATAATAAGTGATTTGGAGGAGGTTTGCTCAGGGTTTTTTTAGGTTTGCGCGATTTACACTGTAAAATCTGACATTTTACCCAAACAATGATGTTTTTCACCAAAAAAAAAGCCAACTTACAGCAATTTCGTAATTGTTTTTTCATAAATTACTTGCTATGATAGTTCTAGTCATGATAGAACCAATAATAAGTGATTTTGAGGAGGTTTGCACAGGTTTTTTTTAGGTTTGCGTGATTTACACAGTAAAATCTGACATTTTACCCCCAAAAATGATGTTTTTCACCCAAAAAAAGCCAACTTACAGCAATTTCATAATTTTTAGATTTGCGTGATTTACACTGTAAAATCTGACATTTTACCCAAAAAATGATGTTTTTCGCCAAAAAAAAAAAGCCAACTTATAGCAATTTCATAATTAGTTTTTTCATAAAGTACCTGCTATGATAGTCCTGGTCATGATCTGGAGGGGGTTACCGTGCACCCCCCACACAGTTAAACTTCTTTGGTATCATTTTCTTCCCACGGACATATAGAGTGAAAAAATCGATGTTAACATGAAAAATATAGGGATGCATTGTATGTACTTGCGTCATTTGTAATGATCATCAGTGTTTTATCTTCAAATATTTTTTGGGGTAGGGGGTAACATTTATCCTAATAACTCAAGAATCCAACACCTAATTAGTATTATCTTACCGTACCATTGTGTAGCATACATCTTTTAAAATCTTATAAAATTTAAATAAAATTAATCGGACGATTAGTAGGGTCAGTAGAGGTCAAAATGTCATTGACCTTTTGCAAAATGCAAATTTTTCCCAAAATATAGATAAATTTCAATATCGTATCTACAATTTTCAATATTTTTTATCTTAATTGTGTTTTACTTGTGCTTACTGACATATTGAATAAGAAAATATATGTTAACAAGATAAAAATTGCAGTTCATTATATACAAATTGTTATTTTTTATTGTTAAAAATTGCAATAAAAATACATTTTTTGGGGTAGGGGGTAACAATAATAGCAATAACCCAAGAATCAAACATCTAATTAGTATGATCTTGGTGTCGTTGTGTAGCATTCATGTTTTTTAATCATATAAGATTTGAATAAAATTAATCAAACCATTTTTAAGGTCAGTAGAGGTCAAAAGGTCACTGACCTTTTGCAAAATTGCAAATATTTGCCATAATGAGATACATTTCAATATCAAATCTCCAATTTTCAATATTTTTTATTTTAATTGTGTTTTACTTGTGCTTACTGACATATTGAATAACAAAATATGTGTTAACATGAAAAAAATTGCACTGCATTAATACCATTGTCATGTAATTTTGTTATTCTTCAAAATTACAATAAAAAGACACTTTTGGGGTAGAGGATAACATTTATCCTAATAACCCAAGAATCCAACACCTAATTAGTATTATCTTGGTACCATTGTGTAGCATACATCTTTTAAAATCTTATAAATTTTAAATAAAATTAATCAGACGATTAGTAGGGTCAGTAGAAGTCAAAAGGTCATTGACCTTTTACAAAAATGCACATTTTTGCCAAAATATAGATAAATTTCAACATAGTATCTACAATTTTCAGTATGTTTTATCTTAATTGTGTTTTACTTGTGCTTACTGACATATTGAATAAGAAAATGTATGTTAACAAGATTAAAATTGCAGTTCATTATACACAAATTATCATTTTTTATTCTTAAAAATTGCAATAAAAATACATTTTTTGGGGTAGGGTGTAACATTAATACCAATAACCCAAGAATCAAACACCTAATTAGTACGATCATGATATCGATGTGTAGCATATATGTTTTTGTAATCATGTAGAATTTAAATGAAATTAATCGAACCATTTTTAAGGTCAGTAGAGGTCAAAAGGTCACTGACCTTTTGCAAAATTGCAAATATTTGCCATAATGAGATACATTTCAATATCAAATCTCCAATTTTTTCAATACTTTTTATTTTAATTTTGTTTTACTTGTGTTTACTCTGACATTGAATAACAAAATGTGTGTTAACATGAAAAAAATTGCAGTGCATTAATACCATTGTCATGTAATTTTATTATTCTTCAAAATTGCAATAAAAAGACATTTTTGGGGTAGGGGGTAGCATTAATACCAATAACCCAAGAATCAAACACCTAATTAGTACGATCTTGATATCGATGTGTAGCATATATGTTTTTGTAATCATGTACAATTTAAATGAAATTAATCGAACGATTATTAAGGTCAATGGAGGTCAAAAGGTCACTGACCTTTTTCAAAAATGCACATTTTTGACAAAAATACAAATATTTTAATATTAGATCTCCAATTTTCGATATTTTTTTATTTGAATTGTCTTTTACTTGTGCTTACTAACATATTGAATAAGAAAATGTGTGTTAAGATAAAAAAATTGCAGTACATTGTATAAAAATTAAAAAAGACATTTTTGGGGTAGTACTAATTAGATGTTTGATTCTTGGGTTATTGGTATTAATGCTACCCCCTACCCCAAAAATGTCTTTTTATTGCAATTTTGAAGAATAATAAAATTACATGACAATGGTATTAATGCACTGCAATTTTTTTCATGTTAACACACATTTTGTTATTCAATGTCAGAGTAAACACAAGTAAAACAAAATTAAAATAAAAAGTATTGAAAAAATTGGAGATTTGATATTGAAATGTATCTCATTATGGCAAATATTTGCAATTTTGCAAAAGGTCAGTGACCTTTTGACCTCTACTGACCTTAAAAATGGTTCGATTAATTTCATTTAAATTCTACATGATTACAAAAACATATATGCTACACATCGATATCATGATCGTACTAATTAGGTGTTTGATTAAGGTCAGTAGAGGTCAAAAGGTCACTGACCTTTTGCAATGGTCAGTGATTACAAAAATTAAAAAAGACATTTTTGGGGTAGCGGGTAACATTTATAAGAAGAAGAATAACCCAAGAATCAAACATCTAATTTGTATATTCTTGGCATCGTTGTGTAGCATTTTGTTTAATTTTATTTAAATTCTGCATAATTTTTATTTGAAATTCTACACAACGATACCAAGAACATACAAATTAGATGTTTGATACTTGGGTTATTCTTATAAATGTTACCCGCTACCCCAAAAATGTCTTTTTATTGCAATTTTTAACAATTAAAAAATGACAATTTTTATACAATGTACTGACATTTTTTATCTTAACACACTTATTCAATATGTTAGTAAGCACAAGTAAAAGACAATTCAAATAAAAAAATATCGAAAATTGGAGATCTGATATTGAAATATTTATATTTTTGTCAAAAATGTGCATTTTTGAAAAAGGTCAGTGACCTTTTGACCTCCATTGACCTTAATAATCGTTCAATTTATTTCATTTAAATTCTACATGATTACAAAAACATATATGCTACACATCGATATCAAGATCGTACTAATTAGATGTTTGATTCTTGGGTTATTGGTATTAATGCTACCCCCTACCCCAAAAATGTCTTTTTATTGCAATTTTGAAGAATAATAAAATTACATGACAATGGTATTAATGCACTGCAATTTTTTTCATGTTAACACACATTTTGTTATTCAATGTCAGTAAACACTCAAGTAAAACACAATTAAAATAAAAATTATTGAAAAAATTGGAGATTTGATATTGAAATGTATCTCATTATGGCAAATATTTGCAATTTTGCAAAAGGTCAGTGACCTTTTTGACCTCTACTGGCCTTAAACATGGTTCAATTAATTTTATTAAAATTCTATATGATTAAAAAACATGAATGCTACACAACGACACCAAGATCATACTAATTAGATGTTTGATTCTTGGGTTATTGGTATTAATGTTACACCCTACCCCAAAAAATGTATTTTTATTGCAATTTTTAAGAATAAAAAATGATAATTTGTGTATAATGAACTGCAATTTTAATCTTGTTAACATACATTTTCTTATTCAATATGTCAGTAAGCACAAGTAAAACACAATTAAGATAAAACATATTGAAAATTGTAGATACTATGTTGAAATTTATCTATATTTTGGCAAAAATGTGCATTTTTGTAAAAGGTCAATGACCTTTTGACCTCTACTGACCCTACTAATCGTCCGATTAATTTTATTTAAATTTTATAAGATTTTAAAAGATGTATGCTACACAATGGTACCAAGATAATACTAATTAGGTGTTTGATTCTTGGGTTATTAGAATAAATGTTACCCCCTACCCCAAAAATGTCTTTTTATTGTAATTTTGAAGAATAACAAAATTACATGACAATGGTATTAATGCAGTGCAATTTTTTTCATTTTAACACATATTTTGTTATTCAATATGTCAGTAAACACAAGTAAAACACAATTAAAATAAAAAATATTGAAAATTGGAGATTTGATATTGAAATGTATCTCATTATGGCAAATATTTGCAATTTTGCAAAAGGTCAGTGACCTTTTGACCTCTACTGACCTTAAAAATGGTTTGATTAATTTTATTCAAATTTTATATGATTAAAAAACATAAATGCTACACAACGACACCAAGATCATACTAATTAGATGTTTGATTCTTGGGTTATTGCTATTATTGTTATCCCCTACCCTAAAAAATGTATTTTTATTGCAATTTTTAACAATAAAATATAACAATTTGTATATAATGAACTGCAATTTTTATCTTGTTAACATATATTTTCTTATTCAATATGTCAGTAAGCACAAGTAAAACACAATTAAGATAAAAAATATTGAAAATTGTAGATACGATATTGAAATTTATCTATATTTTGGGAAAAATTTGCATTTTGCAAAAGGTCAGTGACCTTTTGACCTCTATTGACCTTAACAATCTTCCGATTAATTTTATTTAAATTTTAAAAGATTTTAAAAGATGTATGCTACACAATGGTACCAAGATAATACTAATTAGATGTTGGATTCTTGAGTTATTAGGATAAATGTTACCCCCTACCCCAAAAAATATTTGAAGATAAAACACTGATGATCATTACAAATGACGCAAGTACATACAATGCATCCCTATATTTTTCATGTTAACATCGATTTTTTCACTCTATATGTCCGTGGGAAGAAAATGATACCAAAAAAGTTTAACTGTGTGGGGGGTGCACGGTAACCCCCTCCAGCCCATGGACTATAATAAGTGATTTGGAGGAGGTTTGCACAGGTTTTTTTTTAGGTTTGCGGCGCGATTTACACTGTAAAATCTGACATTTAACCCAAAAAATGATGTTTTTCGCCCAACTTACAGCAATTTCATGATATTATTTTTCATAAATTACTTGCTATGATAGTCCTAGTCATGATAGAACCAATAATATGTGATTTGGAGGTTTGCGCGATTTACACTGTAAAATCTGACATTTTACCCAAAAAATGATGTTTTTCGCCCAAAAAAAGCCAACTTACAGCAATTTCATAATTATTTTTCATAAATTACTTGCTATGATAGTCCTAGTCATGATAGAACCAATAATAAGTGATTTTGAGGAGGTTTGCGCAGGTTTTTTTTTAGTTTTGAGCGATTTACACTGTAAAATCTGATATTTTACCCAAAAAATGTTTTTCGCCCAAAAAAAGCCAACTTAAAGCAATTTCATAATTATTTTTCATAAATTACTTGCTATGATAGTCTTAGTCATGGTAGAACCTATAATATGTGATTTTGAGGTTTGCGCCGGTTTTTTTTTAGGTTTGCGCGATTTACACTGTAAAATCTGACATTTTACCCAAAAAATGATGTTTTTCGCCCAAAAAAAGCCAACTTACAGCAATTTCATAATTATTTTTCATAAATTACTTGCTATGATAGTCCTAGTCATGATAGAACCAATAATAAGTGATTTTGAGGAGGTTTGCGCAGGTTTTTTTTAGTTTTGCGCGATTTACACTGTAAAATCTGACATTTTACCCAAAAAAGCCAACTTACAGCAATTTCATAATTTTTTTTATATAAATTACTTGCTATGATAGTCCTAGTCATGATAGAACCAATAATATGTGATTTTGAGGTTTGCGCAGGTTTTTTTTAGGTTTGCGCGATTTACACTGTAAAATCTGACATTCTACCCAAAAATGATGTTTTTCACCCAAAAAAAAGCCAACTTACAGCAATTTCATAATTATTTTTCATAAATTACTTGCTATGATAGTCTTAGTCATGGTAGAGCCAATAATATGTGATTTTGAGGTTTGCGCAGGTTTTTTTTAGGTTTGCGCGATTTACACTGTAAAATCTGACATTTTACCCAAAAATGATGTTTTTCGCCCCAAAAAAAACCAACTTACAGCAATTTAATAATTTTTTTTATATAAATTATTTGCTATGATAGTCCTAGTCTTGATAGAACCAATAATAAGTGATTTGGAGGAGGTTTGCGCAGGGTTTTTTTAGGTTTTCTCGATTTACACTATAAAATCTGACATTTTACCCAAAAAATGATGTTTTTTACCCAAAAAAAAGCCAACTTACAGCAATTTCATAATTCTTTTTTCATAAATTACTTGCTATGATAGTCCTAGTCATGATAGAACCACTAATAAGTGATTTGGAGGAGGTTTGCACAGGTTTTTTTTTAGGTTTGCGCGATTTACACTGTAAAATCTGACATTTTACCCAAAAAATGATGTTTTTCACCTAACTTACAGCAATTTCATAATTATTTTTTTTCATAAATTACTTGCTACTAGAGGGTTCGCTTGCGCACCCTCTAGTGGGTGTACACGAATGGTCCTCGAAAACATGACCAACGCCTCTGGAAATTGAAGCCCGGGTGACACCTATGCATTTGACTGATGAGTAATGTATGTTTATTTTGTGATGTTTCATGGTGGTCCATAAATTAGGTACGCCAAAAATATCGCTTCCAGGGTAATGTAGCAAGTTAGAGTTTTAAAAATGTACGAATAGAGAACAATATAGTCTAATTATTATATTCGGTCTTGTGTGTGTGAGATTTGAACCTGTACTGAAAATAAGTTTGGTAAGATGCGAAATGTATACCAATTATGATTGATTACGTACCTGTCAGTAATGATGTATAAACACTTGACAGCAATCGGTGGTTAGGAACGTAAAGGGGAAAAGTCACTCAATAGATTTATTTATTTGTAAACAAAATGTACATTAATTATCCCTGTAATGATGTAAAAACTTTCAACAATTGGTATTACAACAATTGGTATTAATGCAAATAATATAATTGTAAAGAACAGTATACGTATATTATATTATTATATATATATATTATCTGAACGTTACACACAGGAGGAAACCGTTATTAGGGGTCACCAATCACTGAAACAGTCTCTAACGTGACCATACCAAGAGACCAAAAGCATACATCAACGTGGGTGACAGTGAGCGGGGCTTTAACATTTGTATCACAATATATCATGACAACAGCATCTTGTTAATTTTGGAACAAAATGATCAAATAACAACTTTCGTAGCCTACTTATATTTCGGTCGTAGTAGACACCATTTATAATTATAAATAGAGCAAGCAACAGAAATAATCGATAAACAGTAAAGGTGTTTCCCTGGTAGGCCTTGCCTCCTATAGTAACATTGAATCGCACCTAAATTTGATAAAATGATTAATAAATAGCATAAATAATTAGTAAAATTACTAAAACAAATTGTATTTCACATAAAGGCCTTTATAATTGATATTTGAATATCTAAAACAAATAAATTGTAGTTCACGATTCAGTTGAATCACTAAAATCACATTGTAGTTCACATAAAAGTAAAGGCCTTCAATAAAAGTTAAATTACTAAAACAAATTGTAGTTCACGTAAAGTAAATGCCTTTAATCAATATAATTGATTAGTTGAATATCTAAAACAAATTAATTTCAGTAGTTCACGATACGTTAAACCACTAAAATATTTTTTTATTTATTATTGCATGGCGCCACCAACGGCCATTTTGCCGGAAGTGACGTACCCGGAAGCCAGTTGAACAACAGCGCGAGTGTGTGAAAATAACCCTGTGATATCCACAAATTTCGATAGGTAACGCTAAATTTTGTCATTTGGAACAATAGCGTCGATGTGAAAACTAATGTTATCAAATCTACGTTTCGCGGTACATCTGAGATAGATAAGGTAGGTATCCAAGTCGGAGATTTGTACCGAAGTTTTTGCATTGTGCTCGCATATGTCAGAATTAACCATAATTTATATATAGATGATAGTCCTAGTCATGATAGAACCAATAATAAGTGATTTTGAGGAGGTTTACGCAGGTTTTTTTTAGGTTTGCGCGATTTACACTGTAAAATCTGACATTTGACCCAAAAAATGATGTTTTTCACCCCAAAAAAAAGCCAACTTACAGCAATTTCATAATTCTTTTTTCATAAATTACTTGCTATGATAGTCCTAGTCATGATAGAACCACTAATAAGTGATTTGGAGGAGGTTTGCACAGGTTTTTTTTAGGTTTGCGCGATTTACACTGTAAAATCTGACATTTTACCCAAAAAATGATGTTTTTCACCCAAAAAAAAAGCCAACTTATAGCAATTTCATAATTTTTAGGTTTGCGTGATTTGCACTGTAAAATCTGACATTTTACCCAAAAAATGATGTTTTTCGCCCAAAAAAAAGCCAACTTACAGCAATTTCATGATTAGTTTTTTCATAAAGTACCTGCTATGATAGTCCTGGTCATGATAGAACCAATAATAAGTGATTTGGAGGAGGTTTGCACAGGTTTTTTTTAGGTTTGCGCGATTTACACTGTAAAATCTGACATTTAACCCAAAAAATGATGTTTTTCGCCCAACTTACAGCAATTTCATAATATTATTTTTCATAAATTACTTGTCATGATAGAACCAATAATATGTCATTTGGAGGTTTGCGCGATTTACACTGTAAAATCTGACATTTTACCCAAAAATGATGTTTTTCGCCCCAAAAAAAGCCAACTTACAGCAATTTCATAATTATTTTTCATAAATTACTTGCTATGATAGTCCTAGTCGTGATTTGGAGGATGTTTACGCAGGTTTTTTTAGGTTTGCGCGATTTACACTGTAAAATCTGACATTTTACACCAAAATGATGTTTTTCGCCCCAAAAAAAAAGCCAACTTACAGCAATTTCATAATTATTTTTCATAAATTACTTGCTATGATAGTCCTAGTCATGATAGAACCAATAATAAGTGATTTGGAGGATGTTTGCGCGATTTACACTATAAAATCTGACATTTAACCCAAAAAATGATGTTTTTCGCCCAACTTACAGCAATTTCATGATATTATTTTTCATAAATTACTTGCTATGATAGTCCTAGTCATGATAGAACCAATAATATGTGATTTGGAGGTTTGCACGATTTACACTGTAAAATCTGACATTTTACCCAAAAAATGATGTTTTTCGCCCAAAAAAAGCCAACTTACAGCAATTTCATAATTATTTTTCATAAATTACTTGCTATGATAGTCCTAGTCATGATAGAACCAATAATAAGTGATTTTGAGGAGGTTTGCGCAGGTTTTTTTTAGTTTTGAGCGATTTACACTGTAAAATCTGACATTTTACCCAAAAAATGATGTTTTTCGCCCCAAAAAAAGCCAACTTACAGCAATTTCATAATTTTTTTTATATAAATTACTTGCTATGATAGTCCTAGTCATGATAGAACCAATAATATGTGATTTTGAGGTTTGCGCGATTTACACTGTAAAATCTGACATTCTACCCAAAAATGATGTTTTTCACCCAAAAAAAAGCCAACTTACAGCAATTTCATAATTATTTTTCATAAATTACTTGCTATGATAGTCTTAGTCATGGTAGAGCCAATAATATGTGATTTTGAGGTTTGCGCAGGTTTTTTTTAGGTTTGCGCGATTTACACTGTAAAATCTGACATTTTACCCAAAAATGATGTTTTTCGCCCAAAAAAAAACCAACTTACAGCAATTTTTTTTAGGTTTGCGCGATTTACACTATAAAATCTGACATTCGATAAGGTTGACTAAAGACTGTTTATTTAGCGGCCCGGCATGGTATTTGTAGATCTGGCCATGGCGGTACACAACAGAGGAGGTTGCATAGGTTATACAGTGACGTAACATGGTCGCTGAGACATCAAATTACTGCTATTTTTTGCCTTTTTTTAGTGTTTATCCTTAAAATTCAGGAAAGTGACATAGCCTATCGTGTGCGGCCCCTCAATAAACATCAGTGTGCCAAATGTGAGCACGTACCTTTCAGTGATTTTGGAGGAGATATGTAAAATTACGCGAAAAATTTAGTAGCATTAATATATATATTACCCCTCTTTTTTGTGATATTGATAGTTTCCCATCTTTAAAGCATGTATTATGAGCATTAAAGGTTAATGAGCCTATTTTAGGCCAGAAAAATTGATAAAATTCAACGGTAAAGCCGTCAGTACCAGGCGCTTTATTATGTTTCATTGCAAAAATTGCATCTTTTAATTCGAACAGTGTCAAGATTGTTTTTCAAAGTGTTTTACCTCTTGCGTCAATTGTTTTTTCGGCATAAGATCCATTGAATCTTTTTAGGTGATCATTTAGAATAAAATGATCACCTATTGTTATTGTATAAAATCTTTATTGGTTATAACCCTTGTGATTGTAAATATCTTTTTTTTTCATATTCTTTGTTGGTTATCCGCAACTTAGTTCTTTTTTTTTAAGTTATCCGCATTCAGCGGATAACTCCTTGTAACTGTCCTGTTTCATCATCTTTTTTTCTTCTGTATTCTTCTTTCTGTTATTTTTGTCACGCGTATCTCAAAAATGTGTAAACATAACATTTTATAACTTTGTCAACATGTGGGCATTCACGTGAAGTTGTGCACCTGCTATTGTGAATGACGTCAGAAATGCGCAACGTTACTTACGACTTAAAATTACGTCATACGGGCATGGCTCCATAAAGGGCAACAAGTGCGGAAGGTGAAGGGTGGAGGAACCCGAAAAATTACGGTGTCAAAGGACGCAGATGGTAACAACATTATTGAAGAAGCCACGAAACTATTTTTCCCAGACGGGATATCGAAAAGGGGTATAAAATAATAAAAGAAGTTGACATCGCACTTTGTGACTTTTCCATGTCCAAAACCCTTACTAACCACACAGTGGGTGAAGTATATAAGAAAGAAAAACCATCAGGAGTTTTAAGGTGGTATATCTCAACAAAATTTAAGTCTACAAGTGATGAATCAGCTTTCACCTCACAAGATGATGAGACAACTAATGATCCAGCTTTCACCTCACAAGATGATGAGACAACTAATGATCCAGCTTTCACCTCACAAGATGATGAGACAACTAATGATCCAGCTTTCACCTCACAAGATGATGAGACAACTAATGATCCAGCTTTCACCTCACAAGATAATGATCTAATAGACCTACCTGATTTTGGCAGTACAGCAAGCTACAAAACCTCCTACTTCAAATGCGCTTTCGGATAATGGACTGCATGTTGTATTGGATGGACAAGTCATGCCACCACAGCCTCTTGTAATTTGGTACTTTAAAGACATACAATCGTCTTACAGTGATAAAATAAGCAGGATAATTGCTTCGAGAAGTGAATGCATTTACGACAATCCTGACACAGTGGATCCACTTAATGATGGGTACAGCGTGGGTGAAGTCTCTATAGGAAGCAAAGTCTTCGTTCAGTTTGATAATACAAACTGCAGTGTATACGAGTTTCCATCATCAAAAGTTGAAAGCACAGACCCTTTTGTCATTTTAAATCATCCTGATGAAGTTTGGGGCATCGATGAAGGACATTTGACTTTAGGACTAGTGTCCCGAAATCATAACCACCCAGGTATTTCTTACCAATGGTTTAAAGACAATCAACCGATCAACTCAAATGGATGTGTCCTTAAAATAGAACAGCCTGGCTGCTATAACTGCATTTTGAAGGCTATCATACAAATCTTTGTATAATTAATTATTTTGTATGTTTCAAATTTGGTATATTTTTATTGGTCTAAGGTACATGCATGTAAAAGTTACCCACAATCTGGCCTTTTTAATGTTTCATATGAAATAAAGAAATAATAATAAAAATAATAATAATAATAGAGATAGAATTCCAAGTGATGGAGGTGGTGGCGTCCTAATCCTGGTGCGCAAGGATATTGTTTCTGAAGTTGTAATTGACGAAGTCTGGATTGATATAGAAGTGATAACTTGTCTATTGAAATATGGAGAGAAATCTGCTCTTATCGCTTGTGTCTACCGTAGCCCTAGCTCTCGAGGTGAATACAACCAGATGATCAGGGATACGCTGTTGAAATTTAATTCATACAAAACTGACCAGATTTTAATTTGCGGTGATTTTAATATTAAAGATATAGACTGGGATACTCTTTCTACTAGACGCGGCGAATTGAGTGAACAACAGAAACTTTTAGATATAGTCAATGACTCGTTTTTGACGCAACATGTGACACAATTTACACGTGTAAGAGGAGACGACGAGCCTTCATTACTTGACTTAATTTTTAGTAAACATGAACTTGATGTTGATATTTTACGTTATGATGCTCCAGTCGGGAAAAGCGACCATGCCGTTATAATTTTTGATTTTGTATTAGATTGTTTTGTTGATCAAAGCGCAGAAGAATATACTAAATTTAATTTTTTTAAAGGTGATTTCATTGCAATGAATGCCCAACTCGCTGATGTTGATTGGGAAAGCTTGTTCGAAACCAAATCTGTCCAAGAAATGTGGGACATTTTTCACAATAAGATTAACTTCTTGATATCTGATTGTGTTCCGAAAAACATTGTGAACACAAATCTCCGCCCAAGTAAACAGAAGTGGATGACAAAATTCGCACTAAATAAAGTTCAAATGAAGGAGGATGCATGGCAACGTTACAGACGTCATAGGTCTAACAAAAGACATAAATATTACTGTAAGGCCAGAAATGATGCTACTTCGGCAGTAAGAATGGCTAAAGCTAATTTCGAGAAGGATGTCGCACTAAATGCTAAGAGAAATCCGAGGGCATTTTATAGCTATGTTCGTAGTCAAACTTCAATTAAGGAAGGGGTATCCAAACTAAAAAAACAGGATGGATCTTTTTCTTCCACCAACCAGGAAGCAAGTGAAATAATGAACGAGGCCTTCCAAAAAGTTTTTACAGTAGAAGATGATCGTAATATTCCAAACATGGCTTCTGTTGTTCATGGACATCCTTTGACTAATGTGGACTTTACACTTGATGATGTTAAAATGCATATTAAAAATCTTCGTGATTCATCATCCCCTGGACCTGATGGCATCCACCCTAAAGTGTTGATAGAATGCTGTGACAACATATCCCCTCCACTGTTATTACTGTTCAGAAAGTCGTTAGCAACAGGTGAAATACCAGCTGCCTGGAAAGACGCAACCATTACACCAATTTTAAAAAATGGCAGCAAGTCTGTTCCCCTAAATTACCGCCCTGTTAGTTTAACTTCAGTTATCTGTAAGATTTTAGAAAAAATCATAACTAACACAATTATGATCCATCTCGAAACTAAAAATATTCTCACCAAACATCAACACGGTTTTCGTACTAATCGTTCTTGTTTAACACAATTGCTTGAATTTTTTCTTGCTGTAGAAAATGCTCTCGCCGACAGACATCCCGTTGATGTTACATACTTGGACTGCCGTAAGGCCTTCGACACAGTTCCGCACATTAGGTTGAAAATTAAATTGCAAGCTTATGGCATTCAAGGTAATATTCTAAGTTGGATAAGTGGATTTTTAGAAAATAGACGTCAATGTGTTTCAATCAAAGGTTCGGTTTCAAGTTGGTTACCTGTGTTCAGTGGTGTGCCTTAAGGCACAGTTATTGGTCCGGCTTTATTTTTAGTCTACATCAACGATCTACTTGATAATATTGAATCAGATGGTAAACTATTTGCAGACGATGCTAAGATTTTTCGTAAGATTGATTCAGTTAACGACCGAGATGCCCTGCAGAATGATTAGAGTAAACTTGAGCAGTGGAGTAAGAAGTGGCTACTGGAGTTTAGTAAATCTAAATGTGAAGTAATGCACATTGGAAACAGAAATCCAAAACACACTTATTCAATTGATGGTACAGTTCTTGATACAACCTCTACTGAGAAAGACCTCAGAGTCTATGTAACGTCTGACTTTAAAGTGTCGACACAAGTTTCTAAAGTTGCAGCCAAAGCCAATTCAATTGTAGGCCGAATACGGAAATCCTTTACATATATGGATAAACAGATGTTTATGTCGCTTTATTCTTCCCTCGTGCGTCCGGTTATGGAGTATGCAGTTCAAGCCTGGTCACCATATCTACAACAAGACATCAATAAACTTGAGAAAATCCAACAACGAGCAACAAAACTTGTACCAGAACTCAGAAATTTGCCTTATGAAGAGCGCAGGATACAGCTTGGTTTACCAACTTTACAGGAAAGAAGGGAACGCGGAGACCTCATCGAAGTTCTTAAATTTTTGAATGGTTACGAAAATATAGATCGCCACTCCTTTTTTAAATTAGCATCTGAAGTTGGTCCAAATATCACTCGAGGCTCAACTTTTAAATTAAAGAAACCTAGATGGAACTCAACTAAACGGAATAATTTTTTTGATACAAGAATAATTAACAAGTGGAACTCGCTGCCCGAATCTGTTGTCAATAGCAAGAGTGCAAACTCATTCAAAAACAAACTTGACAAACACACACACATATGAGAGAAGAGGCTCCCTACGAGTTTAAAAACTCATTGCCTCTTAACTTTACTAAAGGTAAGAATTACTAAAGGTAAGATGAGGGTGAGCTAGAGGAAATTAACAGAAAATCAATTACGATCTAAATTGTCAAATCAGTTACCAATCCCATTGAAGTTAAAACAGCAAACCTAGTGAATCAAAAGTTAGAGTGTGGACCGGGAAACATTGAACAATCGATATCCTGTGACTTCACAAACGCAATAAATCATGGCTCTTTTTGCTATTAAGCGAATACGTATGAAACGAGGAAAACGTCCCGAGAAGTTAATCTTCAATGAAGCTGCTGTTCATCAACTCATCGCACATAAGAATATCGTTAGATTTGTTGGGACATATTTGGAGCCATCGTACGTCTTCATTGTTACAGAGTTTATTGATGGCGAGAACATGGAAGACGTGATTTACTTGCATGATGACGAGGTGGATATGCCAAATAAGAAAATCAGTCTAGCCGAAGGTGTTTTGGAAGCTGTTGTTTATTTGTATGAGCATGACCCTATAATTATTCACCAAGATATAAAGCCTGCAAATATACTCATTGGAAAAGATTTCTTACCTAAGCTTTGTGATCTTGGCTTGGCAAAGGTTAAATCTTTTAGTGTAGCTTCAACCACCACTGGGGTATATGCAGTTGGAACCCCCGAGTATATGTCGCCAGAAACCCTTCTAAACAACGAAAAAGGTACAACATTCTCGGACATATGGTCCGTCGGCTTAACTCTCATTGAATGGTTCCAAGAGAGAGACAAATGGCATGTGCATGAGCAAGAAGAAGATGCAATTACCTACATACGAAGCTGCATGAAGATGAAGAGAATTCCAGTAATTCAACGTCAATTACATTTACTGATTCCTTGCATGAGTTATATTCCAACAAAACGGCTAACAGCTAGGGAATTATTTTAAGTTAAAGAAACCTGTATCAATGCTGTTATAGAAAGAAACAATAGAATGTCTACAACAAACACTATTGTTGTATTTTGAGCTAATAGGCCTATAACAGGAAAGAACATTTAGTAATACAGTAGTAGTAACTCTTTTTTTAGTTTGCGGATTGTAAGATGTTTTAAGTTTTGAAATGGAGATCCTTCTTGCTGCTTTATTCTAATTGTATTTTGTGATATACACTTTATATTGACATGTACGTTGTTATAGACAAAAGTTGAAGTTATGTTTTTTTTTTCGATACATTAAAACACTGAATATTATTGAAATGTGTTGTCGTGTTTGCTTTAATTTAATAAGTTAGATACAGAAATAAAGATAACCATTCAGTTTTTTGCATCTTCAACGGCAAATTAAACACATTGATGACAACTTACATCATGAAATAAACATAAACAAATAACGAGCTCACTAGTCTTACAACTCTCTATAGATAGCTTCACGCAAAGTATTATATAGAACAATTGCTTCTTGCGAATCATGTGGAAAGTCCATATGAAGATCAACCATGAATTCACAACATAATTCAAAAACTGTAGAATCACTGCACAGTTGATCATTCTTGAAAACACATTGCTGGACACAAATTTCAACTTCATCAGGATCAACAGCAACTAGTTTGTTTTCACTATTATACAACTCTGGTGATGTATACATAATGATAGGTTTACCAGATGGTTCTATCATATTTCTATGGCTCTGTATCCGATGACAATCCCATGTATGTGCGACATCGTTCAACTCGTTCTGGAAAAAAAACAAGACTAACATGATTATTATAATATTGTTTGTAAATTTACAGTTATAATATAGATATATAATTTTCTGTAATCCTGAAGTATACTTTGGATAACTTTACTATCTACTTTTTCCAAGTAATTTCACTTGCACTGATGAAGGGCTGTTGCCCGAAAGCTCTGTTAACTTTTATCATGCATCAATGGAGTTGTAAAATAATGAGCACAAACTAGTTGCTTTTGATGGTTTACATTTGTGTGTCCAGCAATTTCTACTCTGCTTCTTTGGTAGCCTACATTTTACAAGAATCTTACGTCATGTTTGATTAACTTAAAAGGATCCCAATAGAAATAAGCTAATAAAGCTTTTTGGGCTCTCTTGGAAAATCTTTTATAGGTCTGAATGTATTTATTTCTAATGTCAGTAATTTATGTTATCACTTTGTATGTATTTTTTTATGATGATTTTCCTAATAAATTCAAATGAAATCAAATCAAAATCAAACTTAATATGGACATTAGTGTAAAATAAGTCAATGCAAAATCAGAACAAAGCTTTGCGTGTGGACAGGATCAGCCCTTGGATGGTTTATTGAAAGGTCTTCATATATATATTAGGGGCCTATATAAAAAAAGAAGTTTGTACAAAATTGTTATTTTTTGTTTATAAATGTATTTAATCTGTTGTTCCTTTGGATTTAATTAAGTCTAACCGCGATCAGCTTTCATTTAAATTATAGGTGTCTCCAATGATCCCACCCGACTTTTCGTTCCACGATCTAATCGGAAAGCTGGCGACAATGCTTCTTCTGTCAACGCTTCGCGGATATGGAACGCGCTTCTTGTCGATTTAAGAGGAGCAAATTCGGTACCTCTATTTAAACGTCAACTAAAAACTTGTTTTTTAATTAATAATGGTAGTATTGTTAGGCGGTCTGTTCTTGTAGAGTGTCATATAAAAACTTACATAATATAGATAGACAGACAGACAGATAGTATAGATAGTATAGATAGTATAGATAGTACAGATAGATAAGTACAGATAGATAGTACAGATAGATAGTATCGATAGATAGTATAGTATAGATAGTATAGTATAGTTAGTATAGTATAGATAGTATAGTATAGTTAGTATAGTATAGTATAGTATAGTTAGTATAGTATAGATAGTATAGTTAGTATAGTATAGTTAGTATAGAAAATAGTATAAATAGTATAGTTAGTATAGTATAGATAGTATTAGTATAGATAGTATTCAATAAATTCAATAGATCAATACCATTTTAGTGTGATGAAAGAGACATTACATTTTTGAAACTACAAACCTGTATCAAGGCCATAAAAAAAAGTTGTATTAAATTCTTGTCAAGAAAATCCCCACTAAATTGACCATTGTCCTTTAGAACTGCAAATATATTCATCCAAAACTGTGCGCATTCTTTTCTGAGGATGTTCCACCAAGCTTCGATACGTTGATTGGCAACACTTTGTTCATATACAAAACTTTTCTGATCTGCTAATTCATCTTGGTAATTCCTTCTCAAAAATGTTTGCAGATCTCTAACTGTTCCATTTTCCGTTCCTCTGTCGGCCCGAACACGTCGTGGACACCCTTCTTCATCCAACACAGCTTTTATAAAGTATCCAGCAATTAGATAGGGATTGCTACTTGTATGATAAGCTTGTAACCATATCATTTTCCATGAAAAGCCGTCTATGCACCCGTTAATACAAATTCCATAAGGCTTTAGTTTGTCATATGAATCTAAATGCCAGGTGAAATTGGGATCAACACCATGGTATAATCTTCTTTGGAGCCTCCTTCGACGCCGTTGGCTCACTGCATCTGGATCTAAAATCAACAACAGAACTGCGGACTGTTTCTTTTGATACTCTCAAACCATCAGCCACGCATTTCGAATACATCCAACGATATCCATGTAACTGTGATGACGTTTTTAGTTTCCTTGTTATATAAATGGCCACATCCAATACATCCGAATGCTTTCGCCTATACAAAGAGAGCCTTTTTAAAATCCGTTTAAGATGTCTATGACTTAGTATTATGCGATGTTTTCCAGCTAGGTAATACAAGATTTCATTTTGGCTAAACCCTAAATCAAAGTAGAGACGTACAAGATGATCTCTATCCATATTTAGAACTATCAGCTAAGCATGCGGCTAGCGGCCTATCTCTATCTTTGCTTTACTATTTTAGGTACGTAGGTAAAATGAAATATCACATGCGTACGTAATAATAATAATACGTACGTGTTATTTAATACGTACGTATATGTTAATATTACGTACGTAATAATAATAATGCGTACGTACGTGATATTAACACGTACGTGATATTAACACGTACGTACGTATTAAATAAATATCACGTACGTACGTAATAATAATACATAAGTACGTGTTATTTAATACGTACGTACATGTTTATATCACGTACATACATGTTGATTATTACGTACGTACGTAATATTAACACATACGTACGTATTAAATAACATGTACGTACGTGATATTAATTTTTAAAAATTTATATCATGTCCCCTCTAGGCTTCGTACTGATCACATTAAATGGAGCGCATCACGCTTATCTGTATTCCTTTTTCTCCAAGATTTTAATATTGTCTAGGTCAATCAACTATCTTTCGCATGAGTTAAAAATATTTTAATTTTTATGACGTCATCATGCCTAAAAATTTAAATTACATGGGTCATTAATTTCATCTTTACAGAAAATTTTAATCTATTATAGCTCGTAAGAATAAAATGTGATAATCACGATTAAAACGTTTTCTGGAAGCTATTGGATTGTAGATATGAAATCATGTGAACATTTTGCCAATCAGATGTTGTGACGTCATCATATGGCCAGTTAAATAAAAAAAAGTCGTATTTTCATCTTTTGTGTCATAGTTCATTACATTTAAAAGAGCGCTATTTATATTTTACGTATTAAAATTTCTTCTACACGTTAATATGTTGTTGCTGAGATAATTTCCTTCCGAAATTGCTATCTTAGTGTTTCATCTTGATACCGTCGCCATGTTACAAATTTGCATAAATGGAGGGTCCCATAATTTCACCTATTCTACACTGTATGTAATATGTATACAGATTACTGTTTATACTGTATATACTATTTTACACAAAATTGACAGAGTTCAGCACTAACAACATATCATATTCTTCAGATCAGGTCATAATGCCATAATCTTTTTCTGTGTGCAATATTCCAACGTCTGACGTGCACGTGGCGTTTGTCGTGCCGATAACTAATTCGTCAAAGTGACGAGTTTCATGTCTGGTTAGTTATCCGCTTGGTAGAGCGGATAACTCCTTGTTATTGTATTGGATCAATATTTGTAAATATCTTTTTTTTTTTAGTTATCCACACTTGGCGGATAACTCCTTGTTATTGTATTGGATCTTTTTTTTAGTTATCCGCACATGGCAGTGCAGATAACTCCTTGTTATTGTATGGGATCTTTGTGATTGTAAATATCTTTTTTTTTTAGTAATCCGCACTTGGCGGATAACTCCTTGTTATTGTATTGGATCTTTTTTTTAGTTATCCGCATATGGCAGTGCGGATAACTCCTTGTTATTGTATGGGATCTTTTTTTTCTCTTTTCTGTATTATTAGTTATCCGCTTAGTAGCGGATAACTCCTTGTAACTGTCCTGTTTCATCATCTTTTCCTGTATTATGCTTCTTTCTTTCTGTCATTTTTGTGCGTCGCGTTTCTCTAACACGTGTAAACAGGACATATCGTAACTTTGTCAACATATCGACATTTACGTGAACTTGTGCACGCTATTTTTTAATGACGTCAGAGTTGCGCAACGTGACTTGCGCGCGATTTTATGAATTTCAATGATTGATCATAGATTAAAAACCAAAAGTCATTTTGTATTGACACTTAGTGAAAATTTAAGTCATATCAAGGGCAAACTTTCTATGGATTAAGTTACGCGCGCATGCGCATTTAAAATTTCAAAATATGCAAAATTAATTTCTAATCAACTTTCTACACTGATAATGACATTTTGAGCATTCCCACGTGCGCGAAAAATTTTACGCGGGTGGTGCGCACGTAGCGCTAAAAACATCTTTTTTTTGCGTGAATTATGTTTTTCCAGCCTTTTATAGTAATTTTACCAATTTTAAAACAATTTCGACTTAAAAATACGTCACACGAGCACGTCGAATTGTACAATTTGCCTTTTTTAAAACAATCATAGATTCTAAACTACGAGGTGAACTTTTTTTAATTACATATTCTGGAAGGTGATGAGTTGTAGATAACGGATCATGAATCAATATGGCTAACCGGACATTGTGACGTCATCGTATGGCCAGACGAATGTAAAATATAGGATTTTTGTCTATTTCGTTATTGCTCATCACATTAAATGGAGCCCATCACGCTTATCCGTATTCCTTTTTCTCCGAGATTTTAATATTGTCTAGGTCAATCAACTATGTTACGCATGAGTTAAAAATATTTTAATTTTTATGACTTCATCATGCCTAAAAATTTTAATTACGTGGGTCATTAATTCTGTCTTTACAGTAAATTTTAATCTGTTATAGCTCGTAAGAATAAAATGTGATAATCAGGATTAAAACGTTTTTTGGAAGCTATTGGATTGTAGATACGAAATCATGTGAACATTTTGCCAATCGGATGTTGTGATGTCATCATCATTTGGCCAGTTAAATAAAAAAAGTTGTATTTTCGTCTTTTGCATCATAGTTCATTACATTTCAAAAAACGTGCATCAATATTTCACGTATTCATATTTCTTCTACACGTTAATATGTTGTTGCTGAGATAATTTCCTTCCAAAATTGCTACCTTCGCGTTTCATTTTGAAAACGTCAACATGTTAAAAGTTGGAATAAATAGCGGGTCCCGTAATTTCACCTATTCTACACTGTATGTGATATGTATACAGATTATACTGTGTATACTATATGACACAAAATAACAGAATTCAGCAATAACTACATATCATATTCTTCAGTTCAGGTCATAATGCCATAATCTTTTTCTGTGTGTAATATTCCAACGTATGACGTGCAGGTGGCGTATTTCGTGCGGATAACTAACTCGTCAAAGTGACGAGTTTCATGTCTAGTGCTTCTTTCTGTCATTTTTGTGCGTCACGTTTCTCTAAAACGTGTCATATCAAAGGTCAAATTTTTGTGCGCTAAAAATGGCATGTTTTACAAGAAGTTTTGCACACACACGCATTTAAAATTTTAAAATGCGCAAAATTAATTTCTAATGAACTTTCTACGCGATTCATGACATTTTGCGCATGTCAAGAATTCAAAAAGTCATATTTTCATCTCTTGCGTAAACGTTCACTGCGTTTAAACGAGAGCACATCTCACTTTTATGTGCCCAAAATTCTTCAAATAATAATGTAATTATTTAGATAATTATCTTCTAAAATTTGATGACGTCATTGGATTTAAAAGATGGGTCTCGTAATTTCGTCTATGCTACACTGTATATAACATATACAGTTTATTCTGTAAATACTGTAATATGCTGTATGCTACATAATAGGTACAATTCAGCACTGTAAACATATTTATTTCATGTCATAGAATGGCATAATAATTGTCGAGGTTCATATAGTTAAGTATGTGCATGTTGCGTTTGCGCGGATAACCTGAACTCGTCAAAGTGACGAGTTCAAATCTAGTTCTTATGATTCTTCTTTATTTGTCTCTGTACAGATTTTGTGTAACAAATATCTCTAAAAGTTTAATGTTAATGATTACCAAAATTTCACAATGTCTTTCAAATACTTTAACTCGTCCTAATACTGATACTTTAAAAGCGTAAAAAATACGATTTTTTTGTACAAATCACATTCTACTCACCATCCTTAGTACATTCACCAAATTTGAATCCATTCCGACTTAAAATAATGCTATACTAGCAGGCTAAAAATGACAAAATGCGCACATTAATTGCATCAAAGTGGTGAAAAATAAGGCATTTTTAAAATGAAAATAATTCTTCAGAATACATGATGACCCCCAATTTTTTAAACTTATTCTGGAAACCATTGAGTTGTAGATATGAATTCATGTACACATTTCATGTACAAAATGTAGTGACGTCATCAAATGGCCACTTGAATTTAAAAATTAGTTATCCGCATTCAGCGGATAACTCCTTGGAACTGTCCTGTTTCATCTTTTTTTTTTTTTTTCTGTATTATTCTTTCTTTCTGTCATTTTTGTGCAGAGCGTATCTCTAAAACTTGTAAAGGTAACATTTCATAACTTTGTCAACATGTGGGCATTCACGTGAAGTTGTGCTTTTTTATTTTTGAATGACGTCAGAGTTGCGCAACATGACTTACGCGCGTTTTAACGAATTTCGCGTATTTAACATAAATCGAAAACCATATAACATTTTAAATTGAAACTTAGTAAAAGTTTAATTTATATCTTGCGCTAACTGACTGTGAAAAAAAAATGACATGTTTCACACAAAGTTACGCGTGCACGCGCGTTTAAAATTTCAAAATGCGAAAAATCAATTTCTAATCAACTTTCTACGCGTTTCATGTCATTTTAAGCATGTAAAAAATTCCCACGCGCGCATATTTTTACGCGTGCGGTGCGCATGTAGCGTTGAAAAGAATTTTTTTTCGCGTGATTTATGTTTTTTCAGCCTTTTCTAGTAATTTTACCAGCTTTTAAACATTTTTGACTTAAAATTACGTCATACGGGCACGTTGAATTGGATAACTTACGTGCGTTTTTTATAAAAAAGTTCAAAAATTTGTCAAAATTTGTCAAAATTATACCTTTTTTTAAACAGTCGTAGTTTCTAAACTAAACGGTAAAAGTTATTTTTATTACGTATTCTGGAAGTTGATGAGTTGTAGATATTGGATCATGCATTAATATGGCTAACCGGACATTGTGACGTCATCGTGTGGCCACGCGAATATAAAATATAGGATTTTTGTATCTTTCGTCTTAGCGTATCACATTTAATTGAGCGCATCTTCACTTATCCGTTTTCCATTTTCACCCCGATTTTGATATTTTGTAGGTAAATGAACTATCTTTCGTATGAGTTAAAAATACTTTAATTTTATGACGTCATCATGTTGAAAAAATTTAAATAACGTGGGTCACTTATTTTCTTCTTTAAAGTAACTTTCAATCTGTTATAGCTCGTCAGAATAAAAAGCTATAATCATGATTAAAACATTTTCTGGAAGCTATTGGATTGTAGATACGAATTCATGTGAACATTTTTCCAATCCGACGTTGTGACGTCATTATATGGCCAGTTGAATAAAAAAAGTCGTATTTTCATCTTTTGCGTCATAGTTCATCACATTTAAAAGAGCGCGCATCTACATTTTACGTATTCAAATTTCTTCTACACGTTAACATGTTGTTGCTGAGATAATGTACTTCCGAAATTGCTATCTTAGTGTTTCATTTTGATACCGTCGCCATGTTAAAAATAAGAATAAACGGGGGGTCACGTAATTTCACCTATTCTACACTGTGTGTAACATGTATACAGATTATACCGTTTGCACTGTATATGCTATATGACACAAAATTGACAGAATTCAGCACTAACAGCATATGATATTCTTCAGTTCAGGTCATAATGCCATAATCTTTTTCCGTGTGCAAAATTCCAACGTATGACGTGCGCATGGCGTTTGTCGTGCGGATAACTAACTCGTCAAAGTGACGAGTTCAAATCTAGTTATGTTTTTTTCTCTTTCGTTATAGATAATCACATTCAACCGAGCGCATCTGGGTTATTTTGTGTCTGATTTCAGATTGTCTCAAATTTTAGTATATGATTGTTCAATTAATTATCTTTCTCATGAGTTTCATTTTGATGACGTCATCATGCATAAAAACTTGAATAACGTGGGTTGTGTAATTGCACCTACACCATATTTTTTAATATCTTACAGCTCTTCAGAATTAAAGGTGACCTTGATGATTATAATTTATTATGAAAGCTGATGAAATGTAGATATGAATTCATATAAAAATCAAGCCTATCAGATGTTGTGACGTTAATATATGGCCAGTTGAACTTACAAAGTAGTTTTCATCTCTTTCGTCAAAGTTATACAAGTTTCAAAGAGCGCGCACAGCGCTTCTACGTGCCAGATTCTCTTCCAATTTTTATATTTATTTGCTCAATTCCTTATCTTTCGAAATTGTCATCTTCGAGTTTATTTTGATAATTCCATCATACCAAAAAATTAGAACATGATGTGTGTCTCGTAATTTCACCTATGCTACTGTATATAGATATACAGTATATACTGTACATATTGTATATGGCATATAATAGGCACAACTCAGCACTATAAGCATATAATAGGATAAAAATAACTTATATCTACAAACCAGATGAACATTTTCAATCATATAATAGGATGGTATACATCAACATTTTCTGATCGTATGTTAACGTACGTGCATGTTTAAAAAAAAATTAATTTCAGTAAAATGATAAAAATGATCACCTATAATTCGTCAAAGTGACGAATTAAATTCTAGTTATTCTTTTAATTTGTTTTTTTAACCATTATTTTCTTCCAGACATAGAAAGTTGTAAGAATCCCTATAATGATTCGTATGTATTTACGTAACTGTAACTGTATTCCGAACGATCTCCTAATTTAAATAACTATTGCACGCACAGGTGGACAACGGTATATAGCCTGTTGTTTGCCGTGAAGGCGTTTTTAGTTACGTTATGTTCTTTAGCGTGTTAACATGTTTAATTGTAGAAGGACTACTTTGAATTACCAGGCAGCTTGCTGGATAAATGTTGTTCAGTATACTATTGTGAGAAATAAATGGAAAGACAACTTGCAACTTATGTTTTCTGCGTAATTCATAATCCTTGTTTTATAACTCAAAGGAGTGTGGTCTCCTGTCCTATTAACATAGCGTTGGCTCTGTTACATAGCATAGAGAGGCCGTTTTTGCAATTGATTTTTGTTCTTCATACCTTCTGTGATAATAATAATAATAATAAATTCTTTATTTCAACACGGAGAACTTGATCACCAAAAGGTGTTTTTCGTCAAGGCCATGCAAGGCCATAAATTATTCTTAAAATTAACAACAAAGGTATATACAGTGTGGTATAAAAACCATAGAGAAAATTTTCCCATGATAAAAACATAAAAACAATTTTAACATACAGTAAGCTACAGTACACAATACATTCAAACAAGTAATAATAATTTGATTTCAAAGTAAAAAGGATTAATAAATGAACAGAATTTATAAAAAAGAAAAACAATTTAAAACTAGAATTTAATTCGTCACTTTGACGAATTATAGGTGATCATTTTTATCCTTTTACTGAAATTAATTTTTTTTTAAACATGCACGTACGTTAACATATGATCAAAAAATGTTGATGTATACCATCCTATTATATGCTTATAGTGCTGAGTTGTGCCTATTATATGCCATATACAATATGTACAGTATATACTGTATATCTATATACAGTGTAGCATAGGTGAAATTACGGGACACAAATCATGTTCTAATTTTTTGGTATGATGGAATTATCAAAATAAACTCGAAGATGACAATTTCGAAAGATAATGAATTGAGCAAATAAATATAAGAATTGTAAGAGAATCTGGTACGTAGAAGCGCTGTGCGCGCTCTTTGAAATTTGTATAACTTTGACAAAAAAGATGAAAAAAACTACTTTTTAACTTCATCTGGCCATATGTTAACGTCACAACAGCTTGATTTTTATATGAATTCATATCTACATTTCATCAGCTTTCATAATAAATTATAATCATCAAGGTAACCTTCAATTTTGAAGAGCTGTAAGATATTCAAATTTACGGCGAAGGTGAAATTACACGACCTACGTTATTCAAGTTTTTAGGCGTGATGACGTCATCAAAATGAAAATGGTGATAAAGATAATTAATTAAGCAAGCACATACTGAAATTTGTGCGAAATTCGAGCGCATAACCGATATGCACTCTGTTGAATGTCATAACCTACACAAAAAGATAAAAAATTCTAATTTTTAAATTCAAGTGGCCATTTGATGACGTCACAACATTTTGTACGTCAAATGTGTACATGAATTCATATTTACAACTCAATGGCTTCCCGAATAAGTTAAAAAAATTGGGGGTCATCTTCCATTCTGAAGAGTTATAAAAAAGGCCTATTTTTACAATTTTCAGAA
The DNA here is from genome assembly GCF_963402885.1 of Antedon bifida. Lineage (NCBI taxonomy): Eukaryota > Metazoa > Echinodermata > Crinoidea > Comatulida > Antedonidae > Antedon > Antedon bifida. Next base: position 15,304,762 of record NC_136226.1, on the reverse strand, counting down.
CTTTTGTGAAATTAATGTGCGCATTTTGTCATTTTTAACGTGCTCGTATAGCGTTATTTTAAGTCGGAATGGACTCAAAATCGGTGAGTGCACTAAAGATTGTGAGTAGAATGTGATTTATACATCAAATTTGTGACGCTTTTTAAAATTTGCGTGCGCAAAAACGTGTTTTTGCGCAGTAATTTTTTAAAACATGCAAATGGCCTAATTCATGCTCTAAATTGATCAAAAGGTAATTTTGAGCTTTTTAAATTTTTAACGCGCAATTTCACGCGCATGACCCAACATGCACGTGCGTTTTTATTTGCTAATATTATTCCCCCTGACCTGAAGTTTACGTGTAGTGAATTTCATTAATATGTGATAATGAATTATGGAGATATGATTGATAATGTGATTTTACAAAATGGCATATAAATGACGTCACAGATGAGTGATCACGCTGAAAAGCTTATTAGGACTAAGTTAAAGTATTTGAAAGACATTGTGAAATTTTTGCGATCATTGCCATTCAACTTTTTGAGATAATTGTTACACAAAAAGTGTACAGAAAGAAGAAGAATACTAGATTTGAACTCGTCACTTTGACGAGTTAGTTATCCGCACGACAAACGCCACGCGTACTTCATACGTTGGAATTTTGCACACAGAAAAGATTATGGCATTATGACCTGAACTGAAGAATATCATATGCTGTTAGTGCTGAATTCTGTCAATTTTGTGTCGTATAGTATATACAGTATAAACAGTATATTCTGTATACATATTACATACAGTGCAGAATAGGTGAAATTACGGGACCCCCCGTTTATTCCTATTTTTAACATGGCGACGGTATCTAAATGAAACATTAAGATAGCAATTTCGGAAGGACATTATCTCTGCAACAACATATTAACGTGTAAAAGAAATTTGAATACGTAAAATATAGATTCGCGCCCTTTTAAATGTGATGAACTATGACGCAAAAGATGAAAATACGACTTTTTTTATTCAACTGGCCATATGATGACGTCACAACAACCGATTGGCAAAATGTTTACATGAATTCGTATCTACAATCCAATAGCTTCAAGAAAAAGTTGTAATCATGATTATCACTTTTTATTTTGACGAGCTATAACAGATTGAAATTTACCGTAAAGATGAAAATAAGTGACCCCCGTTATTTACATTTTGAGACGTGATGACGTCATAAAAATTAAAATATTTTCAACTCATTAAAGATAGTTAATTGACCTAGAAAATATCAAAATCAGGGTGAAAATGGAAAACAGATAAGTGGAGATGCACTCTATTAAATGTGATGCGCTATGACGAAAGATACAAAAATTCTATATTTTATATTCGGGTGGCCATACGATGACGTCACAATGTTCGGTTAGCCAAAAATAATGCATGATCCGATATCTACAACTCATCAACTTCCAGAATATGTAATAAAAATAACTTTCACCATTTAGTTTAGAAACTACGACTGTTTAAAAAAAGATATAATTTTGACAAATTTTGAGGAATTTTTGAACTTTTTCATCAAAAACGCACGTAAATTATCCAATTCAACGTGCCCGTATGACGTAATTCTAAGTTGAAATTGCTTAAAAGTTGGTAAAGTTACTAGAAAAGGGTGGAAAAACATAAATCATGTAAAAAAAATTGTTTTCAACGCTACGTGTGCACCGCGCGCGTAAAAAAATGCGCACGCGTGGGAATTTTTGACATGCTCAAAATGACATGAAACGCGTAGAAAGTTGATTAGAAATAGATTTTTCGCATTATCAAATTTTAAACGCGCGTGCGCGCGTAACTTCGTGTAAATCATGCCATTTTTTCCCCACAGTCAGTTAGCGCAAGATATAAATTAAACTTTTGTTAAGTTTCAATTTAAATTGTTATATGGTTTTCGATCTATATTAAATACGCGAAAAATGTGATGAGCAATAACGAAAGAGACAAAAATCCTATATTTTAGATTCGTGTTGCCATACGATGACGTCACAATGTCCGGTTAGCCATATTGATTAATGATCCAATATCTACAACTCATCACCTTCCAGAATATGTAATTAAAAAAAAGTTTACCTTGTAGTTTAGAATATATGATTGTTTAAAAAAGGGCATAATTTTGACGAATTTTTGAACTTTTTCATTAAAAACAAATGCAAATTGTACAATTCGACGTGCTCGTATGACGTAATTTTAAGTCGAAATTGTTTTAAAATTGGTAAAATTACTATAAAAGGCTGGAAAAACATAATTCAATAAAAAAAAAATATTTTTAGCGCTACGTGCGCACCACGCGCATAAAATTGTTCGCGCGCGTGGGAATTTTTGACATGCTCAAAATGTCATGATTAGCGTAGAAAGTTGATTAGAAATTAATTTTGCGCATTTTGAATTTTAAATGTGTGTGCGCGTGTAACTTTGTGTAAAACATGCCATTTTTAGTGCACAAAAAGTTAGCGCATGATATAAATTAAACTTTTGCTAAGTTTCAATTTAAATTGTTATATGGTTTTCAATCTATGTTAAATACGCGAAATTCATAAAATCGCGCGTAAGTCACGTTGCGCATTTCTGACGTCATTCACAATAGGAGGTGCACAACTTCACATGAATGCCCATATGTTGACAAAGTTATGAAATGTTATGTTTACACGTTTTTGAGATACGTGAGACACAAAAATAGAGGAGAAATGCGCGTGCGCGCGAAACGTCTTGTAAAACATGCCATTTTTAATCCACAAAAAGTTTGCTCTTGATATGACTTAAATTTTCACAAAGTGTCAAAACAAAATTATGCTTGGTTTTTAGCCTATGATCAATCATAAAAAATCATAAAATCGCACGTAGGTCACGTTGCACAACTCTGACGTCATTCAAAAATAGGAGGTGCACAACTTCACGTAAATGTCCATATGATGACAAAGTTATGAAATGTTATGTTTACAAGTTTTTGAGATACGCAAGACACAAAAATGGAGGAGAAAGAAAGAAGAATAATATAAAGAAAAAAAAGATCCAGGATGGTTACAAGGAGTTATCCGCTCAATGCGGATAACTAATAAAAAAAAAGATGATTTCATACAGTTACAAGGAGTTACCCACTGAATGGGGATAACTAACTAGACATGAAACTCGTCACTTTGACGAGTTTGGTTATCCGCCGCGCAAGTGGTGAAACATGGACGTTTAACAACGTACCTTTTAACATTAAGGGGATAGGTTGAGGCCAAAAGGAAGCGTTCACATTGGCATTATGACCTACAGGCCGGACAAGCAACTGACAAACAAACCAGAAAATGTAATAGAAATCACATATGAATGGCTCTGATACGAGAAAAATATTGTTTGCCTCCCTCTATCCTGTAAAAATAACGTCTTATTTGGCCTGCTACATTATAGAAATAAACGATTTGGGCTATTCCATTACAGTCGGTATAAACAGTAAAATCTGTTTACATATTACATACAGTGTAGATTAGGTGAAATTACGGGAGTTGCCATTTATTCCAAATTTTAACATGGCGGCGGCATCAAAATGAAATACAAAGATAGCAATTTCGGAAAGATATTATCTCAGCAACAACATATTAACGTGCAGAAGAAATTTGAATACGTGAAATATTGATGCGCGCTCTTTTAAATGTAACTATTAGGCAAAAAATGAAAATACGATTTTTTTTAGTTAACTGGCCATATGATGACGACGTCACATCATCAGATTGGCAAAATTTTCACATGATTTTGTATCTACAATCCAATAGCTTCCAGAAAACGTTTTAATCGTGATTATCACATTTTATTCTTACGAGCTATAACAGATTAAAATTTACTGTACAGATGAAATTAATGCCACACGTAATTAAAATTTTTAGGCATGATGACGTCAAAAAAATTAAAATATTTTTAATTTATGCGAAAGATAGTTGATTGACCTAGACAATATCAAAATCGGAGTGAAAATGGAAAACGGATAAGTGGAGATGCGCTCTATTAAATGTGATGAGCTATGACAAAAGATACAAAAATCCTAAATTTTATATTCGCGTGGCCATACGATGACGTCACAATGTCCGGTTAGCCATATTGATACATGATCCGATATCTACAACTCATCAACTTCCAGAATATGTCATCCAAAAAAAGTTGACTGTGCAGTTTAGAAACTACGACTGTTTAAAAAAAGGCATAATTTTGACGAATTTCTGAACTTTTTCATCAAAAACGCGCGAAAATTGACCAATTCGACGTGCTCGTATGACGTAACCTTAAGTCCAAATTGTTTAAAGTTGGTAAAATTACTAGAAGAGGCTGGAAAAACACAAATCACGTGAAAAAATAATGTTTTTAATGCTATAAATTTGCGCACGCGTGGGAATTTTTGAAACGCGTAGAAAGTTGAATAGAAAATAATTTTGCGCATTTTGAAATTTTAAATGCGCGTGCGCGCGTAACTTTGTGAAAACACGCAATTTTTGTTCAACAGAAAGTTAGCGCATGATATAAATTAAACTTGTGCAAAGTTTCAATTTAAAATGTTATTTGGTTTTTGACCTATGTTAAATACGAGAAAATCGTTAAATCGCGCGTATGTCACGTTGCGCAATTGTAAACATCATGAAAAGCTTCGCTTGACGACGTTACATAAATGTCAAAATGTTAACATAGTTCACAAAATGTTATGTTTGCAAGTTTCAGAGAAAAGCGTTACACAAAAATAATACAGAAAGAAAGAAGAGAAATAAAAAGTTGATGTTGATAACCAATTTCAATGCAAGTACAATAACAATAGGTGATCATTTTATTCTAAATTATCACCTAAAAATAATAAAGATTTTATACAATAACAATAGGTGATCATTTTATTCTAAATGATCACCTAATTAAAAGATGCAAATTCAAGTACTGTATAATATAAAAAAGATACATCATAAAACATAGAAATTAACCTGCCTACAAGTCTTGTGCATTTAAATTAAAATATACTCTTTGAATTTGGCAAGACTTGTCGCACGCATTTCTAGATTCTATGTTTAGATTATTCCATAACTTAGCACCACGATAGGTTAAACTCTGTTTGTATTCAGTTTTTGGTTTTTCAACATATAATGATCCTTTGATCTTGTGTTATATTGGTTAAGGTAATTCTGTTTCCAAGATATGAAGGTGCTAAGTTATGGAAAATCTTAACATGATTTTCGTAATATAATTTTTGCTGCTCTATTTTGGAGAACTTGCAATTTTTTACTTAATGTTTTATTTGATTGTCCCCATACAACATTACAGTAATCAAAATGTGGGGCGATTATTGATTTGTATATTGTTATATACCCCCAGTACCTTTGTACAGTAGTAATGTATTGTAAAGCTGACTCAAAGAAACATGTACTCACTTCGACTACTTTTTAACAACTCTATTATCTATAATGACTCATACAAATTGGGGGTAGTAACAAAGTGCGAGGCAGCGAGGCACGCAAGGAAAGCGAGGCAAGTCAGAAATGTATGCAAGGCATCGTTTTACCATCATCAAAAAATGCGAGGCATCATTTTATCATTTCCCAACATTGCGAGGCAGGAAATCACCGAAATTGAAGTAGCCTAGGCCCTTTTTTGTGCTATAGGAGGGGAATCGCCACAAGGCCGAATCCTCTCAGGGCAGAATCGTTCCGCTACCTGTCTCTCTCAGGTCTACCAGATCGAGGCGCGGGGGTGTGACAAAATATTATTTTCACTCTGCTATGTTCAAGATACATGTTAAATTAATTTTAAAGTGAACACGCTCGAAATGCCAACAAGCATGGCAGTCATTTGATGAGTGTTGCTATAAAAATGATTGTTTATCGAAAGTTGAAGACTGTCGTTCAGATTTTTAAAATATGGCGCATATGGATTCACAACTTTTGAACAGTTTGAGCACTTTTGTGCTTATGATCAAAATATAAATAATTGATTATTAGGCCTATAATATAGCATAATAGTACGTTAAGATATGCCTCACACCTTTTTGAAATTGTAAACTATATGCCTGGCACTTTTGGAAATGATAAAATGATGCCTCGCACAAATATTTGGCTTGCCTCGTATACCTCGCACTTTGTCAACACTCTACCAATTTGTATGAGTCATATAGATAGAATTTAATAAAATAGTTGTTAGAAAGTAGTCGAAGTGAATACATGTTTCTTTGAGTCAGCTTTACAATACTTTACAATACATTACTACTGTACAAAGGTACTGGGGTATATAACAAAATTCAAATAGGCCTAACATTGCAACACAGTAACCATTACCTTATTGTCAATTTTCTTTCAGCTAAACTAATAGTGAGGAGGTTTCAGTTTCTGATGAGTTGGTGCTCAAGGTGCAACAACCAAACTGCTATTACTATGGGACCAGTATCGCCAGGGCAACCGCTCAACAAGATCGCTTTTAAATGCTGGATCACAATCACAAATTATCTCGCACAATGTCAGACAATTTGATTAGACCTACTACTAGCATTAATGAACTACCGGTATATATACATATAAAATGTTTGATGGTATACGAAAATAAATACAGGCTTTACATTCCATTAATGCCTTCCGAATCAGAAAGCTAGTACGTACATTGCTTCACCGGCCATTGTTATTGTGTAGTCTTATTATAAAATAACCAATTGAAAAAAATGCCTGGAATTATCCTTATAGGCCTCTGTTGGTTTGCATGCTGGTATATCCCACTCAAGTGCAGAAACTTTTTTTTATCCAAATTATTATATTTTCACTAGTTATGATGCATCTAATAGTTTAGGTGAATATTATTTAAGTTTAATATAAAGGTAGGACATGTCACGTAAATACTGTCATAACATATAGGTCTTGGATACTAGCTTTGCCCCTTCCCCCAAAAATTTAAAAGCCATTTTTTTTCAAAATCAAAACAGTTGTTTTGTCACTACTAGCCCTCCTGCTCCAAACTATTCATCCATTCATAGAAGCACTGATGAAGTCATATCTGGTGTGACTGTAATGGTCAAGACATGACTATATACTTCGGCTTTATTTGATGGAATGATTAGATTGTAATTCGATGAATTATTCATTACAAATTGTTATATATAAGCCTACATTTAATTATTTTTACATTGTCAATAAAACTAGTATCGCACAGTGCAATCAGCAAAACGATTATACATTCTGCCTGTAAATGTAATAATATCTAGAAACATGTCTATGAAAAGCTGTGCAGTTGCTAGTATGAGTTGAATAAATATACGCATCTTGGAGACATCTGAAACCTATATTAATTGTGTTTCATTTAGTTGTTCCTATTGAACCGGACCCATCAATCCACACCAAACGCAGCGGTAGGATAAACGGTAATAAATTGGAATTTTGGCTAGGCTATGTTAGAAAATCTGAGCATTGGTTCACCGCACATTGTCCAACACGTCAGTCACTTAATTTTCCTATACCGTCGCCCATGGAGGTTGGTACTGTAATTAAAGATGTACAGGAAAATTGGAAATTTTTTAAAAGCCAGTGGCTTAACTACGAAATAGATACAGGGCTGAGCGCTAAGAATTCACATTATTACTGAGCATCATGGGTAGAGATAAAATCTACATGACGTTCAAACCACCTTAACAACAGATACTGTGTTTGACAAACTAGAGGAATACGAATGTTGATATTACAATTGATGAGTGGTATAACGTTAAATTCAAGATAGATACGAGAGCCATGGTTAGTGTCATAGGACACGACCACGCAATTGTACAGAAGTTAAAGCTCAAGAACACCGTCCATTGTTTGAAAGGGCCTGGTGATAATAAACTAGATTTGATTGGTTCATGCAAGGTCAAAATGGCTTATAGAAACATAAATGCAATACAATCTTTGTATTCAGAAACCAAAAAGTGCCACTTTTAAGTAGACCAACATGCGCCTGAAATACTTCAGCTCACAATGTCAGTAATTTTAGATGGTATTTGTGATTTATCGAAATAACGGCTGTAACATAAAGTCTAGCAATAAAACTCATTCATCAAGATGGGCTCTTCTGTTAAATCAATACGATTATGATATACAGTATATTTCGTCAAACGAGATTGCAGATGCTTTATCGTGACTACCACTAAAGAGCGGTGAGTGTGACGTAGAGCAAAGCATATTTAACGTTACCGCGATTGAAGACGACTTTCCGATAACAGCAAAAGACATTGAGAAAGAAACACTAAGAGACAATGTATTATGTAAAGTACTTAACTATGTGAAACATGGATGGCCAAACGTTGATAATTTTGATGACATAAAACCATATGTAAACAGACAACTTGAGCTATCGTGTGAAGGTAATTGCTTACTTTGGGGCTCCAGGGTTATATTCCCTTCTAAACTACGTTCTAAAGTGCTTGATGAAATGCATTGGGAGCATCCCGGAATATGTGCGATAAAAGCCATTGCCAGATCATACGTACAGTATGGTGGCCCAAGTTAGACTGTGATATTGAAGTAGTAAAGAGATGTAATACTTGTCAGAGTATGAGAAATGTTCCGCCTAGCACCCCCTCAATACCTTGGAAATGGCTTAGTAGACCATTTCAGAGAGTACATATTGATTTTTTTGAAAAGAACGTCAACAATTTTTTGATTTTGATAGACAGTAATTCATGGATTGACGTCAAGTACTATCAGTGCTAATACGATCGATGAGTTGAGATTAATTTTTGCCGAACATGGTATTCCTGAGGAATTGGTGTCCGATTCAGGTCCACAATTAATTTCTGATGAGTTTGAAAGATTTTGCAAACTTAATGGGATCAAACACGCTAAGTCCCATTTATCACCCAGCTAGCAATGGTGCGGCTGAAAGGGCAGTACAGGTTGTCAAAAGTGCATTAACGAAACAGGTACTAGATGGCAAGAAGTACACTATGAAACATAGATTAGCTAATTTCCTATTAAGGTATAGGACGACTCCACACTCCACTACAGGACTTACTCCTGCTGAGTTATTAATGAAACGTCAGTTACGTACACGACTATCCTTAGTGAGTCCAAACATGGCTCAAAGGGTCGAAGAAAAACAAAAGTCACAGAAAGTGCAAAGAGATAGTCATGTTAATGAAGAAAGACAATTTAATATCGATGATAATCCAAAGAAGAGAAGTGGTTGAAGGGAGTCGTAACCCAATGTTTAGGACCTAGATAGTATAAAATACATACTTCACACGGTATCAAAGTGATGCACCCTGATCATATGATTATTGATACAGGTAGTACACAATGTTGATGTGAATGTATTTAAAAGTCCTTATACTAAACCACACAGAATTAAGAGACCAAGAAGCAGATTGATCGAAGATTAGATTTATTAGAGTATTGAAGTTTTTAGACATATGCACTGTACTGTACTTTAGTTACAAAACATCACAATAGTATGTACAGGTACTGTAGTTATAGAAGACGCTACTTATACAAGAATACGAAAGGCATATCATTGTTGTTGTAGGAAATTTGCGCAAGACGACTGCACGGAGACGTTGTTGAGACTAACCAAGCAATTATATTTAACAATTATTAATAATTACGATAAACATCATTGAATAATTTCAGATTCATAATTGAGTGAATTAAACAAACTTACGTCTTTAAACAATGACCAAACATTTATTTCTACTTGCTTTTAACTAATGTTTCTTAGTAATTAACTGCAACACACTCACAGTAGCGTTTTCGACGCTCATCTGCCTCAAATCTGTTGGCGGCGCCAATTAAGATTAAACTAAATCTTACAGTTGTCGTTAGTGTTACAATGAAGTTGTACGATAAGAGTTTTATAATGTTTTGAAGTTTTGGTTTCGTTTTAAACAATTTAGTCTATAATCATTAAGGTAGCAGCATTAAAAAAAAACTGTACTGTACTTAATCTGACATAACTCGTAAAATAATACACACTGTCTGTCTTACTTAACTTATAGAAGGAAGTGATATGATATATCGAAATAACGGCTGTAACATAAAGTCTAGCAATAAAAAATAACCATGAGTGTCCGTGTGACTGATTCTGCACGAAAAAAAAAAACATTGTTTTTATCATAACCCACAAACATAATAGTATTGACTAAATTGTATGCCATATGGATGATATTCTAATTCACAGTGAGACCCAACTCAGCACCAAGAACTAGACAGCACTAACGCATCTACGAGAAACAGGTCTTACGCTAATCCCAAAGAAGTGCAAATTCTCGAAAAATACTGTAAAGTTCTTGGACACATCGATCCAGACAAAACTAGAGCAATTTCACGTTACCAAAAAATGTTAGCGAGTCTTGGGATGGTCAACCACCTAGCTGAGATAAGCGAGACACTCGGACAACTGTTAAGAAAAGATACAGTGTTGATCTGGGAAGTGAATCAGCAAAGAGCGTTTGAACATGTCAAAAAGCCAGAGCTACTAGCGCACTACGACCCGAAACTTGAAACGATTGTAGCAACAGATGCATCTCGATATGGTATCAAATACAAATACAGTGAGATGGCCGACGAAATCCAGCTTGTTACGCATCTAGATCCTTAAGCGACGCGGAAAAACGATATGAAGTAATGGGATTCAGGGGCGGACGCAGGGGTGTTGCCTTAAATTTTATACTAAATGTTTTTTCTGCCACTAAATTAAAATGTAGATCCCATTTCATCGTATACAATATCCATATAAGGTTATAGAAGTCCAGGGCTGGAAGAGAATATTTGTAAATTGACAGACTGCACCATAAAATTTAAACACCAGACACCAATACCATGCACAATGTATCGGCAGTCAGCACTTATTGCAGAATGAATTTCTGACTGACTAGTTGCTTGTGAAGGCCAACACACACTATGTTCGGGAAAAAACCCAACATATAATATTTCAATATTGAATATCGAAACGTGGCATGCTATAGGCTTGACCTTTGACAAGATCACCTAAAATTTAAACCTACAATACTTTAGTATTGTATATTTAAGAATAGCCGCTCCATAATCTCTTGCTTTTTTATACTCTTATAACAACATTTTTTAACTAAGACATAATCATTGTTATTTTGTACCGATATTTATAACTAAATGATATTAAAATATGTATATAAAATTAATAATGAACTAGATGGTATGCTCACGTACCATCTAGGTTGTGCCACAGATGGTTCTCGAATACACCGTAATTTCAAATGTACGTACCGCAGGACTATAATACATTGTCTTTTACAGAAACAAATAAATAGACACAATGATTTATGTATTCAATTAAAATTAGCACCCTGGGAATTATTTCCGAAACAGAAACTTGTCACACAAAATGAGTCAAAATTTTGAGGAATGGGGAATAGGATGGGTACAAAGAGGAATAATTTTTAAATATATTCTTTATTCACTCAGTAATGAAATATTTGTTTTATAGGCCTATAATATACCACCAATACAGTAGCACATTGGCGATTTTTAAATCTTTCAATCGACTATGACAGTGACAGTTTTAACACAAAGTATTTAAAAATACTTTGTGTTAAAACTGTCACTGTCATTGAAAGATTGATACAGCCCTGGACTCTTTAGGCAACCCCCTTAAAATAATCCTGTGACCACCCCTGGGATGGTCAACCACCTAGCTGAGATAAGCGAGACACTCGGACAACTGTTAAGAAAAGATACAGTGTTGATCTGGGAAGTGAATCAGCAAAGAGCGTTTGAACATGTCAAAAAGCCAGAGCTACTAGCGCACTACGACCCGAAACTTGAAACGATTGTAGCAACAGATGCATCTCGATATGGTATCAAATACAAATACAGTGAGATGGCCGACGAAATCCAGCTTGTTACGCATCTAGATCCTTAAGCGACGCGGAAAAACGATATGAAGTAATGGGATTCAGGGGCGGACGCAGGGGTGTTGCCTTAAATTTTATACTAAATGTTTTTTCTGCCACTAAATTAAAATGTAGATCCCATTTCATCGTATACAATATCCATATAAGGTTATAGAAGTCCAGGGCTGGAAGAGAATATTTGTAAATTGACAGACTGCACCATAAAATTTAACCACCAGACACCAATACCATGCACAATGTATCGGCAGTCAGCACTTATTGCAGAATGAATTTCTGACTGACTAGTTGCTTGTGAAGGCCAACACACACTATGTTCGGGAAAAAACCCAACATATAATATTTCAATATTGAATATCGAAACGTGGCATGCTATAGGCTTGACCTTTGACAAGATCACCTAAAATTTAAACCTACAATACTTTAGTATTGTATATTTAAGAATAGCCGCTCCATAATCTCTTGCTTTTTTATACTCTTATAACAACATTTTTTAACTAAGACATAATCATTGTTATTTTGTACCGATATTTATAACTAAATGATATTAAAATATGTATATAAAATTAATAATGAACTAGATGGTATGCTCACGTACCATCTAGGTTGTGCCACAGATGGTTCTCGAATACACCGTAATTTCAAATGTACGTACCGCAGGACTATAATACATTGTCTTTTACAGAAACAAATAAATAGACACAATGATTTATGTATTCAATTAAAATTAGCACCCTGGGAATTATTTCCGAAACAGAAACTTGTCACACAAAATGAGTCAAAATTTTGAGGAATGGGGAATAGGATGGGTACAAAGAGGAATAATTTTTAAATATATTCTTTATTCACTCAGTAATGAAATATTTGTTTTATAGGCCTATAATATACCACCAATACAGTAGCACATTTGCGATTTTTAAATCTTTCAATCGACTATGACAGTGACAGTTTTAACACAAAGTATTTAAAAATACTTTGTGTTAAAACTGTCACTGTCATTGAAAGATTGATACAGCCCTGGACTCTTTAGGCAACCCCCTTAAAATAATCCTGTGACCACCCCTGGGATTGGTGTTTACAGTAGAACCGATCATAAGCCGTTAGTTTCATTGTTGTCAAGCAAAGAGTTGTATAGAATGCCACCCCGAGTTTTGAGATGTTCCTGGAAAAGACCATGTGACAACGGATGCATTATCGCGAGCCCCAGTCGACATACCAAACATGGTATATAGAGTAATTGTTGAGGAAGTAGAAGGGTTTGCAAATGCGCCTTGACATTCTCAGCCGAATACACCAAGGACATTTAGGTATCACCAAATGGCGCAAGAGCCAGAGTCTCAATTTAGTGGCCAGGTCTTTCAAGTGCAATTGAGAATATAGTCAAGAAATACATGTGCCAAAAACAATCCTGCAAGAGTTGAACCATTGATACCGTCTGCCATTCCTTCCAGACCGTGGGAACGGCTGGGGATGGACCTATTTCATTTCAATCAGAAGGATTATATCATCATCGTTGATTATTATTCGCAATGGATTGAAATTGCACATGATGATCCTTATTTGGCATTGCTGTCCTATACGTCATCCCCACTACACAATGGTCATTCATCAAGCGCATTACTGATGGGAGCCTATAAGCGATGCACAACTCATACCAGAATTCCTGAAAGATGGAACAGTTCAAATACATGAACGTGAACATTTTAATAGCCGACCAACAGAATTAAATGGAAAAGTTGTTGGTAAACGTAGCGAACAAAGATCGTATGATATTAGAACTGTTAAAGGAATCCTCTGCAGCAACAGAAAAGAGTTTGTTCAAATAGCGAAAAAGAGCGACGGAATGGAAGAACACCAACAGCACAACAATACTTGAATTTGCATCTTTTAATTTTAATTGTTTTTCTTTATATATATAATGTTCATTCTTTTTTGACTGTAAATTTTTTTTTTTTCATTTATTCATTTAGCATCCATTCAACAATACATTTAAAATACATAACAAAGAAAATATACAAATAATTGGAATATTAAAATTGAATAAAACCAAAGTGAATGGATGCAAGGACGACCCATAAAATCGACATGTCAATTTATTTCCAATGGGGTCCATTGCAAGAGAAATCGGAGATGTGAAAGTGAACAAGGATCATAAGAAAAGCATATGGAAATGTGAAAATAAAAAATCACATATAAAATGTTAAAAAGGTAATATAAAAAAAGTACAATAAAAAAATATATATATATAAAGTGAAGAGCAACAATATCATAAAACCGGAATATATAAAATCAGATAGGATTATCAGGGATTAGATATTGATTGATGGATTTTAGATCATTGGGAAAAGCATTCCAGTCCTTAATTCCTATATTGTAGAAAGCTTTAGATTCGATACCCCTAGCTTTGTGAACAATAAAGTTGTATATACTGTTCCGGGTGAGGTGACCATGAAAATTACAGACTCTAGAAAATTGAGAATACATACATAAAAAATACATGAAAAATTTAAAAAACTCTAGTTTCAACATTAAGGTAACTGAGGCTAGAAAGCTCTTCTCGTCCAATATGAAACATATAATTAGCACCAAGAATAAAGCGTGCCATCTTATTCTGATTAACTTGCAATTTACGTTTAAGACATTTATTTAGATTGGAATACCAAGAACAGGCACCATAGTCAAATAAGCACTGAATAGTGCGGAACATAACTGTTTTCTGGAAGATAGAGATAAACATTGTTTATTCCTATAAAAGAAACGAAGCCTACCGTTAATTTTAGAAATAATATGATTAGCAACACTGGAAAAACTGAGCGATTGATCAAGTTCGATGCCAAGGTAGTTAACCGTTGATCTACTGTAGCTTTGATTGTGTGCCCAATAAACGTAACACAGAGCTCACTCACAATACGTTATGAGCAAAACACAATAAGTTCAGTTTTACCAGCGTGCAAAGAAAGCCTATTATCAATTAACCATTTGCTACACATTTCAAGAACTTTAACAAGTTTGATAGCAATAACATCTGGGTCAGTGTGAGCAAAGATTATAGCACTATCATCTGCGTAGAGAAGAAGAGTACAATCTTGATCAATGCATATAGACATATCATTTATGCAAATTAAAAATAAAATAGGACCTAAAATGCTGCCCTGCTTCAGATATTACTTTTAATTTGGTCAACAAGATTAATTAAACACGCCTCAGTAGAGTGCGACTCTCTGAACCCAGACTGATATTTAAAAAGAAGCTTACAATTAATAAAATAGTTATTAAGTTGATTGGATACGCACCTTTCCAGAATCTTAGAGAGGGCTGGGAGAATGCTAATTGGTCGGTAATTTTCCATTCGAGTTCGGTTCTTTTTTTTGTGGAGGTGAATAATTTTGGAAACTTTCATAGAGTCATTTTTAGAGATAGAAATGTTAATAAGATGGGTAATAATTGGCGTCAGCGTCTCCGAGCCATCTCTCAAGTATCTGGAAGAGATCCCATCTAATCCAGTACTAGTATGGGTTTTAAGTCGTTTTAGTTCCTGTAACACATCATCAGTAGAAACAGGAGACAGTTTAAAAGAATTATTGATATTAGAAAGGTAAAACGACTTAAAGGCATCAGACACAGTACTAAAAATTCCACTGCTCGAAGCAAGTTTATTCACAAGGGCAGATGCTACACCAGTAAAATAAACATTAAATTGATTGGCGACATCTTTGGGGCTAAAAAAGCTTTTATCATTAGCTTCAATAATTATTTTAGTTTTAGACTTATCTTTTTGTGAGAAACCAAGATTCTTAAGGTTATTCCATAGCTTTTTTGGGTTATCTTTAATTTCTTCAAGCTTATCTTTAAAAAAGGATGACTTTGCCTTTTTAACCATTCGTTGAACCTGATTACGTTTAACACAATAATTCTTGTATAATTCTTTGTTAGATTTATCTTTTTTAAATTTAAAAAAAAATGCATCTCTAAGATTAATCGCGTTTATAATGTCATCATTAAGCCATGGATTAACTTTTTTCTTTAGGCGAACCTGTTTTAAGGAAGTAAGGGCGTCAGTAACATGTTGCATTATTGAGATAAATTTGGACCAAGCAGTATTTGTATCATGACAATTCAGAACATCTGACCAATCAGTTTCTGCAAGCTTATTATTTAAAGCCTCAGTGGAGTAATTTTTCATGAATGATCTCGGAGCCAGGTGTAGTTTTGGAGATGGATTCTTCCAATTTATCAACAAAATTACATTGTTTCGGTGGACGGTAGAATGTGCAGATACTGATTGGCTTTGTCTTTGGAAGAAGGATGTCAACCCAAATAGCCTCCAAACCTTCTATTTCTAGGTCAGTCCTTCTGGTGAAAACCCGGTTGTTACGGATATACACACAAACACCTCCTCCTTTGCGATCCCTGTCACGTCTCAGAATGCTATATCCATCTATTTTTATCTCATTTATATCGGTGATCCAACTATCCAAGTGTGTTTCAGAAATGGAGATGTTGGTAGCATTGGTTTTATCTGCCAGAAGAGATATCTCAGGAACTTTTGGTGGGAGATGAAGACCTCTTTTCCCAAAAAGCGAAAAATAATAATTTGAAATATCATTTGATATGTTGTGAATTATCTGCATTTTCATTTTCTCCATCGGTGTTGCTCGAGTTTGCAAATGGAAGTTTTTTACCGAGGCAATCGCAGAATAAGAAATCAAAGGATTTACCAAAAAGTCGGCGATAACGTTCGGCAGACATTGACCCATTAGTGCAGTTGATGTGGGTCCAGCTTTCACATCCGTCGCAGCTAATTGCTTTGTGTCTGGTAGTACTTTATGACAAAATCTGTTACATTTATTCCTTACTGACCTGCCTCTAGGCCCGGGATTTATTTCAATACCTCCGCTTCTCAACAAACAGATTATTTGTATTAATACTTTTAGCAGTAGATAATAATTGGAGTGGATACTGACTGAAGACTGGTGCTTTTGAAACATTAATGAAGTAGCAAGGTGTATGCGATTTGATATATTCGCAGCTGCATTCATCAACAAGAGACATCAGATCCAGACAAGGCTTTAAAAGGCCCTTGCTCAGGCATATAAGGCCAAATCAACGAGTGCTGGTCAACCCATACCCAAACCAACCCGTACCCATGCCAACTCGTACCCAACTTGGCTAACCCGTACCCAAATAATTGGTCAACTCGTACCCACTTTGGCTAACCCGTACCCAAACCAACCCGTACCCATGCCAACTCGTACCTAAATATTTGGCTTACTCGTACCCAAGTATTTGGCTTACTCGTACCCATTATTTGGCTTACTCGTACCCATTTTTGGCTTACTCTTACCCATTATTTGGCCTACTCGTACCCATTTTGAATAATTACTTGTAATGATTTGATCGGCGCAAATCTAGTGGTATGCTTTTGCCGTATGAATATTTTTATATTTAAATTGTTTTTTTATTTTACAGGTCTCGGTGAAATAAAAAAAATAATGACCATTGATTTGATTGTAGACTTCGTTTAATTAGGCATATATTTGTTAACATTTATTTAAATGTAGTATTATAGTTTTATAAACGTATGTTTTATGTGTCTTTTTTATTTACGTAAGAGAACATTAATTAATAAAAAAATATTTTAACTGTTGTATAGTTAGTATTACAATTCAATTAAGCCCAGGTAAAGTACCAACAACGTATAATTTTATACTTATCAATTTTTATTCTTTTATTTTATTCTAATTATCTTCCCTGATTACATTCGATCAAGTAATTATTATTTCTATTGTATTGGTATATTTAAAATTGGTTGAATTAACAACGCCCTGTTTTAATCAAAAAGCCTGCTGGGCTATGGGGTCGAATTACTCGTAGATCGTGTTTTTGCTGACCGGGATTAACCCTTTACAGTATTATAAAAAACATGCATTTATAGGGCCGGCGTCAAAGAGACGACTCAGTAATGACGTATGATCGTTTTCCATATATTTTATTTATTAATAATTCAGTGAAATGATCATATACACGTACTGTCGTACTGTAAGGCAATTATTAAACATTTTGGCAGATTTTCTTCTATAACAGCTACGTACGTGTTTTTGCTGAATGGGGATTCCTCTTTAATATTAAAAAAAACGCATTTGTACGGGTCCATTTGTAGTGTGTCCAAAAATAGACAACGCAATGTGGCGTATGATCGTTTTCTATTTATTTTTTTTCTTAAATAATTCAGTAAAATTATCTGTTTGTTTACGGTAATTAAACATTTTTGGTAGATGTTTCCTCAATAACTTACAGCTGATGAGGGATTCCCTTTTTTTAAAAAAAATACGCATTCTATAATGTGTCAAATAAGACAAATGAATGAACTACGATCGTTTTTCCATGGCAACGGATGTAGTCTTATTTACTAAAATAATATAAACGTTCTGAAGGCCTACCTACACGTGTCTGAGTACTTACGTATCTGTCAGCGATGAGATGATTTTTTTACGTTTGTAGTATTTATTTTGGTTTTTAGTCATAATAATACAGTAATAATCATAAAATGAAAACGTAATAACAGCAAATGTCGTCGTTTGTAATTAAATGTTAAATTATTGGGAGGTTACCTTTTATTATTACTCTCACATCCGTCATTGTATACTAGATAAACGGCAATAATCTAATCTACTACTAAGATGCTCATAGCAGCAATGAGGCTGGTATCCACTTAAATAGTTTCGTGATTTTAAAATACGAGTGACTACTTAAAAATGTATTATTATTTTCGAAATGTTAAAACAGTTTAATATTTTCCAAAACTTTCCAAAACAAAACAACAAAAACCATTCTTTTTAAAACGATTTTCAAAAAGCACATTACTTCATTATCTGTAAAATAAAATGAAAATACAAATTATGTATAAAAGATATTCATGTTTACTTTTAATAATTCAAGTTTTCATCATCACAGTGGGTATTTCAATGTCTGTGTACTACTATTCGTAGAAAATAATAGATTAATAACTCATAAATGAAAAAAAATAGAATGCAGCACAGCCGACCACTGACATCTTCCACAGAGCCATATAAAACAGCGCCCTCAAGTATTAACTTGACCAAATACGACGTACGCAAATACGGTGAAAGCTGTGCTTTTTTCGTACGAGTCTGTACATATTATTATACTTTTTAGGTCAATAGTTTTTGCCATTATAATATCGAACATATGATTGGTATCTAAAAATTTAATAAAACTGGGTTTAAATGTAATATAAATATACTTTAAATAGCATTAAACTTGGGTACGGGCCAGCCAATGATGGGTACGGGTCAGCCAATGATGGGTACGGGTCAGCCAAAATTTTGGGTACGAGTAAGCCAAAATTTGGGTACGAGTTGGTGGGTACGAGTTGGCATGGGTACGGGTTGACCTGTATTCCAAATCAACTGACCTGACACAAGGCCTAAGATAATGTTTTAAAAGCAAGATTCACGGAGTTCCTTTTCTAGCAAAAATACAGTTACACAGTTTATCAGGATTCATTCAAACACATCTGAACAAACAAAATTAGAAATCACTACTTCAAAATTTGAGATTTTAGTCACTTTCAAGACAGACCATTACATGCTGTAGTGTGTAGTGTTGCTTAAGCTGCTAGATGATAAATCAGACTAGCAGTAACCCTAGCTGCTGCACAGTCTTTTTCTGCCTTATGTATTTATGGCCATTGATTTTGTTATACACGTCTGCCTTAATAATAATTTGCATGGGATGATTAAGTATAAAAGCGCAATACTGGATATGGGATATGAAAGTGACAACGTGCATGAGAGGTCCACGTTGAAGTATGTCAATCAGTCGGCAGATTAAAAAATGTTAATGATAAAATATGAATATGAATTAAGTTATAGAATAATAAAACTACAGCTGCTTACAGACACAAAAATTAAATGATGCGCTCGGACACAAACTTTTAAATTTTGGGTGTATTTTTCGTAGATATTGTGTGGAAACACTGTAACACCCATTTGGATTTGTGTTATTTGTGTGTTTTTTTTGGTTATCCGCACTTGGCGGATAACCCCTTGTTATTGTCAGGATCTCTTTTTTTTTCTTTTTTTTTTTTTTGGTTATCCGCAACCGTAAGGTTTTGCGGATAATTGGTTATCCGCAACCGTAAGGTTTTGCGGATAACCCTTGTTATTGTAAATATCTTTTTTTTTTTTCATCTTCTTTGTTCTTCTTTCTTTCCCGGAATTTTGTTGCACGCATATCTGTCATCCTTGTCAACATAAGATTGTATAACTTTGTCATAAGATTGACCTGTAGCTGTAGATGTGCAGGAAACTTTGTTATATGACGTTAGAGTCGCGTAGCGCAAGTTACGAGCGATTTTATGAATTTCAATGATTGGTCATAGATTATAAACCAAAAGTCATTTTGTATTGACACTTGGTGAAAATTTAAGTCATATCAAGGGCAAACTTTCTAAGAAGTTACGCGCGCACGCGCATTTAAAATTTCAAAATGCGCAAAATTAATTTCTAATCAACTTTCTACACTGATCATGACATTTTGAGCATGTCAAAAATTCCTACGCGCGCGAAAAAATGTACGCGTAAGGTGCGCACAGAGCATGAAAATCATGTGTTTTTCTCTTGAATTATGATTTTACAGCCTTACCTAGTCATTTTAAAAAAGATTGACATCATTTCAAATTAAAATGACGTCATACGAACACGTTGATTTAGACCATTTGCGCGCATTTTAGTTGAAAAAGTGACAAAATATTGTCAAAATTATGTCTATTTTGAATCTATTATAGCTCTTCAGGATCATCCATGACCCCCGATTTTTTTAATTTAATATGTAAGCAGATATGTTGTAGATATGAATTCATGCAGAATCTTTACCCCTCGGATGTTATGACGTCATCGTATGGCCACACGAATGTAAAATATAGGATTTTTTACTCTTTCGTTATTGCTCATCACATTAAATAGAGCGCATCTCGCTTATACGTATTCCATTTCCTCCAATATTTTAATACTGTCTAGGTCAATCAACTATCTTTTGTATGAGTTAAAAATATTTTAATTTTTATAACGTCATCATGTCTAAAAATGTAAATAACGTGGGTCACTTAATTTCATCTTTACAGTAAATTTCAATCTGTTATAGCTCGTCAGAATAAAAAGTGATAATCATGATTAAAACGTTTTCTGAAAGCTATTGGATTGTAGATACGAATTCATGTGAATATTTTACCAATCAGATGTCATGACGACGTCATAAGGCCAGTTGAATTCAAAAAGTCATATTTTCATCTCGCGTAAAAGTTCATTGCGTTTAAACGAGAGCGCATCTCACTTTTACGTGCCCAAAATTCTTCAAATTTGTATTAATGTAATTAATTAGATAATTATCTTCTAAAATTGTTATTTTATATGTTAATTTGATGATGTCATCGTGTTAATAATTGGATTTAAAAGATGGGTCTCGTAATTTCGTCTATGCTACACTGTATATAACATATACAGTGTATTCTGTAAATACTGTAATATGATGTATGCTACAAAATAGGTACAATTCAGCACTGTAAACATATTTATTTCATGTCATAGGATGGCATAATAATTGTCGAGGTTCATATAGTTTAAAGTATGTGCATGTTGCGTTTGCGCGGATAACCCGAACTCGTCAAAGTGACAAGTTCAAATCTAGTTTTTCTATATTCTTCTTTCTTTCCCAGAATTTTGTTGGCAGCATATCTCTAATTCTTGCTAACATAAGATTATATAACTTTGTCAGAAGATTGACCTCTAACTGTAGATGTGCAAGACACTTTGTTTTATGATTTTAGAGTTGCGTAACGTGACTTACGCGCGATTTTATGAATTTCAATGATTGATCATAGATTAAAAACCAAAAGTCATTTTGTATTGACACTAGGTGAAAATTTAAGTCATGTCAAGGGCAAACTTTCTATGGATTAAAAATGGCATGTTTTATAAAAAGTTACGCGCGCACGCGCGCTTAAAATTTTAAAATGCGAAAAATCAATTTCTAATCAACTTTCTACGCGTTTCATGTCATTTTAAGCATGTCAAAAATTCCCACGTGCGCGCAAAAATTTACGCGCGGGGTGCGCACGTAGCGTTAAAAACAGATTTTTTTTGCGTGATTTTTGTTTTTTCAGCCTTTTCTAGTAATTTTACCAACTTTTAAACAATTCCGACATAATATAACGTCATACGAGCACGTCGAATTGGACAATTTGCGCGCGTTTTTGATGAAAATGTTCAAAAATTCGTCAAAATTATGCCTTTTTTTAAACAGTCATAGATTTTAAACTACTTGGTGAACTTTTTTTTAAATTACATATTCTGGAAGTAGATGAGTTGTAAATATCGAATCATGAATCAATATGGTTAAACGGACATTATGACGTCATCGTATGGCCACTCGAATATAAAATATAGGATTTTTGTATCTTTCGTCATAGCTCATCACATTAAATAGAGCGCATCTCCACTTATCCATATTCCATTTCCCTCCATTTTTTTATATTGTCTAGGTCAATCAATTATTTTTCGCTTGATTTACAAGTTTTAAAATTGTTATGACGTCATCATGTGCAAAAGCGTCAAAAACTTTGGTCACTTATTTTCACCTATACTGCACTGTATGTAGTACGTATACAGTAGTATAGTGTACTGTATATACTTAGACGTGACACAAAATAGAGAGCGCACTAACATTTTTCCAATGGCATGATCGTTTTTCTGCGCGTAATATTCTAACGTATGACGTGCATGTGGCGTTTGCGCTGCGGATAACCTAACTCGTCCGTAGTGACGAGTTCAAATCTAGTTCTTTTTTTTTTTTTTTATTTTTTTTTTATTTCAATGCCGCGTTTTTTTTTATATTTTGCATTTTTGGCGTGAGGTTTGGTATCTTTTTTGTAACTTTTGTAATTACATTGTGGTCTAGTTTTGATTTTTTGGTTTAACCGGTGATACTTATTAATTACACATATCGTGAATTCAAACTCGAACATACTAAGAATTGATATCAATGGCCACGGCGTTTTACTCACTGAGCCAAACTATGAATTAAAAAAAATCATTCTGTTCAAAGGATAGGTGTAATTAATTAAAACTTCAACGACGCTATCATTCCATACGGTTGACTGACTGCCGAGACTAAACACTGTTTTAATTTGGCGGCCCGGCATGGTATTTGTAGATCACAACACAACAGAGGAGGTTGCGTAGTTGATACTTGACGTAACAACTCACGAAACATGTCAAATTACTGTTATTTTTTTTCTTTTTGTTTTAGCTTAATAAACATCCTCAATAAACATCAGTGTGCCAAATGTGAGGAGATACATAAAATTACGCAAACAATTTAGTAGCATTAATATATAGATCATATGTACTTTGAGGTCCAGAGACAATCATACATTTTGAAAATGTGGCGAAAGGTCAAAAGATCAAGGTGAAAGGTTATAAGACTCTCGACAACCACTGGTCACAGCAAAGTAATTTTGGTCTCAAATTGATCAGAAGGTATGCATTTATATTCAGTCTAATGGGGCACTTTAGTAAAAAAATGACCAGAAATACTATTAATTACTAATGTTTCAAACAAAAAACATATCTCTACACAACTTATTCACTGGTAGTTACGTAGCCAGCCAGTGATTGTGACTGAGGATTGCTTTATTCACTGGTGGTTACACCTGTGACTGAGGATTATTTTACTCACTGGTGGTGACGCCTGTGACTGAGGACTACTTAATTCACTGGTGGTTACGCAGTTAGCCGGTGTTTGCACCTGTGACTGAGGATTGCTTTATTCACTGGTGGTTACTCAGTTAGCCGGTGGTTGCACCTGTGACTGAGGATTACTTTATTCACTGGTGGTTACATAGTTAGCTGGTGGTTACGCTTGTGACTGAGGATTGCTTTATTCACCGGTGGTTACGCTGTTAGCCAGTGACGACATCTGAAGATAATCTGGATTCATATTTTCTGAATATTAATTCAGCCCACCCAACTATCAAATTTACAGCTACTAAATCCACTAGTAGCGTTGACTTTTTGGACACTATAGTGTATATATATACAAATATACCGTACAGTCAAGCATTACGTATTCAACATATCTGTTCTTCAGATTTTCAGAATCGTACAAAAGAACTAACTGAACATCTCCGTAATAGAAAATACAAGAAGGAATACATCGAAATTGCTATAAAGAAAGAAGTCAAATTTGACCAGAGTGCCATTGGTCACAACCTATCACCCTAGATTGCCTCCATTACGCTCTAATATTGAGAAAAATATGCACCTTCTACAGTCCAATCACACATTATTGCATTTTATAGACCTCCCAACCTTTAGGATATATTAGTCAGATCAAAATTTAAGAGTGAAATTAACTCTCATGACAGCCACAATTTGGGCAGTCACTTTTGTGGCAAATCTTGCAAAACTTAATTGTTCATTGGTTGACACTACTGACAAATTTAAGAGTAACCAAACTGGTCGTATTTTTCGGATAAGACAACCAATTAATTGTCTAAGGACAAAGTTAAAGAAAAAGTCTGACTAAAGTTATACAATGCCTTAGTTAAACCAATACTATTGTATAACTCGGCAACATGGGGATTAACAAAAGAAGAAGAACGAAAACTTGATACATTTCATTGGAAGCATCTAAGAAAAATGATAGGAATCCGCTATCCACATAAAATACTAAACATAAAATTATACGATAGGAGTAAGGCAAGACAAATCTCATTGGACATTTTGGAATCGAGATGGCGGCTATTTGGACACATCCTCAGATTGCAAAAGGAAGACCCAGCCAATAAAGCAATAATAACTATTATTTTGAAAACTATGTAAGCAACAAAAGTATAGAGGACGACCAGCTTCTTCTTCTTTATTGTATCAAGCAATTAATCAATACAAAAGGCCAAGATATAGCTGAAGCTAATCAAGCTTGGTACCTTTAAAAACATCTTAACTAACTTAAGCTACGAAATTAACAAATAAATAACAGAACTTAAAAGAAAATAAAAAATTGATAACGTCAAAAACAAAACAAAAAATTTTGAATAATAAATAAATAACATAACATAAAGTGCTGTATGTACTGTACTGTAATAAACAAAACCATATCAGTTCAATAGATAATATCTGATGGATTAACAATATATAAAACATTGTAAATTATAGATTATTCTTTTATATACTTAAATAAAAGTAATTCTTTAAGTTGTTTAGAGAAAGCAAATCTAGATGTAATTGTTCGTAATTCTAAAGGTAAATCATTCCAAATAACAGCACCAGAAAAAGATATTCTAAATCGTCCACAATTAATACGACAAGGGGAATGGCTAAATTAAAATAATGATTAATTATATGCATGATCGGTAGTTTCAAAATAATCAGATAAACTGTGAGGTAATCTATTATTAAATAGATCAAA
This sequence comes from Antedon bifida, assembly GCF_963402885.1. Lineage (NCBI taxonomy): Eukaryota > Metazoa > Echinodermata > Crinoidea > Comatulida > Antedonidae > Antedon > Antedon bifida. The sequence goes on along the minus strand of NC_136226.1, from coordinate 15,279,414 downwards.
AACGAATTTAGAAACACATAAGGTATAAAGTTTGTTTATATCTAATATTTTAAGTAAATGAAATAAAGGCAATGAATGTGTTCCAAAGTTAGAAAAAGTCACCTGACACACATTTTTTGTGTAACTAAAAGGGGTTTTAAATAAGAATCATATGTGCTACCCCATATCTCAATACCATACATTAGATGTGGCTGAATAAAAGCATTATAAAGTGTTCTGCAGGATATAGTGCCGTAATTTAATAACCTGATCACCCTTCATAAACAATCATCAACTGCACTATCCCCTAGGATCAATAGCATAAAAGATATAAAAACGATTCAGAGAATTAGCAGAAAACCGATACAGATAGATAAGAAGTAAAAGTCAACAAATAATTATCTAACTCAACTTAATTAGTAGGTCTAATGGTCAATTGTTTCTTAGAGCCAATTCATACTTAAGTTGTTTCCTAACCACCAAAGTTGTTCTACGTTTAGGGCATGTGATCCTTCGTACTGTAGGCCTGTCCTCTACTGACTTTACAACGCTACTCATGCCAGTGAGGGGGAGGGTTGTGGTGTTGGTGGTGGTTTAACTGCAATAATAAAGTTGATTCTGATTTTGGCGTAATTCATTAAAAAGATTCATTCGGTTGGTATTCCAAATAAAATATAATAGTTAATTATATCTCAACCGTAATAATAATGGTAGATAACGATTATTTTATTTACCTGACGTTTCGCCAACTATCAGTTGGCTTTCTCAAAGTGTAGTGACACGTATGTCACAGTTGACCTCTAGATGACGAAGTCAACACATTGGTCCACTCAGTCAAGTGTGGACCAATGTGTTGACCCCGTCATCTAGAGGTCAACTGTGACATACGTGTCACTACACTTTGAGAAAGCCAACTGATAGTTGGCGAAACGTCAGGTAAATAAAATAATCGTTATTTACCATTATTATTACGGTTGAGATATAACTAACTATTATATTTTATTTGGAATACCAACCGAATGAATCTTTTTAATGAATTACGCCAAAATTACGGAAATAACACAGTGACTGAGATTAGAGCCCTTGAAGGGTTGAATAAAAAGATCACTAGACACAGAAACCATCTTGTGTTTACATTGCGATGCAAGGACGAAAATATAGTTCCGTCAAGTTTACGACTCAAATGCCCGATTCACACTGTACACGCCAGGGAGATTATTAGTAAAGCAGAAAAACAGCTTGTCCGGGAAAGGATAAAAAACGTAAATTATAAATTGAAACAGTTTTAAAAAATCAGAAAAATGAAAATCGAATCTCTTGAAAATAAAACGCTCAGCAATGAACACAAATATTTGGTTGATAATCACCTGTTGAGATCACGTGACCGGGAATATAAACAAACAAAATGGCGACACATAACGAAGCTTTCCGTGTTGAAAGAAAAACGAGACAAGATCTCTACCAATAACGTAAGCCTAGCAGGGGAGCAACTTAAAAAATGGGTAGTCAATCTATCTAAATATAAGTTATCTAAAAATGAAGAGTCAGTTCTGGCGAAGGGACTTAATTTTGCCGTATCTCCGAATGAAATCCCGAAGGAAGATTTTATCGTGGCGACGGAGCAGGCATGTAGTTCGTTGACCCCAGCAGTAGCGGCGGACCTCAGGATGAAAGTAGCCCAGACAATTGGTAATAAAAAGCCTCCTAAATCCAATGTGTCTAAAGAAGAACGACAGGCACTTTACAAACTGAAAAAAGAACCAGACATCTTAGTTCTACCAGCCGACAAAGGTAAAGCTACAGTTGTAGTCGACAAAAAGGAATACATAGGAAAAGTATCTGACATGCTAAGGGAGGAGAAGACTTATGGAAAATTGAAGAAAGATCCACTGCCAAGTATAAACGACAGTTAGTGGACATTTTACAGAGATTGAAAAAGGAAGAAAAAATAAATGAAGGTCAATATAAATTTTTGTATCCGACTGCAGAAAACATACCCAGGATATATTGTACTCCAAAAATTCACAAGGTAGGAAACCCATACACGCCTATCATAGATTACACAGGCTCGATCGTATATAATGTATCTAGAAGTGTTGCTGACCTCTTAGCCCCCTTAGTAGGTAAAAGCGAACATCATATATTAAACTCCAGTGAACTTGCAAAAAAGTTGTCAACAATCAAAATAGGTACGGATGAGATGCTAGTATCCCATGATGTAGTGTCATTGTTCACCTGCACACCCAGGATTTGAAAAACTGCACAATGCTGAATGTTCAAGACATTGTAGAGTTATTACGGTTCGTATTAACAACGACATATTTTACTTTCCAATGTCAGATATTTTACCAGAAATTCGGAGCAGCGATGGGCAGTCCAGTGTCACCGATTGTAGCAAACCTATATATGGAATGGCTAAAAAAGAAAGCTATTAGTACGGCACCTCCAGATCTTAAACCTAATTTGTGGGTCAGATACGTGGATGACACACTGGAAATCATAAAAACAGGATCACTCTCACATTGGACACAACATTTAAACAATGTTGATACCACTAACAACATCAAGTTTACATATGAAGAAGAAAATGAAGGGAAACTTCCGTTTCTAGACTCACTGGTCCATAGAAAGGAGGATGGTTCGTTAAAGGTAACGGTTTACAGAAAGAAATCACACACAGACTAATACCTGAATTTCAATTCACATCACGCTCTAAACCACAAATTGTCAGTTGTGAGAACACTTTTCGACAGAAAAAAAAACTCATAACTGAGCAAACAGATAAAAACAAAGACGAAAGTCACATCAAAGATGCTCTAGCACAGTGTGGTTATCCTAAGTGGACTTTCAAAAAAGTACAAACCGACATGAACACAACTAAAGACAACAAACCTAGGGCAGAATTGGACAAGCCAAACACCAAAACGATGGTAGTCATTCCGTATGTAAAAGGAGGTTGTGCAACAACATTTCAGAAAAGCAGGTGTTGCCACTGCAGTTAGACCTTTGGACACCATCCGTAAGCAGCTTGTACATCCAGAAGATAAGGTACCACCCCTCAGTATTACAGATTGCGTATACAAGATCCCCTGTGCTGGTTGCAACAGATCGTATATCGGTGAGACAGGACGAAAATTGGGCACTCGACTAAAAGAACATCAAAAGGACGTTGATTTGGTCTCGGAACGAGCGTACACACGATCACAACGCAAACAGAAATCAACAAGTCAGCAATCACTGACAATGCTGCGCAGACAAATCACGCCATTGATTGGGAGAATTTGAAAGTAGTTGACAGGGAATTGGTCAGATTAAGACGCTGGGTTAAGGAATCCATCTGGATCAGGAAGACCCCCAATTTTAATAGAGATGAGGGCGGTTACAAACTCAGTCAAGTGTGGACCAATGTGTTGACCCCGTCATCTAGAGGTCAACTGTGACATATGTGTCACTACACTTTGAGAAAGCCAACTGATAGTTGGCGAAACGTCAGGTAAATAAAATAATCGTTATTTACCATTATTATTACGGTTGAGATATAATTAACTATTATATTTTATAAAGTTGATTGTACATAATAGATGGCGACTGGAAAGGCTAGCTCATTATGCCTTAAAAAAAGATTCCACAGATTGGAAAAAAATGGATCGAATTTCTGTTATGACTGTACTTGTCTTTACGACGCCTGAGGGAATAGACACTTGTGGAACAGAGATTGGAATGTTCCATTTATCGCAGATCAAAACATTTGTATAAACGTATATTAAATCTATCAAAATAGTATTTTTTAAAGAAAATCGGCCTGTCTTCAACATTATGATGCTGTACTCGAGCTGTTTAACCGGTTTTCAGCTATTAAAAACAATTATCGTAGGAGGAGATAGGAAAATGCGAAGCATTATTGTCTGCGGGTATTTTTCAAGTTGGACATCCATTAGTCAGTGTATACCGCGACCACGAAACACCCCTATTTGGGGCAAATCGTTGAACCTAAATTCGTTTTAATAGTCAATAACTAATTATCTAACTCAATTTAATTAGTAAACATGGTTACATCAGATGGTTAAAATTAGTACCGAAAGTACGAACCAACTTTATATACCATCGAGTAAAAATTCTAGAAATAAACCGCGATTTACCGAATTTTGCCCTTACGTAAATTTATATATAGAAGTGAGAAATAATGCACTACCTAGTAGCTCGCGGCAAATGACCTCTCGTGGACGGTCTTTAGGCCTAGCCTAGCTAAGGCTTAGTTTTGTAGGCCTAGCTGGTAAACATCTGCAACGTACGAACATCGTACGCTAACTATATACCTAGCCTGACGTTGTATAGTTGCTGCATTAATTGTCTTTCTATTTTTGCCACACTCTGTTGATACAAATTGGGGAAAACCCGGTATTTTCGCTGAAAAGTTAGGAGTCTTCCATTTGTTTTGGCCTCACGATCGATCAAAAAGTGGGTGAATTAAAGAAGAAAAACAAAAATATCAATCCGCGCGCAATGCATTTTAGGATTTATAGCGGGCCGCTATAATTATTAGAATCAACTTATTTTTCACATTTTTAACAATTTAGAGACGAAAAAAGTTATTGCAATAGGACCATATAGTATTATTTTTACATTAAATATAGTTTGTGATCTTAAATTAGATCTAAAAATCGTAGGGAAGGTGTCTTTAAGCAAAATAATTAAAAAAGTATTTGTTTATGATAGATAAGTACAAGCAGCAAGCAAATTATTAAATAAATCACTGAAAATATTTAATACTAAATAATACTAAATGGCCTGGTAGTAAAATGTAACTGGATGAAATAGTTATAATACTTATTATAGTAATATAAATTAATAGCTTTCCACTTCTTTATACTGTAATTGCGTGTATGTATATTGTGTGTCGACAAAAATCTAAAATTGTTTACAAAAAATCTCATCACATCATAGAAATAAACCCTCTTTTAGTGGTAATATAATAATTCAAACCAATAAAAAGTCACTAAAAAATCTTAGTTTTCTAGATCTAGAAAACTAAGATATCTTAGGTCTTACGCCCGTATTCTTAAACCGGACTTTAGTCGTAGTTTGAGCTAAAACTAAAAAAATGACGTCATTTTAATTCATAAACCGAACTTCAACTAAATCACCGACTAAATCAGGCCATCCCCGACTAAATCGAGACGGATTTTGATCGATTTTTTTAGTCCTGGAGAGGGCAGGCTAAATGGTCGACTAAATGGTTTCTAAATTATGTTTTTAAAAAATGTAACAGTCATTGAGTTGTTATATTGGCCAGATATTGAAGAATGAAATATCTATATTTATATTAGCTTAATTAAATATACATTGGTATAAGTTATAATAATGAAAATTACATTATTTTCTTCGCGCAAGTCCGACTTGAACTACGTCACGCCATAGCGACAATGGGAGATGCGGAAATTCACCACGCGATGGAATGTTTAGGGGGCCTAGCGCTTTCTTGTCACGCTATGAAGTGCGTGGTTCTTCGCGATCATACTTTGTTGGAGGCCTAGAAAATATGAAAGTTACCGTACCGCCATGGTTCCTAAATATATTTTGTTTGTTGTTAATCAAAAGTACTTTACTGTTAAATTAATACTGATCTTGTTCTAATAATTAACAATTATTTTTCATGTATATAGTCCTGATGCGTAAAAAGTTTTGTAAGAAAATGAAAAGTGATATCAATGCGCAAAATTTCGTCTGCTCCTCAAATACTCTCTTGTCATTGGCCAATGTTTAGCCTTTGTTACCCAGACGTGTGCAACTCGACTAAAAGCTCGACTTCATTAAGTCGAACAACAAACTTCGACTACTTCGTTTTTGAATCAAATTTGAAGTAATAGCTCGAACTACGACTAAAGTCCGGTTTAAGAATACGGGTGTTAGTTTTCTAGACAACCATCATCAGGTCTAGAAAACTAAATCCTAAGATATCTTAGATTTATAGATCTAGTCCAGGGGCTTATGTCATTTTGTAGGCTTTTGATGTTAATTGTCGGCACCAACGTTTCAGAATTTTCTGCTAAACAAGAAAAACTTTGGTGCCATTTTTTTTTACCATGGCAAGTGGCTGCCATTTTGATTTAAGAAAATGATCGTGAGTGGTATCATTGGAAAGGGAATTAAATACTGATCACTTATTTCCATTACACCCATACCCCAAAATGCATAGCAACAAAGATAATCTCAATTACATTAGCATTTTTCTGCTGCCCTCTAGTGGCAACAATTTCCAAAACTTTTGAACATGAGGTTCTTTCAAAATCATATAGTATTTATTTTTACATAAAATGTAGTTTGTGACCTTAAATTAGGTCGAAAAAATGTAGGTCATAGGGCTTTAACACATCGTTACAGTAATAAACTCACTTATTTTTAACTTGTTTTATTTTATTTAATTTATTTATTAACAATATTTAACCAGGGTGGCCCAATCAGTCAAAAAGACTGGTCTCCCTTGGGGCCTTGGTACAATAGTACTTTTTAAACTAAAATATAAAAATTTAAATTACATTTAAATGTATTAACTCTAATTCATAATTATTTACATTAATCTTGAAATCATGGTCTGATAAGCGGCGATTTGTACCCAAAAGCAAATTTTTAGTTTTCTCAATATTTATACTTAATTTATTCCTTTTTATCCAAAGGCAGATGTTTTGGATATCTTCAAACATGGACTTTTCAATATTGCAAACATGTTTGTCAGCAATAGATAATGTGGTATCATCAGCAGACAATGATATATGAGAAATTACTTGTGAAAGATCATTTATAAAAATAAGAAAAAATAGAGGTCCTAAAATTGAACCTTGAACCTACTGATAAATTCATTGGTTCAGATATCTTACCATTAAAGAACTTGTAATAAGGTGTTAGCTATATTATTTATAGACAAAATTTAAAATTTCTAGAAAATGGTCTGATGAATGTAGAAACTATATGTACAGCTGTACTAAGTATAAAAAAAGCTTTCCGTCGATACCATGAAACACAATGGTATTTATAAGTTGTATATATTATATACAAGCAAAAATCAACAGATAACAAGACAACATTTAAATATTACTGACATTAGACAAAACCTTGTGCCGGAAACAAGCAAGTGAATAAAAAAAGATATCAACAGATCCATCAACTTTACATAGTGAGTGGTATAACTTAGGCAAACGATTAACAAAACCATTTTTAGTAATATTTACCCTCTTGATATAGAAAATAAAGCAGGATTACGCAATTGATATTGTGGAACAGAAATAGGAAAGTACACTTCAAAATTGCCATGAAAAATTGAGTTCATAGCCTTAAAAAGAAAAATTAAATCAAATAACATTTGCCTATCCGCTAAATTAATTAGAACGTCTTTGCTAATAGACCCAAATTTACGCACGTAAAATCGACAAAACTTGTTCTGTACACTTTATAATCTAGAAGACTGGGCAAGAGAAATAGAGTTGAAAATAACACTGCAGAATTCAAGATTCGACCTAACTAAAGATTTGTATAAAATAACTAGTGCCTTTTTATCATTAATATGTCTGCAATGTATCCAAAGAAAACCCAAAAGTCTATTGCATTTAGAGACTATAAAATCAATATGTTTACAAAAGGTTAATGAACTATCTAAAAAAATACCACGGTCTTTGTGAACAGACGTTCTTTCAAGTAAGATATTATTAATATAAAAGTCAGAATAGATTGTCGCACCAGTGAATGAGTCTGTCAACGTCTTCTTATATATCATATCATATAAGGCTTGTATAGACTTAAATAATTTAATATCGTCAGCAAACATTAGAATGACGAGGAACATAGGAAAAATCGTTGATAAACAAAATAAAAAACTAGACATGAAACTCGTCACTTTGACGAGTTAGTTATCTGCTCGACAAATGCCACGTGCACGTCATACGTTAGAATATTGCACACAGAAAAATATTAAGGCATTATAACCTGAACTGAAGAATATGTTGTTATTTCTGAATTCTGTTATTTTGTGTCATATAGTATACACAGTACAATCTGTATACATATCACAAACAGTGTAAAATAGGTGAAATTACGGGACCCGTATTTTATTGTAATTTTTAACATCTTGACGGTTTCAAAATGAAATGCAAAAGTAGAAATTTCAGAATGAAATTATCTCAGCAACAACATATTAACGTGTAGAAGAAATTTGAATACGTGAAATATTGATGGGCGCTCTTTTAAATGTAATGAAATATAACGCAAAAGATGAAAATACGACTTTTTTTATTTAACTGGCCATATGATGACGTCACAACATTCGATTGACACAATTTTCACATGATTTTGTATCTACAATACAATAGCTTCCTGAAAACGTTTTATTCGTGATTATCACATTTTATTCTTACGAGCTATAACAGATTAAAATTTACTGTAAAGATGAAATTAATGACAAACGTAATTTAAATTTTTAGACATGATGACGTTAAAAAAATGAAAAAAATTTTAATTCATGCAAAAGATAGTTGATTGACCTAGAATATATTAAAATCGGGGTGAAAATGGACAACGAATAAGTGGAGATGCGCTCTATTAAATGCGATGATCTATGACGAAAGAGACAAAAATCCTATATTTTATATTCGCGTGGCCATACGATGACGTCACAATGTCCGGTTAGCCATATTAATGCATGATCCAATATCTACAACTCATCAACTTCCAGAATATGTAATTAAAAAAGAGTTCTCCACGTAGTTTAGAATCTATGACTGTTTAAAAATAGGCATAATTTTGACGAATTTTTGAACTTTTTCACAAAAAACGCGCGCAAATTATCTAATTTGACATGCTCGTAAGAGGTAATTTTAAGTTGAAATTGTTTAAAAGTTGGTAACATTACTAGAAAAGGCTGAAAAAACATAAATCACGCGAAAAAAATATGTTTTTAACGCTACGTGTGCACCGCGTGCGTAAAAATTTTCGCGCGCGGGGAATTTTTGACATGCTCAAAATGACATGAAACGCATAGAAAGTTGATTAGAAGTTGTTTTTTCGTATTCTAAAATTTTAAACGCGCGTGCGCGCATAACTTTTTGTAAGCTTTTTTTTTAAAGCTTTTTTTAATCCATAGAAAGTTTGCGCTTGATATGACTTAAACTTTCACAAAGTGTCAAAACAAAATTATGTTTGGTTTTTAGTCTATGATCAATCATTGAAATTCATAAAATCGCGCGTAAGTCACGTTGCGCAACTCTGACGTCATTCAAAAATAGGAGGTGCACAAGTTCACGTAAATGTCGATATGTTGACGATATGTTCTGTTTACACGTTTTAGAGAAACGCGACGCACAAAAATGACAGAAGGAAAGAAGTATAATACAATACACATACATATAAAAAAAATATGATGAAACAGGACGATTACAAGGAGTTATCCGCTACTAAGCGGATAACTAAAAAGAGGCCCCAAAATAGACCCCTGAGGTACACCAGATAAAACTGGAAGCCATTCAGACGCGTTACCATCAAAAGTGACTCTGTGAAACCTGTCCAATAAATAACTTGTAAAAAATAAACTTAAGTCGTGATTTAGACCAAATTGTTGAAGTTTGAACAAAAGCAACTTATGGGAGACCCTGTCAAAGGCTTTAGCCATGTCTGTATATACAACTTCGCATTGACCTTTTGCATTTATTGCGTCATACGCATGTGACAACAGAACAGACACCTTCCTGGGTAAAATCCATGTTGATGGTCACTAATAACTAATAAAAATTTGGTCGTGAACAATTTTTTCAAATACTTTAGAAATAGTTGGCAACAATGAAACCGGTCTATAATTGCGTACATCAGATTTAGAACCAGCTTTAAAGATAGGGTACACGTTAGCTTGCTTCTATTTTATCAGAAAACGCTTCTCAGAAATACATCTTTCAAATAAAATTTTACAAGGGAAAGAAAGAGGTTTGGCAGCTAAAGACAAAACAACATTACTCAGACCATCATTACCTGGCCTTATGAGAATCAATTTCATTAATGTGCTTTTCTATAGCCTCCTGATTAAACTCAAGTTTGGATATTCAGGAAGATTAGCCATATCCAAATCTAAAAACAGAATAAACTAGATTTGAACGAGTTTGGGTTATCCGCGCAAACGCAACATGCACATACTTTAAACTATATGAACCTCGACAGATATTATGCCATCCTATGACATAAAATAAATATGAGAAGAATAAGAATTGTACCTATTATGTAGCATACAGCATATTGTAACGGTGGTATTTTAGTGTATCCGTTACTATGTTATAGTCTCAGCGGCAGGATTTCACACAGTCACAAAATGTACCAACAGCAAATATGGTTTATGGTCAGATACAGTTTTATTTAAATATGCAATGTAATACAGTCTGTTCTGGCTATATTACATACGTTTTCTTCTCTCTATTATAAATGTTTTATTCTACCAAGCTCTTTTCCTTCTCTTCTCTCCTCTTACCAGTACATCCATATTTTAAGGAACGGTCCTAATTAATATGCATGTACTGGGAGGGGACTATTTAGTAAAGGGAACATTCCATGATGATGAGGAAACAGTAATTGATTAAGGATGTGGGTTATACGATAGTGAACAAAGAGTACCTAGGGATAGGAAGAAACCACTAGGAATGTTAATAGATGGAGTAGGGAGAAATAGTGAAAAAGGGTTGTTGACCTGATGGTCTGAGTGTTACAATATTACAGTATTTACAGAATACACTGTATGTTATATACAGAGTAGCATAGACGAAATTACGAGACCCATCTTTTAAATCCAATTATTAACACGATGACGTCATCAAATTTTGGGCATGTAAAAGTGAGATGCGCTCTATTTAATGTGATGAGCAATAACGAAAGAGTAAAAAATCCTATATTTTACATTCGTGTGGCCATACGATGACGTCATCACATCCGAGGGGTAAAGATTCTGCATGAATTCATATCTACAACATATCTGCTTACATATAAAATTAAAAAAATGGGGGTCATGGATGATCCTGAGGAGCTATAATAGATTAAAAATAGGCATAATTTTGACAATATTTTGTCACTTTTGCAACTAAAACGCGCGCAAATGGTATAAATCAACCTGTTCGTATGACGTCATTTTAATTTGAAATGATGTCAATCTTTTTCAAAATGACTAGGAAAGACTGTAAAATTATAATTCAAGAGAAAAACACATGATTTTCAAGCTCCGTGCGCCCCTTACGCGTAATTTTTTTCGCGCGCGTGGGAATTTTTAAATTTTAAATGCGCGTGCGCGCGTAACTTCTTGTAAAACACGCCATTCTTAGTTAACTAAAAGTTTGCCCTTGATATGACATAAATTTTCATAAAGGGTAAAAAAAAAATTACGCTTGGTTTTTAAGCTATGATCAATCATTAAAAATCATAAAATCGCGCGTAAGTCACGTTGTGCAACTCTGACGTCATTCAAAATAGGAGGTGCAAAACTTCACGTAAATGCCCACCATGTTGAAATATTATGTTTACACATTTTAGAGATACGTGACCCACAAAAAACCGGGAAAGAAATAAGAACTAGACATGAAACTCGTCACTTTGACGAGTTAGTTATCCGCTCGACAAACGCCACGTGCACGTCATACGTTGGAATGTTGCACACAGAAAAAGATTATGGCATTATGACCTGAACTGAAGAATATGATATGTTGTTAGTGCTAACATCTGTCTATTTTGTGTCATATAGTATATACATTTTAAAGTACACAGTATAATCTGTATACACGTAATTTAAATTTTTAGGCATGATGACGTCATAAAAATATAAATATAAATATAAATATATAAATATTTTAACTCATGCATAAGATAGTTGATTGACCTAGACAATATTAAAATCTCGGAGAAAAGGGAATACAGATAAGCGTGATGCGCTCCATTTAATGTGATGAGCAATAACGAAAGAGACAAAAAATCATATATTTTACATTCGTGTGGCCATACGATGACGTCACAATGTCCGGTTAGCCATATTGATTAATGATCCGATATCTACAACTCATCACCTTCTAGAATATGTAAGTTAAAAAAAGTTTACCTCGTAGTTTAGAATCTATGATTGTTTAAAAAAAGGCATAATTTTTGAATTTTTTCATTAAAAACACGCACAAATTGTACAATTCGACGTGCTCGTATGACGTAATTTTAAGTCTAAATTGTTTTAAAATTTGATAAAATTACTATAAAAGGCTGGAAAAACATAATTCACGCAAAAAAAGATGTTTTTAGCGCTACGTGCGGACCACGCGCGTAAAATTGTTCGCGCGCGTGGGAATTTTTGACATGCTCAAAATGTCATGATCAGCGTAGAAAGTTGATTAGAAATTAATTTTAAATTTTAAATGCGCGTGCGTGCGTAACTTCGTGTAAAACATGCCATTTTTAGTGCACAACTATGACGTCATTCAAAAATAGGAGGTGCACAATTTCACGTAAATGCCCATATGTTGTCAAAGTTATGAAATGTTATGTTTACACATTTTAGAGAAACGCGATCCACAAAAAGGAAGGATGGAAAGAAGAATAATACAGAAAAAAACTGTTGATCTCATACAATAACAAGGAGTTATCCGCTTGGTATACCAAGCGGATAACTAAAAAAAAAAAAAAAAAGTAACAGGACGATTACAAGGAGTTATCCGCTACTAAGCGGATAACTAATAATACAGAAAAACTAGATTTGAACTTGTCACTTTGACGAGTTCAGGTTATCCGCGAAAACGCAACTTCCTATTTACTGGTGTTCCATTTTCAAGCAGAAAGAACGGACCTGCCTTCTGTGGTCGCATTTTGACGTAGCGTTGCAATGCTCTCACTGGGCATATTGAGCTTCCGGATTTTTGGTGCAAGACGAAAGGAGGTGAGGAACGCTTAGAGTGTTTGAAAGATTTGAAGTTTATTTGCACTTTAGTGGCATGTACTGTGATATCAGTTAGCATTAGTGTGTGTTCTGCGGCCTTGGAGACTACTGCTTCACTGGCTCTGAGGCATGCGAAGTAACATATTATGAACAAGGCTCTGTAGAGGATGAATTCGTATTTGGATTTCATGCTACCTCGCATATGTCCAATTAGCGTTACAAGAATGTCGGAGGTGAACGGCAGTCTGATGGGTTTGGATGGAGAGTTCGTTTTTTGTTTCGCTACTCCTCTGCATAAAATGCTGACTGCTGGATTTGCGGTAGGGTCTTCCATAAATGATGCCCTGTGCACGAATGACACTGCGCTAAGGTAGTTTCGAATCGTGGAAATCGCCAGTGCATTTTTAGTCAGCTTACTTACATAGAGAACAATTGTCTGTGGAGTCGCTGGTAGCGGAAGGCTTAGTGATTTCCTGAATTGGTTAAAATGGTGCCATTTGCTTTTATAGTTACTAGCGGTTCCTTTGCTTAATGAGTTCCACATTAGCTCTCGTGTGAGGATCTTGAGTTGTTTAGTGGTTCGAAGTTGATTGGTTGTAAGTGCTTTGGTATCTTTAGCGGTGTGCGGTTCATACTGGACGATAGCGCGAACCACTCTCATGACCTTTTCGTTTGATGACGATTTTTTGTTAAGCTAGGTTATCACAGTGGAAAACTACATGGGTGTTGGCTAGCTGTGTTGCAAAAATCGAAAGCATGACATAGATGGGGTAAATTTCGAGAACCATGATGTCGAACATTTTCCAAGATTCCGGCCAGCGGCCTTGAATCCAGAACTTTTGGAAGGTCGCACCAAATGCGGTTTTTGAGGCATCAGAGTAGAAATGTAAACGCTGCGAGTCAAATTTTTGTGGGGGTGAAAAAATGGTAACGCCATTGTGTTTGCTAAGAAAGTCGGCCCAAATTTGAAGATCCTCATTTGCTGAGTCAGAAAGGTGAATAGTTGAAAAGGGGTTAGTTAGACCGGCCGTTAGGGCATATAGCCTTCTTAGGAACGCCCGTCCAGAGGGTATAACGCAGGTGGCAAATTGTAGCTTTCCAATGAGAGATTGAAGGGCTCTCAAAGTAGTTGAGTGAAGTGTGAGGAAGTTTTGAACGTCAACGGAGTAACGTAATAATTTTTCAGGTGGGAGCCTAGCTTCCATTTTTTGTGAATCAAGTTCAATACCAAGGAAAAAAATTGTGGTGGTGGGCGAAATTGTTTTGTGCGGTGCTAGAGGTATGCCTACGCGGTCAGCGAGCACCTTGAATGTGTTCAAGGATTTCGCACACAGTTGTTGTGTGTCTTCAATGAAGAGGAAGTCATCTAGCATTTTCACGTTATTGGGCCGTTGTAACTTTTTTGTAAGGATATATTTCACGCCGTCCGAAAACTTATTGAATATTTGACACGAAGATCCGCCGCCCTGGGGAAGCATTTTATCGTAGTAATACTGGCCTAACCACGTGAAACCCGTGAGGTGGTATTGAGTGGGATGTAAAGGTATTAGTCTGTATGCGTCACTGATGTCCGTCTTAGCCATGAATGCCGGGTGATTGCATTTGTTTATTATGTCAATTGCGTTGGCAATTGTTTCGTAATGAACTGTTTTAGAAATCTCAGGGATGTTGTAATTGACAGAGTTTGTGTCGTAGGGATAAGATAGGTTGTGGAGGATACGAAATTTTCCGGGTACGGATTTTTCTCTTAGGTTAAGGGGTGAGGCTTTAAAATGGTCAAATGGTGGGTGGGTGAATGGTCCAGCTATGCGTCCCAGAGATATCTCTTTTGTCAGTTTTTTGGAGAAGGTTTCGGGGTTGTTGATGATAGCTGGGGAGTTATTTGCTGTAAAAGCAGCCTCAGGCCCGTTAAATTCAAGGTAGAAACCATGAGTGAAACCTTGGGTTAAGTAAGCGTGGTGTTTGTAACCAGATAGGAGTGCGCTTAATTTAGAGGGAATTATTGGAGAAGGCAGAACATCGCTATTTTTTTGCTTGTGGGGGCCCTGATGATTGGCGAGTTTGGGGTGGTGGATGGGACTCAGTGTGTGGGCGGTTTGCGCCGCGTATAGGTTGTTGAAAGCTGTTTTGTTGGTTTTGTTGGTTAGTTTGCTGACCGTATGCCTGTCGTTGGGTGAAGTTGTTTTGGTGCGATGGTGTTCGGTTACATTTGTGGATTGGATGGGATCCTGAACACCGAAAACAGGAGTGGCGATATTGACAGTTTGTCTGGGCACATCTAGTGAATTTCTTATGATAGGAGATACAAAAGCCGAGTGGGACACGATAATTGTTCCGAAACCGAGTGGACGCTCCACGGTTGGATGGGTTAGAGGTTTGTGGTGTGCTCGTTGCGTCAAGTTTATGAAGGAGGTCGGCTCGAACCGATGACCAAGAGCAAAGTGTGTACTCCTTAGCCATTCGAAATTGTCGGTCGTAAAAGTACCATGAATTTGGATGAGTGCGCATGAGGTCTTTAATATACTTAAAATAAGTAAAGATGTCCTGTGTGTGTTGCGGGTGTTTACTCAAATAAATTGTCGCGAAGTCGCAAAAGGCCTGATGCCAGTTGTGTTCGTTTAAGATGCGGCGTTTGGGCTTAGGCACAAGTTCGAATGTACCAGTGAACGTTAGCGTGAATGCTTCCGCTGCGCTGTTTGAGTCGAGCAGGTCGTGCAGCTCGATGAATTTGTGGGAGATTATTTTCTCCTTAAGTTTTTCTGAGACAATTGCCCCGGCCTTAATCCCCCCGGAAAACTCCAAGGGATTTGAAATTGCGCTACCCTCGGCTAATTTAAAAGGAAAATTTTGCTTGTCTTGGTCCTCAAACGCAAAAATTGACGAGGTAGAAGGACTGTGGGCTTCGGCATTGTTGACTGGCGGGATGGTGTCTCCGTGTAAGGGATTTGGCTGGGGGGTTTCAGAAAGGGGGGTGCCGGGAGGTTCGTCCTGATTGTTCGGCTTACCGGCCTTAATCTCAGCCACGGATGTTACAAGGGTTTCGACGATATGCCTCATGTCTTTTAGTTCTTTATTTATGTCAAGTTCAGGTACTGGCACAGGTGTAGTTTTTTTCTTTTTTGGTGCCGTCTTTTTTGGCCTCTGGCTAGTTCTTTTCCGTCCTGACATGGTGTATCTGTAAGAAAATCTTTGTGCAATGAAGACGGAAAGAAATGTGTGTGGACGGATATCATCAAGTTGCAGAGGGCTGCTCTGCAATAATGTAAATGAAGTGATTCAAGATGGGAAACAAAGAGTCAGCATTGGGTTAGTGAAAGAACCAGCACGAGTCATTTAATGAAATGCTGTACTTAGAGGAGGGTGATAAGACACCGCCGTATGGGGTGGTAGTAGGAGAACCAGCATGAGTCATATAATGAATGCTGTACTTGTGATAGTATTAAGGGGACCAGCATGAGTCATATAATGAATGCTGTACTTAAGAGCATGAGTGATAACACACCGCCGTATGTAGGGGTAGTTAATGAACCAGCATAATTAATTTATGTGGTGGTAGTAGGGGAACCAGCATGAGTCATATAATGAATGCTGTACTTGGGGAACCAGCATGAGTCATGTAATGAATGCTGTACTTAAGAGGATGAGTGATAAAACACTGCCGTATGAGGGGGAGGTTTATGAACCAGCATAAGTCATTTATGTGGTGGTGGTAGTAGGGGGACCAGCATGAGTCATAATGAATGCTGTACTTGGGGAACCAGCATGAGTCATAAGATGAATGCTCTACTTAGAGGAAGGGTGACTAGACACCATCAAATTTTGGGGTGTGCAAAGAAACCAGCATGAGTCATATAATGAATGCTGTACTAACTATAAACCATTCAGATGCGTGCAATATATTTGCCAGTTTAGCGTAGCATATCAAAGAAAAAGAAACAACAAGTTATTATTTATTTCTGTTGAATGTAATTACAATGGTTAAATAGTTTCGATTAAGCATGAATGGTGTCAACAATGTATTGCCTGGCAGCTTATACTAACCTTGATGAGAGGTTTTTGTTTTGTTTATTCGTTTTAATTATGTATTTATTTATTTTTTCTCCAAAATCCGGTTCCGGTTTGTCCACAGTGACTGCAGTAGGGAAAATAACAGATAATAATATTGTTGTTATTTAATGGCATGAGTTAGCATAAGAGGCTCCGTGCATTAAAGCAGACCTTAGGGACGCCTTATATCTTTTTCGTCCATTTGTGGAGTTGGGATGGAGACCATCATTTGACCACAGAGAAATGGGGTTGGCCCAGAAGCCGGGATGGGTATGGTAGTGAAGGCCATGAGTTTTGCGGCAGAACTCGCGTAGGAAACCGTTGAAATCGTGAATGCGCTCGTTAAACAAGGGAGGGGGGAGGTGGCCAGTGTGAGATAATCGGAACGTCTGTGAGCAGAGGGTAGTCCAAATTGGTGTCCAGACGGGAAAAATATGGGTCAAAAGAATTTCGAAGAGATAGTTTGCCGCCGACCAAGCATCCGAATCAACGAGGTCATTTGATCCGAGGTCGATTATCAAGATATCTGGCCTGAATGTTGCCAATCGATTTACAAAATTAGTTAGGTCATTTATCTTTAGGCCGGGCACACCCCAAAGAACAGTATTATCATAGTGATGGCTGATTCGGAAGTCAGACAAAGGTCGATGTGGACCAAGTATGGAGCCGGAAGAATTACCCAAGCCGTGATGGAAAGCGAGGCTGTCGCTCAAACCGGAAACGAATGAGTGGCCTAGGACACACCCAGACAACATAATTACAACAAAGTACGAAAATTCGAAAAATGGGGGTAAGATAAGGTGTGAGATAAATTTCAGTCAAAGTATATTGTGTGATGACACAAATCCTATCAGTGTATGAGGATAAAAGGGACTGGTAAAATGTAAAAGTTAAAATTATTTTACTTAGCCAAAAAGTGGTAATCTGTTGACAGCGTGAGGTGAAGAGGATGAGATGCTCACGCTGTCAAAAGATGATTGCGAGGGCGCCCCGCAATCACGTGATATGTTATAATACAGTGTAGCATAGACAAAATTACGAGACCCATCTTTTAAATCCAATTATTAACACGATGATATCATCAAATTGACATATAAAGATAACAATTTTAGAAGATAATTATCTAAATAATTACTTTAAAACAAATTTGAAGAATTTTGGGCACGTAAAAGTGAGATTCGCTCTCGTTAAAACGCAATGAACTTTTACGCAAGAGATGAAAATATGACTTTTTGAATTCAACTGGCCATATAATGACTTCACAACATCTGATTGGCAAAATATTCACATCAATTCGTATCTACAATCCAATAGCTTCCAGAAAACGTTTTAATCATGATTATCACTTTTTATTCTGACGAGCTATAACAGATTGAAATTTACTGTAAAGATGAAAATAAGTGACCCACGTTATTTACGTTTTTAGACTCGATGAATTCATAAAAATTAAAATATTTTTAATTCATGCGAAAGATTGTTGATTGACGTAGACAATATTAAAATTTTGGGGGAAATGGAATACGTATAAGCAAGATGCGCTTTGTTGAATGTGATGAGCAATAACGAAAGAGTAAAAAATCCTATATTTTACATTCGTGTGGCCATACGATGACGTCATAACATCCGAGTTGTAAAGGTTCTGCATGAATTCATATCTACAACATTTCTGCTTACATATTAAATTAAAAATATTGGGGGTTGTGGATGATCCCGAGGAGCTATAATAGATTAAAAATAGGCTTAATTTTGACAATATGTTGTCACTTTTGCAACTAAAACGCGCGCAAATGGTCTAAATCAACGTGTTCGTATGACGTCATTTTAATTTGAAATGATGTAAATCTTTTTTAAAATGACTAGGAAAGGCTGGAAAATTACAATTTAAGGGAAAAAAACATGATTTTCGTACTCCGTGCGCACCATACGCGTAAATTATTTTGCGCGCGCGGGAATTTTTGAAATGCTCAAAATGTCATGATCAGCGTAGAAAATTGATTAGAAATTAATTTTGTGCATTTTGAAACTTTAACTAAGTTGCGGATAACCAAAAAAAATATTGATCCACTACAATCACAAGGAGTTATCCGCTACTAAGCGGATAACTAAAAAAGATGATGAAACAGGACAGTTACAAGGAGTTATCCGCTCAATGCGGATAACTAATAAAGAAAAAAAAAAAAAAGATCCAGGACGGTTACAAGGAGTTATCCGCTAACTAATAATACAGAAAAAAAAAATATTGATCCACTACAATCACAAGGAGTTATCCGCTACTACGCGGATAACTAAAAAAAAAAGATATTTACAATAACAAACGCAAATAACTAAAAAAAAAAAGATATTTACAATAACAAGGGTTATCCGCAAAACCTTACGGTTGCGGATAACCAAAAAAAATATTGATCCACTACAATCACAAGGAGTTATCCGCTTAGTAAAATATTGATCCACTACAATCACAAGGAGTTATCCGCTACTAAGCGAATAACTAAAAAAAAAAAGTAACAGGACGATTACAAGGAGTTATCCGCTACTAAGCGGATAACTAAAAAACTAGACATGAAACGCGTCACTTTGACGAGTTAGTTTTTCGCTCGACAAACGCCACGTGCACGTCATACGTTGGAATATTGCACACAGAAAAAGATTATGGCATTATGACCTAAATTGAAGAATATGATAGTTTGTTATTGCTGAATTGTGTTATTTTTGTCATATAGTATACACAATATAATCTGTATACATATCACATACAGTGTAGGATAGGTGAAATTACGGGACCCGCTATTTATTCCAATTTTTAACATGTTGACGGCTTCAAAATGAAACACGAAGGTAGCAATATCGGAAGGAAATTATCTCAGTAACAACATATAAACGTGTGGAAGAAATTTGAATACGAGAAATATTGATTCGTGCTCTTTTAAATGTAATGAACTATGATGCAATAGATGAAAATACGACTTTTTTTATTTAACTGGCCATATGATGACGTCACAACATCCGATTGGCAAAATGTTCACATGATTTCGTATCTACAATCCAATAGCTTCCAGAAACCGTTTTAATGTGATTATCACATTTTATTCTTACGAGCTATAACAGATTGAAATTTACTGTAAAGATGAAATTATTGACCCACGTAAATTAAATTTTTAGGCATGATGACGTCAGAAAAATTGAAATATTTTCAACTCATGCGAAAGATAGTTGATTGACTTAGACAATATTAAAATCTCGGAGAAAATGGAATACGAATAAGCGAGATGCGCTCTATTGAATGAGATGAGCAAAAACGAAAGAGACAAAAATCCTTTATTTTATATTCGCGTGGCCATACGATGACGTCACAATTTCCGGTTAGCCATATTAATGTATGATCCGATATCAACAACTCATCAACTTCCAGAATACGTAATAAAAATAATTTTAACCGTTTAGTTTAGAAACAATGACTGTTTAAAAAAGGGCATAATTTTTACGATTTTTTGAACTTTTTTTATCAAAAACGCGCGTAAATTTGGGAATGGGAATTTTTTACATGCTCAAAATGAAAAGAAACGCGTAGAAAGTTGATTAGAAGTTGTTTTTTCGCATTTAAAAATTTTAAACGCGCGTGTCCGCGTAACTTCGTGTAAAACATGCCATTTTTAGTACACAAAAAGTTAGCGTAAGATATAACTTAAACTTTTGTTAAGTTTCAATTTAAATTGTTATATGGTTTTCGATCTATGTTAAATACGCGAAATTCATAAAATCGCGCGTAAGTCACGTTGCGCAATTCTGACGTCATTCACAATAGGAGGTGTACAACTTCACGTAAAGGCCCACATGTTGACAAAGTTATAAAATGTTATCTTAACACGTTTTTGGGATATGTGTGACACAAAAATGACAGAAAGAAAGAAGATTAATACAGAAAAAAAAAAAAAAAAAAAAGATGATGAAACAGGACAGTTACAAGGAGTTAGCGGATAACTAAAAAAAAAGTAACAGGACGATTACAAGGAGTTATCCGCTACTAAGCGGATAACTAATAAAGATGAACTAGATTTGAACTCGTCACTTTGACGAGTTTGGGTTATCCGCGCAAACGCAACATGCACATACGTTTATATATATATGAACATCAACAATTATTATGACATCATGATAACATCCGAGAGGTAAAAATTCTGCATGAATTCATATTTACAACATATCTGCTTACATATTAAGTTTAAAAAATCGGGAGTAACGGTTGATCCTGAGGAGCTATAATAGATTCAAAATAGGCATAATTTTGACAATATTTTGTAAATTGTACAATTCGATGTGCTCGTATGACGTAATTTTAAGTCTAAATTGTTTTAAAATTTGGTAAAATTACTATAAAAGGCTGAAAAAACATAATTCACACAAAAAAAGATGTATTTAGCGCTACGTGCGCACCACGCGCGTAAAACTGTTCACGACATGGGCATTTTTGACATGCTCAAAATGTCATGATCAGCGTAGAAAGTTGATTAGAAATTAATTTTGCGCATTTTGAAATTTAAATATGTGTGCGCGCATAACTTCGTATAAAACATGCCATTTTTAGTGCACAAAAAGTTAGCGCAAGATATAAATTAAACATTTGCTAAGTTTCAATTTAAATTATATGGGTTTCAAATCTATGTTAAATACGGGAAATTCATAAAATCGCGCGTAAGTCATGTTACGCATTTCTGACGTCATTCAAAAATAGGAGGTGCACAACTTCACGTAAATGCCCATATGTTGACAAAGTTATAAAATGTTATGTTTACAGGTTTTTGAGATACGTGAGACACAAAAATTGAGGAGAAAGAAATAAGAAACTAGACATGAAACTCGTCACTTTGACGAGTTAGTTATCCGCACCACGACAAACTCCACGTGCACGTCATACGTTGGAATATTGCACACAGATAAAGATTATGGCATTATGACAAGAACTGAAGAATATGATATGCTGTTAGTGCTGAATTCTGTCAATTTTGTGTCATATAGTATATACAGTGCAAACAGTATTATCTGTATACATATTACATACAGTGTAGAATAGGTGAAATTACAGGACCCGCCATTTATTCCAATTTTTAACATGGCGACGGTATCAAAATGAAACACTTAGATAGCAATTTCAGAAGGAAATTATCTCAGGAACATATTAACGTGTAGAAGAAATTTGAATACGTAAAATATAGATGCGCACCCTTTTAATTATTACGCAAAATATGAAAATACGACTTATTTTATTCAACTGGCCATATGATGACGTCACAACATCCGATTGCCAAAATGTTTACATGAATTCGTATCTACAATCCAATAGCTTCCAGAAAACGTTTTAATCATGATTATCACTTTTTATTCTGACGAGCTATAACAGATTGAAAATTACTGTAAAGATGAAAATAAGTGACCCACGTTATTTACATTTTTAGACATGATGACGTCATAAAAATTAAAATATTTTTAACTCATACGGAAGATAGTTGATTAACGTAGACAATACTAAAATCTCGGGGGAAATGGAATATGTATAAGCGAGATGCGCTCTGTTGAATATGATGAGCAATAACGAAAGAGACAAAAATCCTATATTTTACATTCGTGTGGCCATACGATGACGTCATAACATCCGAGAGGTAAAAATTCTGCATGAATTCATATCTACAATTTATCATCTTACATAATAAGTTAAAAAAATTGGGGTAACCTTTGATCCCGAAGAGCTATAATAGATTAAAAATTGGCATTATTTTGACAATATTTTATAACTTTTTCAACTAAAATGCGCGCAAATGGTCTAAATCAACGTGTTCGTATGGCGTCATTTTAATTTGAAATGATGTTAATCTTTTTTAAACTGACTAGGAAAGGCTGTAAAATCATAATTCAAGAGAAAAACACATAATTTTCATGCTCCGTGCGCACCTTACGCGTAAAATGTTTCGCGCGCGTGGGAATTTTTGACATGCTCAAAATGTCATGATCAGCGTAGAAAGTTGATTAGAAATTATTTTTGCGCATTTGAAATTTTAAATGCGTGTATGCGCGTAACTTCTTGTGAAACATGCCATTTTTAATCCATAGAAGGTTTACCCTTAATATGACTTAAATTTTCACTAAGTGTCAATACAAAATAACTTTTGGTTTATAATCTATGATCAATCATTGAAATTCATAAATCGCGCGTAATTCATGTTGCGCAACTCTGACGTCATTCAAAAATAGGAGGTGCACAAGTTCACGTAAATGTCGATATGTTGACAAAGTTACGATATGTTCTGTTTACACGTTTTAGAGAAACGCGACGCACAAAAATGACAGAAGGAAAGAAGTATAATACAGAAACTAGATTTGAACTCGTCACTTTGACGAGTTCGGGTTATCCGCGCAAACGCAACATGCACATACTTAACCATATGAACCTCAACAATTATTATGCCATCCTATGACATGAAATAAATATGTTTACAGTGCTGAATTGTACCTATTATGTAGCATACATCATATTACAGTATTTTACAGAATAAACTGTATATGTTATATACAGTGTAGCATAGACAAAATTATGAGACCCATCTTTTAAATCCAATTATTAACACGATGACGTCATCAAATTGACATATAAAGATAACAATTTTAGAAGATAATTATCTAAATAATTACATTAAATCAAATTTGAAGAATTTTGGGCACGTAAAAGTGAGATGCGCTCTATTTAATATGATGAGCAATAACGAAAGAGTAAAACATCCTATATTTTACATTCGTGTGGCCATACGATGACGTCATAACATCCGAGTGGTAAAGGTTCTGCATGAATTCATATCTACAACATATCTATTAATAATAATTATATCTATAATAAGAGTTCGGGTTATCTGCGCAAACGCAACATGCACATACTTAACCATATGAACCTCAACAATTATTATGCCATCCTATGACATGAAATAAATATGTTTACAGTGCTGAATTGTACCCATTATGTAGCATACATCATATTACAGTATTTTACAGAATAAACTGTATATGTTATATACAGTGTAGCATAGACAAAATTATGAGACCCATCTTTTAAATCCAATTATTAACACGATGACGTCATCAAATTGACATATAAAGATAACAATTTTAGAAGATAATTATCTAAATAATTACATTAAATCAAATTTGAAGAATTTTGGGCACGTAAAAGTGAGATGCGCTCTATTTAATATAATGAGCAATAACGAAAGAGTAAAACATCCTATATTTTACATTCGTGTGGCCATACGATGACGTCATAACATCCGAGTGGTAAAGGTTCTGCATGAATTCATATCTACAACATATCTGCTTACATATTAAATTAAAAAAATTGGGGGTCGTGGATGATCCTGAGGAGCTATAATAGATTAAAAATAGGCTTAATTTTGACAATATGTTGTCACTTTTGCAACTAAAACGCGCGCAAATTGTCTAAATCAACGTGTTCGTATGACGTCATTTTAATTTGAAATGATGTAAATCTTTTTTTAAATGACTAAGAAAGGCTGTAAAATCATAATTCAAGAAAAAAACACATGATTTTCATGCTCCGTGCGCACCTTACGCGTAATTTTTTTCGCGCGCGTGGGAATTTTTGACATGTTTAAATTGTCATGATCAGCGTAGAAAGTTGATTAGAAATTAATTTTGCGCATTTTTAAATTTTAAATGCGCGTGCGCACGTAACTTCTTGTGAAACATGTCATTTTTAATCCATAGAAAGTTTGCCCTTGATATGACTTAAATTTTCACTAAGTGTCAAAACAAAATGACTTTTGGTTTATAATCTATGATCAATCATTGAAATTCATAAAATCGCGCGTAACTTACGCTGCGCGACTCTAACGTCATTAAAAATATGGAGGTGCACAACTTCAGGTAAATGTCCATATAATGACAAAGTTATACAAAAGATATATTCACAAGCAATAGGGGATATGCGACGCACAAAAATCCGGGAAAGAAAGAAGAATAACAAAGAAGATGAAGATGAAAAAAAAGATATTTACAATCACATGGGTTATCCGCAACTAAGTTGCGGATAACCAAAAAAAAAATTTGATGAAACAGGACGATTACAAGGAGTTATCCGCTCTAAGCGGATAACTAAAAAACTAGATCTAAACTCGTCACTTGAGGACGAGTTTGGTTATCCGCCCGCAACAAAACGTATCTTGCACATTCAAGTACTTTTCAGTTATGACTTTTCCAAAAAGTAGCCTATTCAAAATTAAAACTGTCCTTTCACTGTAATAGCCTTATCAATCCTTTTATTAGTTATCCGCACTTGGCGGATAACTCCTTGTTATTGTATGGGATCAATATTTTTTTTTGTATTATTAGTTATCCGCATTCAGCGGATAACTCCTTGTAACTGTCCTGTTTCATCATCTTTTTTTTTTTTGGTTATCCGCAACTTAGTTGCGGATAACCCTTGTTATTGTCACGTTTCTTTTTCTTCATCTTTATTCTTCTTTCTTTCCCGGATTTTTGTTGCAGCTATATCTCAAATGTTTGTAGACATAACTTTGTATAACTTTCAAAATGCGCAAAATTAATTTCTAATCAACCTTTTTATGCGTTTCTTGTCATTTTGAGCATGTCAAAAATTCCCACGGGCGCGCAATTTTTTCCGCACGCGTTAAAAACATATTTTTTTCTCTTGAATTATATTTTTCAAGCCTTTCCTAGTAATTTTGAAAACAATTTAGACCTTTTCCAGTTTAAATAACGCCATACGAACACGTTGAATTAGACAATTCGTGCGCGTTTTTTATGAAAAAGCTTACAAAATCGTCAAAATAATGTCTTTTTTTAAACAGTCATAGTTTCTAAAGTAAACCGTGAACCATTTATTTTTATTACAAAATCTAGAAGTTGATGAGTTGTAGATATCGGATTATGCATCGATAAGGCTAAAAAAACATTGTGACGTCATCGTATGGCCACACGAATGTAAAATATAGGATTTTTGTCTCTTTCATTATTGCTCATCACATTCAATGGAGCGCATCACGCTTATCTGTATTCCTTTTTCTCCTACATTTATATATTGTGTAGGTCAATCAACTTTCTTTAGCATGAGATAAAAATATTTTAATTTTTATGACGTCATCATGCCTAAAAATGTTAATTACGTGGGTCATTAATTTCATCTTTACAGTAAATTTTAATCTGTAATAGCTCGTAAGAATAAAATGTGATAATCACGATTAAAACGTTTTCTGGAAGCTATTGGATTGTAGATACAAAATCATGTGAACTTTTCGCCAATCAGATGTTGTGACGTCATCATATGGCCAGTTGAATAAAAAAAGTCGTATTTTCATATTTTGCGTAATAGTTCATCACATTTAAAAGGGTGCGCATCTATATTTTACGTATTCAAATTTCTTATACATGTTAATATGTTGTTCCTGAGATAATTTCCTTCTGAAATTGCTATCTAAGTGTTTCATTTTGATACCGTCCACCGTACCATGTTAAAAATTGGAATAAATGGCGGGTCCCGTAATTTCACCTATTCTACACTGTATGTAATATGTATACAGATTATACTGTTTGCATGTATATACTATATGACACAAAATTGACAGAATTCAGCACTAACAGCATATGATATTCTTCAGTTCTTGTCATAATGCCATAATCTTTATCTGTATGCAATATTCCAACGTATGACGTGCATGTGGCGTTTGTCGTGGTGCGGATAACTAACTCGTCAAAGTGACGAGTTTCATGTCTAGTTTAATTGTTTTCCCGTGATGGGATTCGATCCCGGTACCTCTGATACCAAAGTCGGTTGCACTACACATCAAGCCATATGAGCACCTGCCGAAGAAAATCCGAAGAAAGATTACTCGTTCGTTCGGTATGTCGTGAACCCCTCGATGCAAGTTGATTATTACATATCAAACTAAATCACAATTTTTACTATGATGAAATCTTCACAAATTTTAAACAGTGACATATTATGAAAGTGCATACTTTCAAGTTTTATATATTAACATGTAAAGAAAAAAGATAAACGTTATATTTATTGTTTTGCTCTTTGAAAATGTTTATGTTTTTTTGATGATAATTATTTCAAAAATTACATTTAATATGCAAATAATGTAGCCATCAAACACGTTTTAACATTCAACACTATAATAAATCAGACCTACGATTCATAGACTGTAATAAAATAAAATAAAAAATTGGGGTAACCTCGCATTCTGATGAACTGTATCACTTTTGAAAGTAGACATTTTGCAACATTTTCACAATTTGTTGACGTTTTCGTGCGCAACCTGTCATGTTTAACGTGCTCGTAGAACGCCAATGCAAGTTTTGAAAATGAATAAAACAATGTAAAATTGTTAACCTAAGTTTGAAAAACACAATTTATGTAAAAGAAAAGCTCATACGCGTTCCCTGCGCTGTGCGCACGTAAAAATGTGCGCACCAGTGGAAATTTTTTAAACGCTTAAAATGACCTGAAACGTGCTCTAATTTAATCAGAAATTAATTTGAAGCATTTTAAAATTTTAAATGCTGTTTACGCGCGCACTTTCTAATGTTACAAAATTCGGTAGGGATAAAAAAGTTAACAATTGATGTGAAGCAAACGTGGCTGAAAATTACGTTAAAAAATATTTATCTGTTTCAAAGTTATGATCAATTTAAGATTTTCAGAAAATCGCGCGTAACTTACGATACGCGCATCTGACAGCGTCCAAAAGCTTGGCTGCACAATTTCAATTAAATGTCTATATGCTGACCAAGTTACAACATGTTATGTTAATGCGTTGCAGAGAAAAAGCGTGCACAAATTTGGAGCATTTTAAAATTTCAAACGCAGTTTACGCGCAGACTTTCTAGTGTTCAAAAATTTGCTGAAGATCGAAAAAGTTAGCCATTGATGTGAAGAAAACGTTGCTGAAAATTTCGTTACAAAATATTTATTTGTTTCGAAGTTATGATCAATTTAAGATTTCCGGAAAATGACGCGTACCTTACGCTACGCGGCTCTGTCAGCGTCAAAAAGCTTGGCTGTACAACTTCAGTTAATTGTCTAAATGTTTACCAAGTTACAACATGTTATGTTAACACGTTGCAGAGAAACAGCGTGCACAAAATCTGAGAAAGAAAGAAGAATAATAAAAAAAAAAAAGTAACACTACAATAACAAAGGTTATCCGCTTGAGGCGGATAACCAAAAAAAAAAGTAACAGGACGATTACAAGGAGTTATCCGCTACTAAGCGGATAACTAATAATACAGAAAAATATTGATCCAATACAATCACAAGGAGTTATCTGCTACTAAGCGGATAACTAAAAAACTAGATTTGAACTCGTCACATTGACGAGTTAGGCTATCGCCCAACGCATCGTAACACGCACATGTTATTTATTATGCTTAGTCTACAATAGGCTGCACTACAACGATTGTAACGAACAGCTGGAATACATCAAAATCGTTCAATATGTGTCAACAGTTGACGGTATTAGCATTGTAAACGGTTCAGTTGACGGTTATTTTTTATTTTGCACCACTCACGTTTATTCAATTGTTTGAAAATGATGACCTTTTCAAATTAAAAAAAAAAGTTCATAAGTCTAAAGAGGAATTGTTTTAGTAATAGAATATTAAAAATTGGAAGAAAATTGATAACGTTTACGCGGAATGCGCTCTATTGAATGTGACGAACTGTGTCGAAAGAGACAAAATCCCTATATTTTACATTTGTGTGGCCATACGATGACGTCACAACAGCCCAGAGGTAAAAATTTTGCATGAATTCATATCTACAACATATCTGCTTACATATTAGGTTAAAAAAATTGGGGGTCACCAGACATCCCGGAGAGCTACAATCGATTGAAAATAGGCATATTTTAACACAAATTTGCATAAAATTACCAATTTTCAAGCGCACGATTTTTAAAGTTTGACGTGCACGTGTGTCATTATTTTGCATTCATAATTCATCAAATATGAAAGAAATATATCATAAAACTATGAAAAACAATAATCAAGCCCAAAAACGGGCTTTCTAGGCTGCGTACAAGCGAAGTGCGCGGGTGCAACGCAACATTTTTTTGAAAAATGTGAAATGCTTAAAATGTCCTGAAACATGTAGAAAGTTGATTAGAAATTGAATGTGAGCATTTTTAAATTTCAAAGCGCGCGTACGCGCGATTTGACCAATGTTCAAAATTTTGCTGATGATACAGGAAGATGACCCTTGACATGAAGCATACGTGTGTCAAGTGGTATTTAAAAATAGCTATTGGTTTTCAATTTATAGTCAATCTAAGAATTTCAGAAAATCGCGCGTAGTTACGCAACGCGACCATATTTTCATTAAACCAAAGTTTGATGCATAACTACACATATACGTGCATCTGCTGGCCAAGTTACAACATAACTGCTACCGCTGTTTTTGAGATCTGCGTGACACAAAAATTGAGCAGAAAAAATGAAATTTGTGACAATAACAATAAGCTATCGCTCTACAGAGAGCGATAGCCTAAAAAGATATTTACAATCACAAGGGTTATCCGCAACTAAGTTGCGGATAACCAACTAGATTTGAACCCGTCACTTTGACGAATTCTGGTTATCCGCCGCGCAAACGTCACGTCATATATTAGAATATTGCGCACAGAAAAACGATTATGCCATTGTGACCTGAAGAAAATAAAATAAAAACCCTCTATTGTGTCTAAGTATATACACAGTATACACTATATACTGTATACATACTACATACATTGCAGAATAGGTGAAAATACCGGAACCCGCCTTTTACTTCAATTTTTAACATGATGACGTCATCATAATGAAACACATAGGAAGCAATTTTGGAATGAAATTATCTGAGCAACAACATATTAACGTGTTGAAGAAATTTGGATACGTAGAATATGGATGCACGCTCTTTTAAATGTCATGAACTATGACGCAAAATATGAAAATACAACTTTTATAATTCAACTGGCCATTTGATGACGTCACAACATCCGATGCGCAAAATGTGTACATAAATTCGTATCTACAATTCAACAGCTTCCAGAAAACGTTTTAATAATGATTATCACTTTTTATTCTGACGAGCTATAACGGATTGAAATTTACTGTAAAGATGAAAATGGTCTAAATCAACGTGTTCGTATGACGTCATTTTAATTTGAAATGATGTCAATCTTTTTTAAAATGACTAGGAAAGGCTGTAAAATCATAATTCAAGAAAAAAAAACATGATTTTCATGCTCCGTGCGCACCTTACGCGTAATTTTTTTCGCGCGCGTGGGAATTTTTGACATGCTCAAAATGTCATGATCAGCGTAGAAAATATGAGGTGCACAACTTCACGTAAATGCCCATATGTTGACAAAGTTATGAAATATTATGTTTACAAGTTTTTGAGATACGTGAGACACAAAAATGGGGGAAAAAGAAATAAGAAAAAAAAAAAAAAAGTAACAGGACGATTACAAGGAGTTATCCGCTACTAAGCGGATAACTAATAACAAAGAAGATGAAAAAGATATTTACAATCACAAGGGTTATCCGCAACTTGCGGATAACCAATTATCCGGATAACCAAAAAATATTGATCCAATACAATCACAAGGAATTATCCGCTACTAAGCGGATAACTAAAAAGATGATGAAACAGGACAGTTTATTTATTATCATGCATATAACCTCTTGATTCTGTCACAATCTTTATTTGTTGTTATTATATGATATTAAAATGGCATAATCAACAAAAAATGTAAAAAAAAAATTTTTCAGGGGGACAATACATCTTTAAATAATGAACATTTCCGTATCTAAAACATGATATTATTTTATTATTTTTAAGATATGACTAATATATCTAAAATTCTCATATATATATAATATATGATAGGCCTATACTCATTCATTTAAGCATCGTTATGCACATGCTTATAGCTATGAATATGTACGTACACAAGTCAATAAAAACACTGAGTTCTAGATTACAATTTTGGGTAGGCTTTGATAAAAAATAGCCAACACTGAATTCCTTATATCAATGTATAGAGTAATGTCTGTTCTACATTTTGGTTTTAATATTTGATTCAATTTGAATTCAGTTCAAATTTTATGCCATTACTTTACAAATAACATATCCTGAAATCAGAAAAAATACAAACTTTTGTGACAACATTAGTATAACAAAAATATATTTCCCAAATTGTTTTGCCTTTTATTCATTCACACTAGGTCCATAGAATATATATAATTAAGAACAACGCAATTCAAGTGTTACCATAGATGTTGTGAAGCTCCAAACTTTGGCCAAAATTGAATTTTTTTGCCACAAGTAAAAACACCCCTATTGAAAATAAATGGTACGGTCCATTCCCATGACCGACCAACAATTTTTTGTCTTTCATCATCTTGTATTAAAAATTAAATTACAAGAATCCGTGTAAGAGCTATTGAAATCAACGTTTACCTTATTTGACAGTGAAATAGGAAAAATTACAAGAAAATGCTGTAATTTTTAAAATGGCAGTTACTATGGCAACAAGATACAGATATCAAAAATAATTTTATCTGTGCATGTTTCAAGCAAACCTCTTTCATTTCGCAAATTTTAAAGAAAATCTATTCTTTTTTACCTCGTGGGTGGACACCGCCCAACTCATTGTTGCATGCGACACATCAATACAACAATACAATACATGTGTGTTTGGCTTTGCAGTTGATAGATGGCTGTTAAACAAATGCCTAAGAAATGCTTTTGTTTAAATACTATCTATAAACATGTGCCAGAGTGTCAATTGTGAAATAACATTTGTTTTGGGAAAATGTTGTTTAATTTTTAAAATATACATTGGGTTATCTTGATTTTGAATCTATATGATAGGCTTAGGCCTAAATCATCCAGAATTTCGGGGGAAAATAACCAATTTTCGGGAAAACCCGCAAATTTTGGGTCTCTTTCTTTCTGTTTTCTTTATTTCGGTATGTTTTAAACTTATATTGAAAAATAATG
The DNA here is from genome assembly GCF_963402885.1 of Antedon bifida. Taxonomy (NCBI): domain Eukaryota; kingdom Metazoa; phylum Echinodermata; class Crinoidea; order Comatulida; family Antedonidae; genus Antedon; species Antedon bifida. Next base: position 15,247,393 of record NC_136226.1, on the reverse strand, counting down.
ATTTGCCTAATGCCATAGTGGCTTTTCCATCCAATCCCATCCAATCCTATCAAATTGGTGTAGCGAACCGGCAATGCGTTAAACAAGTGAATTTCTCTCTCTCTGTGAACAGTCTTAAAATACAGTTAAAAACATTAGTGTAGGCCACTATGTAATTTCGTGTCATTTTTTTGTTAAAAGCAAAATTCCAGCTGATTTAGTGTCTTTAGGATGTAAAGTAATAAAAAAAATATGTTGCCATTTTTTTAAAAAAGCTTAAGGGTGTCAAATCCAAGATGGCCGCCAATACGTAAAATATCCAATAAATTTACCATATTGGACAAAGTAACACCCATTATGAATAATATTTTAAGTTAAAATTAATGCTATATTGGTTCTCTGCTATATAAAAATTATTATAAACCTATATTCATTAGTATTTTGACATTTTGAATTTCAAAATGGCCGCCATTTAAAAAAAATGGATTAAATTTCTTATTAAAACATGTGCAAGTTATGACGTTGATTGAAATCACATAAAATGATAGGCCTATGACAACAACACGGTTATTAACACAAAATGGTGGCCATTTTGAATTTCAAAATGGCCGCCATTTTTTTAAAAAGGGTTAAATTTCTTATTAAAACGTGTGTAAGTTAAATTAAATTAGATTGAAATGACACAAAATGATATGCCTACAACAACATGGTGATTAACTAACTCTGCCAAATGAAATATTTCTAATCAGTGCGCTGTCTTGAATGCATATATTATGCATGCAATATAGTAAGTTGACCTTCCTTCGTTCTCTACTATTGTATCCATCAAACTTCAACAGACTGATCTGTGATCCCAACAAGCTTGTTCAGAAACAAATTGGCAAAAGTACTGCAATCAATACCTCATTTCACCCCCAAATGCTCATACGTTCTTATACAGTACTGTACCAGCTGACTATGTGATACGACAAAGAATCTCTATTGGAGTCCTCTTTTACTTTGATAAGTTTGTCACCTGTATTCACCGTCATATATATTTTTTGCCAATATTCATCCTTTTCTTAGGATCCCATATAGTTTGCCTTCTACAAAACTTTTACCAATGCCTCATTTTCTGTCCAATGTCATCATGCCATGGCCAACAAACACCTCTGTGAGATTTGCAGCATTCTTCATTAATCAAGATATCATCTCTCTTTAAATGTTGGCTTTCAAACTCATCAACTAGATTTGCCAGCTCTGATGAAATTATTAATTTGTGTTATTCCAATGATACCATGCTCAATGACCTTGATCAATTGATGTAACTCCAGCAATTCCCTTTGTCACACATACATGTCGTCTCATAAACTCCAATATCAGTAATCTGTTGAAAGTGATACAGCGGAAGTAACCGGCCATAGTTCAGGTGGTCATGAGCAAAGAAATATTTTATAAAAGCATGTGTACTTTCCATGTGTGCAGATATCGTTGTCTTGTGTCTCTGACATATATAGGGATAGTTTAACCACATCTCTCTGTATTCAAGTTAATATCTTTATGATCAGCGTTTTTCAAACAAAATGATACGTCACTTAGAATCATTTTCTCTGTCTGAATTTTTTCGAGAAAAGTGTCAGAAGTTGTAGAGAGAAAGCAGAGTTTTTAAGATATTTGTGTCACTGTTGTATAGGTAATACAATACAACAAAAGCACTGGCCGCAACACTATTTTCACAATGCTACATGTTTAAAAGCCATATAATTCACCAGGTCGAAATAATTGCTTCATGATGTCATCTCTGTCCACTTCCACTCATCTCGGGCAAGAGTCATCACCAGGCATTATCTTGTATTTCCCTAGTACATGAGTTTTTATACCACAACCATGTGCACTCATCAAACCAGTGTATAATGGTGGTCAACTTTAAGGTACATCTAATGAAATTGGTTGAGATTGTTGAAGATGAGAAGTGGGAGTTAATGCTGCCCATGAAGCTTGTGAATGAGCTGTATCTTTCTTCAAGCTTCTGCCAAAAGTTGACAGGTTGAAAACATACCAACCATACTGGTGACCATGGCCTTGAAGTTTCAGACATTGAATTACATGGCAATAACGCATTTATTATTGAACACCATATTTATACAGGATTTCACAATCTATATTATAAGTTAGACAGTTTGTACGTTTGTTTGTTTGTTCGTTATACAAATTTCTGCACATAACCTTACATATTGGGTATCAAAATGACCAGAATTGTACCGGGAAAGTTCTAATTTGAACATCATCCGCCATCTAGGATCTAAGTTAAGCTTAGTTCCCACTAGGACGCAATGCAAGGACGTAGACGCAACGCAAACCAGTTGACCAATGACAAGCGACCGTCAAATAAATCCATCGCTTGTGATTGGTCAAATCCCTTACGTTGCGTTACGTCGTTTTGTTGCGTCTCTAGTGGGAACCAAGCATTAGGGGCCAAAATGTGGTCAAAATGGCCCACTTTTCCTCACTTTCGATGTTAGTTCTGTTTCAGCACGTAACCATGCATATGGGGTATCAAAATGACCGCAATTGTACCGGGAATTTAATTTTGCTTAGGCTAGGGGTAGTAAGCTATCAAATTGACCAGAACTGTGTGGTAGGAAATTGTTATAAAGTATTTTAATTAGCCCTGGAAAGGGGTGGGGATGTATGCCTGTCACCAAGACCGAAACTGTACTGGGAATGTTTTAAACTACATCTGAAAACAGGCACTGAGGGATTATGAGTTGGTAGTGATGGCTAACATAATTTGTACTGGAAACGTCTTAAACACAATCACCCAGTATCTGGGATGTGTTGGGAGGGAGGAAGAGGGGCGGAAATACTGGCGTAATGAAGTATAACGTGATTGGAATTGTACTAGGAAAAGTTACTACATTTGAACTGTCCATGGGAGGAGTTTGTTTTTGTGGCTGGGATGGTGATAGGAGAAAGAAGGCTGGGGTCCGCAGTATCTAAATTATATATATCAGCCAATATGACACCTATTCATTTACACAGTTTACAACGTACTTAAAACATAGGCCTATCATAGCTATGTATACCCCTAACCCTAAAGTTGAATTGACATTTGTCCTGGGAAGAATTTGTTTTTAAAAAAGAGTGTGGGATGTTATTGAAGAGGGGTGGAGGTTGGCGGGTATAGGGACACTGGGGTCTGAGAAGGCTTTAAACTAATTTAGAAAGCCGCCCTGTGGCGGGTATAATTGCCAGTAAGGTATAAATACACTTGGTCCTGTCTGAGATACAAACATTGAAATAAAAGTTTCACTTTTATGAAAAGAAATGAGATCTATAATTTAGATTTAGAATTAATTGTTGCTGAATATTTGATATCAATGTAAGTTGTTCCATACTTTTGCAACTCCAACTTTGAACGATTAGGTAATTCAAGGGTCATAGTAGGGGTATTATATATCTATTATATAGAGAACATTGACAACTTTAGACAGCCTTATATTTAGACAATCCTATGAGAAGTGACTATTTTAGAACATTGTGTTGAAACAGCAAAAATTATTTAAATTTATTTTTTAGTGGCGGCCATTTTGAAATCCAAGATGGCCGACAGATTATCGCTATACATAGTTAAGATTGTATAATGTGTAATACCATCAGAACGGACTTGTTCCACATTCATAATTTGTGTTATTGGTGATATTCTGGTTTTAAATAGGGTTATTTGAGTATTGGCGGCCATCTTGAATTTGGTCCTTTAAATTTCTTTAGAAAAAATGGCAACATATTTTTTTTCATTCCTTATATTATCAAGATATGAAATAAAGTCAAAGTTTGCTTTTAACAAAAAATATACACGACATTCATATAAACGACATAGCCTACATTACATCATCAATTGTCGATTATATCAGTGAAAACCTATAGGTACTTAAGTATCTACTTACCGTTAAACAACATACTTACGTTGATTGATCGAAATGCCGAGAAAAGACAAACAAAATGTGAAAGATGACACTAGCCCACCTGGTTGCGAAGGTAAACAAGCAGAATCACAGGGTCCCGGATCACATGATGTCGACTGGCGCCAAATACAAACAATGCATGAGAAGCATGACGCTGTACTAGCAAACCAAGTTACCATCTTGGCGAGATTAGACAAGGTTGAAAGTCGACTTACCAATGTTGAATCGATCCAGAAAACTATTGAGGCATTAATCTTATTTGCCCAAGAATTAAGTGATCAAAACAAGAAGGATATTGAGAAACTTACCTAACAAAATGAAACGCTGTCATCCAATGTTGAAGGATACCAAGATTCATTAACAATGATTAAATAAGAAATTGTACAACTTGAAAGGTATTCAAGAAGTTTTAACTTAGGGTTTGGTGGAATCAAAGAAAATAATGAAGAAGATCCTTTTACGGTCCTGAAACATTTAATTGAAGACAAGCTTAATATTCATGATAAAGTGGACATCGAGAATGCACATCGTACTGGACGTAACATGCAGAACAGTAAGCCTCGGCAAATTATTGCCAAATTTTTATATAGGCCTAAAAATATAAAGTACTAAAATCGGCAAAACAATTGTTGAGACGGGATCACACCTATTTCGTAACAGAAGACTTACCTTGGGCAGACGTTCAAGAGAAGAGAAGGTTAAGAGACGTGATGACTAAGGCATACAACGAAGGGAGGAAACTGGTATTTAGAAATGGGAAATTATACATAAATGACATATTACACAAACAATGACTTCTCTCTCTGATATAATGTCATGGTTGTATCTACAAGTAATTTTAGTTAAAGATGTATTGTCCCTTTGACTAATTCCAAAAAATTAAAAAATAACATATTTCGAAAAAAGGTGGGTCATTTTGAAGTATCATAATAGTTATTAACTATCACCAAAAATTTGTCGGAAAAAAAAATCATTTAACCGAAATACAGATTTTTGTTTAAAAAATAACTTTGACTTCCAGTCAAAGTTTTCGATCAAAACATGAAACGCGCTTGTTTGGCTACTCTGTATGCATAATCATAAAACTTCCTCACAATCTGTGTGAAAATACCTTCTCAACCGTGACGAGTAAACAATCCTAATTAGCATATGCATAATGCGTACTCATGGTTTGAAATGTTTGTTTACTTTCGCTCGCGATGATTTTCCAGACGAAATGTAATCAAACTAATTTACCTGTTAATTACGTAAACTTGTTGCTTTTGGCTTGAATTTTCGACTTAAAGTGAATAACTTTAATATTACTTTGATATGGCCAATTTAAATTTAGAATATTTTGACCTTTATTTTTTTGTGTTTCAAGGGACAATACATCTTTAAGATTATGAGACAGATTATGGTATGGTATACCCACAACAAATTACATGCCTTAATAATCATATCCTCGTTAATAATATGTGTACTTTACTGTATATACATATGGGTGTATGTATATGCATATGTATATTTGTATGTATGTGTATTTTTACGTGTTATGTATGTACATGTATATACTTACCTCTTATTACCTTGTACTTACCGTTTAACTTGTCTTTTCGAGACTAAATACATCACAGAGAAGGTTATTCACTATAATTACATAGAGTTACTATAGTAGCTAGATCAACTTTCGTATGCACTTTGAGGTCCAGAGAATTTGACTTCAGAAATTGGTTTAGCGTGTTCAAACAATCATTTTTGGCTTGGTTACACATTTTGAAAATGTGGCAAAAGGTCAAAAGGTCAGGGTCAAAGGTTATAAGACCAAACACCATTAGGTCCTTAAATCTCGACAACCACTGATCACAGCGAGGTAATTTTGATCTCAAATTGATCAGAAGGTATACATTCATATTCAGTCTAATGAAACATATTAGTCAAAAATGACCGTAAATGCCTTTTCTGACCTTTGACCCATAAACCAGGGCATGTCTGTATCTCCGTAACCATTGGCCGTAGAGACTTGAATTTGGGCTCAAATTGTTCGAAATATACATTTAGTTATTTGTTACACATTTTGAACAATGTTACAAAAGGTCAAAAGGTCAAGGCCAGGGGTTATATGAATAAACACAAATAGGTATTTGTATCTCGGCAACCACTGGTCACAGCAAGTCAATTTTGGTCTCAAAATGTTCAGAAGGTATACATTCATATTCAGTCTAATGAAACATTTTAGTAAAAAATGAACGGAAATGACATACATACCAGGGCATCTTCATATCTCTGTAAGTACTGGTCGTAGAAACTAGCAGTTGGTCTTAAATCACTCATTTGATACACATTTATATTTTCTTTAATGAGAAAGTATATTATTAGCCTACTATCACTCAGTCCAAATAAAAATAAAAGCACTATTGTTAAGTAGTCATGTAGACAGGTAATTAGTATAAAGTTAAGTGCAGTGAAGCGTTACAATCAACAGCACATGGTAAAAGCATAGGAGCAATACAGCACATGATGAGAGCATGGTAAATAGGAGCAATACTTTATATTATCACTGTAAGTATATAATATAAAGCAAAAAGATACAGAATTATAATAATGTAAAATTGATTTTATAAATGTTTGCTTTGCATTAGCACTAGGCATATACTTGTGAGGAATGTAGGCCTACATGGACTAGATAATGTTGTAGTCCTGATGAGTCTAAAGTGCAGTAGTTCTAGGCGACTCACTGCCATGTTATAATAATAATAAACAGAACAGAGGTTTACATATAGGGTAGATAAATAATAAAATAATTATTTGTTTTTATAAAAATAATATATTTTTCTAAAATTCAAATCAGGAGGATTACATTTTGGCATTCTTCACAACCAACAATGGATGAAATTAGTAAATGCATCATCTGTGGGAGCAGTAATGGTAAACTTACAGGCACTTTTGGTGGACGTGAACGCATAAAGACTGCAGCAACAAGGATGAAAGACAGTGGTGTCCTTCAAGCTTTATCTGATAATGAAGATTTTAAGTATCACTTAAAAAATAAAAATTGCTATGCAACATACTTATTACGGAGCAATCGTATTAAAGATGACACAAATGATGATAGTGCCGGTTCGTCAGTTGATCCACCTTGTTTTAAAAGGTGTCTTAGGGAACAGGAGGCTGACGCATCTACACGTATTAATAAAAAGACAAAAATATTAAAAACGCGTGTAATCTGCAACAAAGAAAGAGAGCCTGTAACTTTGTATAGAATATGTGAGAATAGCAGGGCTAATATTTTTCTTTCTGCTATTAACTTTAACGCTGATGATGTTTCCACAAGGTGTGCTTTTCTTAAAGATGCAGGTGATGTGTTTGCTGCCGATATATATTATCATGCAGGATGTATAAGATCAGGTTGACAGACTTTTTGATAAAACCAGTAATTAATGGTGAAATATTTGATTGTCTTGATTTGAAAAACAAAGGATACAGCTTAACTGATATAAGAGAACAAATCAACATACATTTACCTGAATCTGAACAAATAGACAACAGAAGAACCAAAGTTTTGCTAATCAATTATTTTGAGGATCAAGTATGTTTTCGGAGGAACTCACAAATGATTTTCTCTAGTTCTTTGTTAAAGTTTGACACTTTATACTCTGCTGATAAAAATGCTGTAAAGAATCTGGCCACAGAGTTAAGAGATGAATGCAAAAACCATAAATTTGGTCTAAATGAAGTTCTATGTAATCTTGATAATATTGAATCATGCATGGAGCAATTTAAATGTAATCGTCCAAAAGAAATGGCTGGAATTTGTAAGGTTGATGTTCACCTATCATAAAACATCTTCGCAAGAATGGTTATTTAAATTTGGTGTCATTTTTCAAGTTTTTACACACTGGGTTACTGATGGAAATAGAACACCTTTTCATTGTAGTTTGGTTGAAACAGTCCATAATATATCAAGATCAAGACAGTTAATAGATATCTTAAATAGATCTGGTTTATGTATGAGTTACGACGAAATGAAGAGAATTGACACATCATTAGCCATGCATACAGTTGAGTTAGCTGGAGCTCATAGATAGTCCTGTGTCCGAAAATGTTAATTCCATGTGATACAAGGTGCCATGGATAATTTTGATCATAATGAAAATATAATGTCTGGAAAGGGTACAAGCAATGATACTGTATTATTTATATTTCAAAATTCAATCAAGGGAGAAGGTACTGTTCCTAAGAGTAGAGAAACCATATTATCTCCATTACAGACAAAGGATCGGAAGTTACCAAATACTCTGCCATGCCAACAACTGTGCCATTCATACCTCAGGAAGGGATTTGGTAAAAAACACGATGGATTTTCACCAACAAGCTATACAGTGGATACATCAATATCAAATCAGATTTACAGAAACTACCAGAAAACTTGGACATGTTTTGGGCATGTGTTGACAATAAAGTTGAACTCCAGAACTATTTTTTTAAATGGCTGACGATTAACTACACTGGAAACAAAAGTGTGTACATAGGTGGCATTCAAGATGGTAACATTTACTATATGCAAAATGATATGCGACAAGAGAGTGCATGATGTTGCTAGCTTGACCAACTGTACTCATGAAGAAGCAGATGACAGAATCATGATCCATGTAAACAATGGAGTGGAGTCTGATATAAAATGTATTGTAGTTGCTTCTAGCGATACCGATGTATTTGTCAATCTTTTATATCATTATACTTGTACCTGGAAAGAAAGAGGCTTAACACAGTTATGGGTGATATGCAGGTCGAAAGTAAAGAACAGACATGTTGCGCCCATTCATGAAATCACAGCGAATATGAGTAGAGATTTAATACTTCCAGCAATTCATTCCTTAACAGGTTGCGATTCTACTAGAAGTAGGACCGAAGATTGCTAGTATGAAATTGGAAATGGAAGATGTGGCAGTTTCACTTTTAAGAAACTTTGGTAAAATGGAAATGTCAAAAGAAATGATTCCTAGTTAAATGCTTGAAGAGAAAGACAAAGTCATGTACCTTTGACCAGTTGAGAAATGAACTATACCACCAACAGTCATTTAAGTTTGAAAAGTTACCATGTTCATCAGCTTCCATAAAAGAACACATTAAGAGAGCCTACTTTCAGTGTCATCTATGGTTATCGGCGGCAAAACTTCACAATCCAAACCTATTAGATCCCAAGTTATTTGGATATATGCAGTGTGGGGAAAAGCTTGTTCCAACAATTATCACTTAAAACACCAGACCAGAGGACTTGCCACAACCATGTAAGTGTTTGGCGTGTAGTAGTGATAAATCATGTGCCTGCAGAAAAAGTAAACTTCCATGTGTCAAATTGTGTGTTCTGTGAGTCATCGAAATGCAAAAATATGTCAAGACAATCATAAGTATGTTACATCTATCGTTTATATAATTTTACATTTAGTACAATATTTTCTGTTGGGATCGTTTAACAAATATTCACTAAATAAGTATGTATAGATACGTTAATGATGGTATTTCTAGTGGTCTTTCAACCAAATGTTTTATTAGAATAAGTGTAAATATTTATATTTCGAACAATTTGATACCAAAATTAAGTTCCTGCGACCAGTACTTACAGCGATATGAAGTGGTATGTATGTCAAAGGTCAGAAATTTCATTTCACTAAATTGTCCCATTACACTGAATATGAATTCTTGCCTTCTGAACATTTTGAGACCAAAATTGACTCGATGTGACCAGTGGTTGCCGAGATACAAATACCTATTTGTGTTTATTCATGTAACCCCTGGCCTTGACCTTTTGTAACATTGTTCACAATGTGTAACAAATAACTAAATGTATATTTCGAACAATTTGAGCCCAAATTCAAGTCTCTACGACCAATAGTTACAGAGATACAGACATGCCCTGGTTTGTGGCATTTCCGGTCATTTTTTTTACTAAAATGTCCTATTATACTGAATATGAATGTATACCACTGGTCACAGCGAGGTAATTTTGGTCTCAAATTGATATTTAAGGACCTAATGGTGTTTGGTATTATAACCTTTGACCCTGACCTTTTGACCTTTTGCCACATTTTCAAAATGTGTAACCAAGCCAAAAATGATTGTTTGACCACCCTAAACCAATTTCTGAAGTCAAATGCTCTGGACCTCAAAGTGCATACGAAAGTTGATCTAGCTACCAGAGTAAGTAGGAATAATCATCTAAGTTATGTTTTATAATAGTCTACATGAGTACGAAAATGAAACAATGGGAATTACAGAAACTAATTACTATCTTGTTAACGAATTTGTCTCTAAATTTAATATTGATAGATAAAATTTTGATAGCATAAGTGAGTTTATATCCTCATTGAACCGAGAATTTTCTTGTATAGCTTTATTTGAAACATGGCTATCGAAAAATGATATACCTAATATGTACAACGCGTGTAACAGCAAACACAGCTTCAATAATCGACAATATTCTTACGAATTCACAGCAATATCATCAGATAGAATCAGGAATAATTTACACAGATATTTCAGACCACTATCCTATCTTTTGCATAAATAAATCGGTTAAAATTCCAACAAAACATGAGCACAAATATAAGTTACAGTGTAGCTATTCCTGTCGCAATAAAGAACTATTCAGAACTGAACTAGAATGGCAAGACTGGGAGAATGTAATTAATAGCTGTTATGCAAATGAGTCGTACGTTAACTTTCGTAACAAACTAAATAGACTAATAGATAAATGCTTTCCCTTAAAAAATATACAGAGAGCAAATATAAATAAATCTCTGTGGATCACTGAAGGTATTGCAATATCAATTTGAAGAAAAACTATACAGTTTGTATAGAAAAAATCTGACACTTTATAGAAAATCTATAGAAAAAAATTAACTAAACTAATACGACTAAGAAAAACGAAGTACCTGTATGAAGAATTTGAGAAAAAAAAAAATAACTCTAAAAAAACATGTCGAACTATTAACAATTTATTAGGTAAAAATTACAATTTGGGAAAACCGTCAAAGATGTTCTTAATACAAACTGTTACAAAAATGAACAAGATCAAGCAGAAGCAATAAATTCATATTTTATTAATATTGACAAAAATATAGCAACTGATATAAAAAATAAAAGAGGTTAAATAGGATAGATCCACTAACGTTAATGTCTGGCAATTATGCCAATTCTATGTTTATTAAGGCCAGTAAATGAACATGACATTAAGAAATATATTGATAATCTAGATGTAAGTAAGTTACCTGGTAATGATGGAATTGGTGCTCGTTATATTAAACCATTTTCGCAATGCCTAACAATACCGATTAAACATATTGTTAATATATCATTGACAACTGGTTGCTTTCCAGATGAATTAAAGATTGCCAGAACTGTGCCTATATTTAAGGGTGGCGATGAAAATGACATAACAAATTATAGACCTGTTTCAGTCTTATCTTGTATTTCTAAAATTTATGAAAGGGTTGTGTATGATCAAACAACTCAATACCTTGACAAACCTAACATCATTAATAAATCACAGTTTGGTTTTCACAAAAACCACTCTACGAGCCATGCACTTTCATAGATACGGGTCTACCCTATAGACAACTACAACCCGGACAACTACCACCCGGACAATAACCCCCTGGACAATCACCCTCCTAGGACAACTACCTCCCGGACAACTACCCTCTTAGGACAACTACCCTCTTAGGACAACTACCCTCTTAGGACAACTACCCTCTAGGACAACTACCCTCTAGGACAATTAGCCTCTAGCTACCCACTAGGAAAATTACAATTGGCTCATAGGACAACTACAGCTTTGGACAACTACGATTGGTAACCAAATTAACAAGTTGCTTCTTTTGGTGCCAATTGTATTGTAAAATCAAATTGTGTGTGACAATTGTGACTACGAGGCGTTGTACCACACTATACATTTAACAATATTTGACGTGAAATTATTAAAATACCTAAAATTTGTAGTCTATATAATAAGTGTAGAGATATTTATATTTTAAAAACTTCTAGGACCAACTATGAAAAAACGATTTCCTCAATTGGCGCAGTTAGCTATGTTTTCATAATAGGAATACTAAGAAATGTATGAACCTGTCAAACGGGAGAGAGAGAGAGACTAATTTTCAAATAAAATAGTGTAGGTTTTTTTTTTATCTAAAGTAAAATTAGGAGGTTCTTTGCTGTAGAATACGAATTGGCATAAAATGAAATAAGTAGAAATGTTTAAGTCATAAACACATCATGGATATAATTATTCTTTAGATTCTAAAAACGTTTATCGTCCTATTTTCTCAGGAGTGGGGAGAAAATGTAAAAAACAAATCAATTAAAGTTCTTGAAGTAGTAACAGCCAAACCAATATTCCATTATTACTGGACTTGTAGTAGTAAATGTATAATGTCATTAAACAGCATGACATAAGCTCTTACGGCAAAACATTTGTTTTCGAAAAGAAAAAAACAAAACAAAATCGGGCCAATTTTATCAATATAAGGGGCTGCTCCAGTCCCACTATCTTACAACTAACCCTCTAGAACAAAAACACTCTCTGAACAACCACACCTACACCTTAGGTTATAATTACGATCTTGTAAAACTTACTGAACTTCAAAACATAGGGAGAGAGATTGATCTTAAATGAAAGACTGTTTGATTGACTGGTGCAGCTAGGTAAACTTTATTTTCCTAGATTCATATACGGCATCTTCATGTCACACAAAAATAAAATAAGCCCACCCCTTTATTTTTCAAGATTGGAATATGTTTTAATAATTTGATCAATTCTTGTTTAATGTAAAATAAATGCTGACAATATGCATATTAAAAAATTCAAAATCTTTCATTTAAGATCAATCTCTCTCCCTATGTTTTGAAGTTCAGTTTTTCAAGATCGTAATTATAACCTAAGGTGTAGGTGTCATGATATAGGTGTGGTTGTTCAGAGGGTGTTGTTGTCCTAGAGGCATAGCAGTTGGACTAGAGGGTAGTTGTCCTAGAGGGTAATTGTCCGGGTGGTAGTTGTCCGAGTGGTAGTTGTCCAGGGGGTAGTTGTCCGGATACGGAAAAAATTACTTCAGCAATAGATGAACAAATGATAAGTATCGGCGTCTTCCTAGACCTTTCTAAGGCATTTGATACGATAGATCATGAGATTCTCTTACAAAAACTCAAATTTTATGGTATTAGGGGCATTGTTCTTGAATGGTTTAAGAGCTACTTATATATGAGAAAACAATATGTTCACATGGAAAACTGTAAATCAATTCTTGGGCCGTTATTAATTATAATTTATACAAATGACATTGTTGAAAGTAGTAAATATTTAGAATTTGTCATATTTGGTGACGATACTAACATATTTTTTAAGCACAAAGATATAAACCTTTTAATTAACATTTTAAATACAGAATTAAGTAAATTAAGTGATTGGTTTACTGCAAAATACAAAGAAGACCAAGTTTATCGAATTTAGAAGCATGTATAAGAAAAAAGATACCAATAACTATACTTTATTTATTAATGATGTTGAAATTGAAAGAGTTAGTAAAATTAAGTTCTTAGGTGTCATTCTTGATGAGTTTGTAATATTCCATGATCATATAGATACCATTACTATGAAAATTGCAAGGGTCATTGGTGTATTGAACAAACTTAAATATATTGTTCAATCAAATGTTCTGTTAATAATGTACAACTCGTTAATTTTACCTCACCTAATATATGCAATAACTATTTGGGGAGTTGCGGGAATACATATACTTAAAAAACGAGCGATCAGAATTATATGTCAAGTGCATTATCAGCATCCATCAGCAAATTTTATAACAAAAACCTATTAAATATTTTTGACTTGTATGAGAAGTACACTGCTGTATTTATGTTTCAATTCCACATGGGCAATTTACCAGTTTTTGTAACTCTTTTTTGACAAAAATGGAAACTGTACATGAGTATGGTACGCGGAAGAAGAGTGATTTCCCTATTGCTCTAAAAAGAACAAATATAGGACAGAGAAGTATTGCCTATAGAGGGGCAAATATTTGGAACCGTTTGCCTGAAAACATAAAGTGCAAAACTAAAATTGGAAAATTTTTAAATTTTTAAAAAAAGGAAATACAAAAACTATTAATAAATTAATACTCACTCATGTAGAGTTCACTTTTGTTACTTTTTATTTCTATTTGATATTTTTTAACTTTTATTGTTTTATTTGCTAATTAGATTTGGTATTATTTAAAGGGTAATGTGTTTAAGAGCTTCGGCTCATTGCATAACCCATTTTGTATCAAATTCGTTTTCCGTTCATTAATTATGATTTAGATTAAACTTATAGAAATATTCTTGTAAAAGAAATATTGTATATATATTCTGTTGATACAAAATAAATGGTACGTCTAGTACCGCGAATAATAAAAACTGTATGACCACTTTACTAGTAGGGGTATTGTTTCGGTAGATGGGATTGGTTCTAAACCCATTCAGATGTTACAAGATACTGGGGCCTTACAAAGTCTGTTATTTCAAGGTACCCTTCCCCTTTCCGTTTATGGGGGTTAATGTTATTGTTAAAGTGTCCCACTCCACATGGTTAAATTGCGTTACGAGTTTGAGTGCCTATTGTCACAAATAAAGACCGTTTCAAATACATTTCCTAGCTTGCCTTAAGACCGAAAAACTTGTATACATGCTCACACGGAGATACCGAAATTTAGTGATTATGACATTTCTGGTACACCAGTTGGTTTCTTTTTCCAATTTGATATTTTTATGTGTAAAGGGCGCCCACCTGAGGCTCCCGCCGATAACGATTGGACGGTCATTTATTAAATTGTAAATCCAAGCTGTTATAGAAACAGTGTGTTGCAATTGGCCCACGACCACAATCTTCCCGGTCATTTAGGTGTTAAGAAAGGAAGCCTTAGCCTTGGTGTTTGTTTTTCAGAAATATGACTTAGTAAGTAAGCATGTAAAAGGGGAAGAAAACGTGATCGCTGATACTCTCTCTAGGTGCCGAGTTGTGCACAGGGAAATTGATTGGTTAGACCTATGTAAAAGTAATAGTGCTAGTTAGTCTAATTCATGATATTTTAATGATTGATGCATAGTTAATTTCATTGACTATATAATAAAAAGCTGTTATATTTTATGTTGTTTACCAGAATACCATTGACAATTTTAAAATCTTGAAGTAGAAAACATTTAAGTAAATATAATTTGTTAGACATGCTGTTAGATAAAGTTTTCAGCCTGTTTAAAACTTTTCTGTAAGAGGTAGGGTGTGACGCATGGCTAATTAGCATATTTTGTATTTAATGCACAGCGTGTTATTGTTCGCTCTCTGTTCGCTCACAGCTAGCATTGAGCTTATATGTATGTTAACGCCAATGAATGGTTTTCTGAGATTTTTTTGTTATTACTTGGGAACATCAAAGGAATTAGTAACTGTAGTGATAAACTAACAACTACTGCCACCATTTATATTTTGTGTTTTCTTACCTCCATTTTTGACCATCTAGATCTTGCACTTGCTCGGTTACCTCTGGCAGAGTCTGCGACAGATTGTATACACTGTCTTTGACGTGAAACATGAGTACAACTATTCTGACAGTGTTTGGGTCTTCAGCACTGACAATTTGAACCTCTGCTTTGAAGCTTTCTCCCCCGTGATCCCCTACGAACTTCAACCATATTTCATTGTTGTGAAATATTTGAAGCTGACCTTGTCTGTGAAAAGAAAATAGTATTTAAAATTTTTTTTTAAAACAGATATTTCAATACTGAAGAATTTTTAGTGACTGAAAATGAAGTGTTCTACTCATGTGATACTCATCAAGGTAATTAAGACCAATCCTTTGATATGAGGAGCATCTCATTCTCAAGAGAGCTCTAGTTGTCGTTGCCTCATTCTCTTTTCTGACGGTAACCCTGGAATATACCTATATGTATATACAATCAACAATGATTTTACAAAGAACTATAATGATTTATAAATTCTTGCTGTTTTTTTTTTTTTTCTTTTAGAAATACTAATAATGATCATCACCTTCTTATCTTTAATAGCTGGTTCCAGACGATGTTTGAATCCATCATCAATGCAAGTGCCTTGTCCACCATGATGTTTTTTGGAGTACCCGTTTCTTCAATGGTCGTCTTTGGTGTGGATTTTATCATGGCAATTTCCTGCTCATGAAAAGCGTCTTTACTGACACTCTGGCTGTATTCATGTATGTCGTGGCATCTTCTGTTTAGTTTTTTTTAGAACAAATGCTGCTGGAAACTGTTGAATTGACTATGAAGCCTATTTTTCGTGGCTGTTTAAAAACATTAATTTTGTTATTCCCCAATTATGTATTCCCCAATAAGTTAGTATACATCAATATTGTTATTTTTGTATTTGTTAAGCTGAGTTGAGCGATACATGCAAACTAAGTTTGCCTTAATAAATAATTGTGCCTACTATTATACTGCACTTAATGTGTATGATACATGCTATGTCAAAAAACTGTCAATTGAATGAACATTAACAAAAAATATATTAAAATATTCAATAGTTGTGTAGTAGTTGTATTGTACAAGATGATAAGGTATTTGAGGTAATATTACACAATACGTACTCTTTCGTTTGTTCCAACAATGGCCTCTCCACCTTCTAATTTTAGTCTTTTTACTAACTGGTCATTGAATTTGATTATTGCCGGAGGTATGTGGGGTTCTTCTAAGCTGTCTTGGAGTACTTCAACAGAATTTATCACATCTCAATTTCTTTTAAATTTGTTGGCATGTGCAACACAATTATGGTGATTACAAACTTTCGGGCTGGTTGTTGACATTCGTCTAGGCTTTTTAAAATTTGAAAGATGACATCGGTCACAGATATTTACAGGCATCCATATCTTAAACCCTTTATAAAATTTGTTTAAAAAATAACACCAAGCTTATATTTGGAAATATTAAAATACACACAGGACTATATTATGGCTATTTCATAAATTTATAATGCGGAAGTCCAAATCTCTATCAAAAAGGCTGTGGCTAATTTTTAAATCAAAAGGGCTCTCGGAACACTTTTTGTCCTATTTTCGCTATATGACGCGGATGTGAATATTACACATGTAAACGCGCTATAGAGAGAGTTTGTACATGTACTGTGTGACAATTTTATTTTTGTTCACAAAATAATGCGGAGAGTAATTACAAACCAAAAAATGGTGCATGTGTAATAGCTGCTGATTTCGCGAATCGCGCACGTGAGCAGAGCAGCAGCATGGATTATTCGGACGACGTAACATGTTCAATGAATTGGTGTGACGGAGATCAGACATACGCGAGGGAAGCATTATATTATTAGGTGATCATTTAGAATAAAATGATCACCTATTGTTATTGTATAAAATCTTTATTACACTGTATTGTTATTCTTAATATTTATTTCTTTCTGTACAAATTTTGTGTGTCAATTATCTCAAAAAGTTAAATGTCAATAATCACAAAAATTTTAAAATATATTAAAAATAATTTAGTTTAGTCGTAGTTAGTTTTTCAGCGTGATCACTCATCCGTGACGTCATTTATACGCCATTTTGTGAAATCACATTATCAATCATATCTCTATAATTCATTATCATGTGTGAATAAAATTCACTACACATAAACTTCAGGTCAAAGGTAAAAATATTAGCAAATAAAAACTTGCGCATTTCAAGGTCATGCCCGTGAAATTGCGAGTTAAAAATTTGGAAAGCTCAAAATTAAGTTTTGATAAATTTAGAGCATGAATTAGGCCATTCGCGTGTTTAAAAAAAGTAGTTCTCGGGTGGGACTCGAACCCACGACCTCCAGATCACTAGCGTGGCGTTCATACCTCTAGACCACCGAGCTTGCGCTGATGGCTAGCGGTTAGATTCGAGCCAAAGTAAGCAGCGGGTACTGCACCAACATGATTGTAATTGTAGTTTTGCGTAATAAAAAAATTACTGCGCAAAAAAAAAAATTATCACATATTAATGAAATTCACTACACGTAAACTTCAGGTCAAGGGTAAAAATATTAGCAAATAAAAACTTGCGCGTTTCAAGGTCATTCGCATGAAATCACGCGTTAAAAATTTAAAAAGCTTGAAATTAAGTTTGATTTAGAGCATGAATTAGGCCATTTGCACGTTTTAAAAAATTACTGCGCAAAAACATGTTTTTGCACGCTCTGTACTTAAAAAGCGTAAAAAAATACGAATTTTTTGTACAAATTGCATTCTACTCACCTCACTTAGTACATTCACCAAATTTGAGTCCATTCCGACTTAAAATAACGCTATACAAGCAGGTTAAAAATGACAAAATGTGCACATTAATTGCATAAAAGTGCTGAAAATGGTGAAAAATAAGGCATTTTTAAAATGAAAATATTTCTTCAGAATGCATGATGACCCCCAATTTTTTTAACTTATTTTTAACTATTTTTTAACACTTGAATTTAAAATTAAGTTTTTTTTCTCTTTCGTCATATTTTATCACATTCCATAGAACGCATCTCTGTTATTTTGTGCCCGATTTTCGCTCAAATTTTAGTATGCGATTGCTCAATTAATTGACTTTCTCATGACTTGCCACTATTTTAATTTTGATGACGTCATCGCGCGTAAAAACTTGAATAACGTAGATTGTGTAATTTGACCTTCAGCATATATTTAAATATCTCACATCTTTTCAGAATTAAAGGTGACCTTGTTGATTATAATTGATTATGAAAGCTGATGAAATGTAGATATAAATTCATATAAAAACTAGAATTTAATTCGTCACTTTGACGAATTATAGGTGATCATTTTTATCCTTTTACTGAAATTAATTTTTTTTTTAAACATGCACGTACGTTAACATACAATCAGAAAATGTTGATGTATGCCATCCTATTATACGTTTATAGTGCTGAATTGTGCCTATTATATGCCATATACATTATGCACAGTATATACTGTATATCTATATACAGTGTAGCATTGGTGAAATTACGGACACACATTATGTTCTAATTTTTCGGCACTGATGACATTATCAAAAAAAACTTGTGGATAGCAATATCGAAAGATAATGAATTGAGCAATAAAATATAACAATTGGAAGAAGATTTGGCATGTAGAAGGGCGGTGCGCGCTCTTTAAAAATTGTATAACTTTGACGAAAGAGATGAAAAAACTACTTTTTAACTTCAACTGGCCATATGATAACGTCACAACATCCGATAGCCTTAATTGTTATAATAATTCATATCTACATTTTACCAGCTCTCATAATAAGTTATAAACATCAAGGTCAACTTTAATTCAGAAGAGCTGTAAGGTATTCAAATTTACCTTGTATGTGAAATTATGTAACCACCGTTATTCAAATTTT
This sequence comes from Antedon bifida, assembly GCF_963402885.1. NCBI lineage: Eukaryota > Metazoa > Echinodermata > Crinoidea > Comatulida > Antedonidae > Antedon > Antedon bifida. The sequence continues at coordinate 15,228,066 of NC_136226.1, read as the reverse complement.
AAGACGTGATGATGTCATCGAAATGAAAATATTGTCAACTCATGAGTAACATAATTGGTTGAGGTAGAATATATTAAAAATTTAAAAAAAATTGAGCACAGACAAGCGAGTTACGCTCTGTTGAATTTGGTGGTCTATGACAAAATGGGAAAAAACCCTATTTTTAAAATTCATGTGGCCAAATGATGACGTCATACCATTTTGTACGTCTAATGGGTATATACATTTATATCTACAACTCATTGGCTTCCATAATAAGTTAAAAAAAATGGATGTCATCTTCCATTCTGAAGAGTTATATTAATTTTAAAAAGGCCTTATTTTTTTACCATTTTTAGCACTTTTGTACAATAAATGTGCGCATTTTGTCATTTTTAACATGCTCGTATAGCACTATTTTAAGTCGAAATGGACTCAAATTTAGTGAATGTACCAAGGACGATGAGTAGAATGCGATTTGTACAAAAAAATTATATTTTTTACGCTTTTTAAGTATTGCGCGCGCAAAAATGTGTTTTTGCGCAGTAATTTTTGGAAACACGCAAATGATCTAATTCATGCTCTAAATTGATCAAAACTTAATTTTGAGCTTTTTAAATTTTTAACGCGTGATTTCACGCGAATTACCTTGAAACGCGCAAGTTTTTATTTGCTAATATTTTTACCCTTGACCTTAAGTTTACGTGTAGTGAATTTCATTAATATGTGATAATGAATTATGGAGATATGATCGATAATGTGATTTCACAAAATCGCGTAAAAATGACGTCACGGATGAGTGATCACGCTGAAAAGCTTATTATGACTAAGTTAAAGTATTTGAAAGACATTGTGAAATTTTGGTAATCATTGACATTAAACTTTTTGAGATATTTGTTACACAAATTTGTCCAGAGAGAAATAAATATACAGTGTAGCATTGGTGAAATTGCGCACACATCATGTTCTAAGTTTTTGGCACTGATGACATTATCAAAATAAACTTGTGGATACCAATATCGAAAGATAATGAATTGAGCAATAAAATATAACAATTGGAAGAAAATTTGGCACGTAGGAGTGCAGTGCGCGCTCTTTAATATGTGTATAACTTTGACGAAACAGATGAAAAAACTACTTTTTAACTTCAACTGGCCATATGATAACTTCATAACATTCGATTATATGCATTCATATCTACATTTCACCAGCTCTCATAATAAATTATAAACATCAAGGTCAACTTTAATTCAGAAGAGCTGTAAGGTATTCAACTATACGTTGTAGGTGAAATTACTTAACCACCGTTATTCAAATTTTAAGACGTGATGACGTCATCAAAATGAAACTAGAATTTAATTCGTCACTTTGACGAATTATAGGTGATCATTTTTATAAATTTATTGACATTAATATTTTTTAAACATGCACGTATGTTAACATACGATCGGAAAATGTTGATGCATGCCATCCTATTACAGTATACGCTTATAGTGCTTAGTTGTGCCTATTATATGTCATATCACATTATGTACAGTATACTGTATATCTATATACAGTGTAGCATTGGTGAAATTACGGACACACATCATGTTCTAAGTTTTTTGCACTGATGACATTATCAAAATAAACTTGTGGATACCAATATCGAAAGATAATGAATTGAGCAATAAAATATAACACTTAGAAGAAAATTTGGCACGTAGAAGCGCGGTGCGGCCTCTTCAAAATGTGTATAACTTTGACGAAAGAGATGATAAAACTACTTTTTAACTTCAACTGGCCATGTGGTAACTTCATAACATTCGATAGGCTTAATTTTTATATGCATTCATATCTACATTTCACCAGCTCTCATAATAAGTTATAAACATCAAGGTCAACTTTAATTCAGAAGAGCTGTAAGGTATTCAACTATACGTTGTAGGTGAAATTACGTAACCACCGTTATTCAAATTTTAAGACGTGATGATGTCATCGAAATGAAAATATTGGCAACTCAACTTAACTTCCATAATAAGTTAAAAACTAGAATTTAATTCGTCACTTTGACGAATTATAGGTGATCATTTTCATCATTTTAATGAAATTAACATTTTTTAAACATGCATGTACGTTAACATGCGATCGTAAATGTACGCCATCCTATGACATGATGCATATACACTTATAGTGCTGAGTTGTACCTATTATGTTTCATATACAATATGTACAGTATATACTGTATATCTATATACAGTGTAGCATAGGTGAAATTACGGGACCCACATCATGTTCTAATTTATTGGTATGATGGAATTATCATAATAAACTCGAAGATGACAATTTCGAAAGATAATGAATTGAGCAAATAAATATACGGATTGGAAGAGAATTTGACACGTAAGAAGCGCAATGCGCGCTCTTTGAAATTTGTATACATTTGACGAAAGAGAGAAAAAAACTACTTTTTAACTTCAACTGACAATTTCATAATGTCACAACATCCGATAGGCCTAATTTTTATATGAATTCATATCTACATTTCATCAGCTTTTATAATAAATTATAATCTTCAAGGTCACCTTTAATTCTGAAGAGCTGTAAGATATTTAAATGTATGGTGTAGCTGAAAATACACGACCTTGGTTTTTCAAGTTTTTACGCGTGATGACGTCATCAAAATTAAAATGTTGACAACTCATGAGAAAGATAATTAATTGAGCAAGCACATACTAAAATTTGTGCAAAAATTGGGTTCAAATAACGGAGATGCGCTCTATTGAATGTGATAACCCACACAAAAAGATAAAAATTACTAATTTTTAAATTCAAGTGGCCTTTTGATGACGTCATATCATTTTGTACGTCTAATGTGTATATACATTTATATCTACAACTCATTTGCTTCCATATTAAGTTAAAAAAATTGGGGGTCATCTTCCATTCTGAAGAGTTATATTCATTTTAAAAAGGCCCTACTTTTTACCATTTTTAGCACTTTTGTACAATTAATGTGCGCATTTTGTCATTTTTAACGTGCTCGTATAGCGTTATTTTAAGTCTGAATGGACTCAAAGTCGGAGAATGTACTAAGGATTATGAGTAGAATGTGATGTGTACATCAAATTTATTTTTTACGCTTTTTAAAAAAACATGTTTTTGCGCAGTAATTTTTTAAAACACGCAAATGGCCTATTTCATGCTCTAAATTGATCAAAACTTAATTTTGAGCTTTTTAAAATTTTAACGCGCGATTCCACACGCATGACCTTGAAACGCGCGAGTTTTTATTTGCTAATATTTTTACCCTTGACCTGAAGTTTACGTGTAGTGAATTTCATTAATATGTGATAATGAATTATGGAGATATGATTGATAATGTGATTTCACAAAATGGCGTATACGTGACGTCACGGATGAGTGATCACGCTGAAAAGCTTATTATGTCTAAGTTAAAGTATTTGAAAGACATTGTGTAATTTTTGTGATCATTGACATTTAACTTTTTGAGATAATTGTTACACAAATTTGTACAGAGAGAAATAAATAATAAGAATAAGAAGAAGAATAAAGATTTGATACAATAACAATAGGTGATCATTTTATTCTAAATGATCACCTAAAAATGGGGGTCATCTTCCATTCTGAAGAGTTATATTCATTTAAAAAACGCCTTATTTTTTACCATTTTTAGCACTTTTGTACAATTAATGTGCGCATTTTGTCATTTTTAACGTGCTCGTTTAGCGTTATTTTAAGTCGGAATGGACTCAAATTTAGTGAATGTACTAAGGAAGATGAGTAGAATGCAATTTGTACAAAACAATTTTGTTTTTTACGCTTCCTATGTACGCACGCGCAAAAACATGTTTTTGCGCAGTAATTTTTTGAAACACGCAAATGGCCTAATTAATGCTCATTATGGCTTATTATGGCTAAGTTAAAGTATTTAAAAGACATTGTGAAATTTTGGTAATCATTGACATTAAACTTTTTGAGATATTTGTTACACAAAAAGTGTACAGAAAGAATAAAAAGAAAAAAAACTAGAATTTAATTCGTCACTTTGACGAATTATAGGTGATGTATGTACGTTAACATACGATCGTAAAAAGTTGATGTACGCCATCCTACGATATGATGCATATGCTTATAGTGCTGAGTTGTACCTATTATGTGTCATAGAATATATACTCTATACAGTACAGTGTACAGTATATCTATATACAGTGTAACATAGGTGAAATTACGGGAACCACACAATGTTCAAATTTTTTGATATGATGGAATTATCAAAATAAACTTGAAGTTGACAATTTCGAAAGATAATGAATTGAGCAAATAAATATAAGAATTGGAAGAGAATTTGGCACATAGAAGCGCAATGCGCGCTCTTTGAAATTTGTATAACTTTGACTAAAGAAATTTAAAAACTACTTTTTAACTTCAACTGGCCATATGATAACTTCGCAACATCCGATAGGCTTATTTTTTATATGAATTCATATCTACATTTCATCAGCTTTCATAATAATTTATAATCTTCAAGGTCACATTTAATTCTGAAGAGCTGTAAGATATTCAAATGTATGGTGTAGGTGAAATTACACGACCTACGTTATTTAAGGTTTTACGCGTGATGACGTCATTAAAATGAAAACGCTGACCACTCATGGAAAGATAAATAATTAAGCAAGCACATACTGAAATTTGTGCAAAATTTGAGCACAAATAACCGAGATACGCTCTGTTGAATGTGATAATCTACACAAAAAGATAAAAAATCCTAATTTTTAAATTCAAGTGGCCATTTGATGACGTCACAACATTTTGTATATCAAATGTGTACATGAATTCATATCTACAACTCAATAGCTTCCTGAATAAGTTAAAAAAAATCGGGGTCATCCTGCATTTAAAAAAGGCCTATTTTTCACCATTTTCAGAACTTTTGTGAAATTAATGTGCACATTTTGTCATTTTTAACATGCTCGTATAGTGTCATTTTAAGTCTGAATGGACTCAAAATGGGTAAATGTACTAAGGATTGTGAGTAGAATGTGATTTTTTCATCAAATTTTATTTTTTACGCTTTCTAAGAATCGCGTGCGCAAAAACGCATTTTTGCGCAGTAATTTTTTGAAACACGTAAATGGCCTAATTCATGCTCTAAATTGATCAAAACTTAATTTTGAGCTTTTTAAAATTTAATGTGCGATTTCACGCGCATGACCTTGAAACGCACGAGTTTTTATTTGCTAATATTTTTACCTTTACCTGAAATTTACGTGTAGTGAATTTCATTAATATGTGATAATGAATTATGGAGATATGATTGATAATGTGATTTCACAAAATGGCGTATAAATGACGTCACGGATGAGTGATCACGCTGAAAAGCTTATTATGTCTAAGTTAAAGTATTTGAAAGACATTGTGTAATTTTTGTGATCATTGCAATTCAACTTTTTGAGATAATTGTTACACAAAAAGTGTACAGAAAGAATAATAACAACAAGGAAAACAATAATAAAGATTTTGTACAATAACAATAGGTGATCATTTTATTCTAAATGATCACCTAATAAATAAAGATTTTATACAATAACAATAGGTGATCATTTTATTCTAAATGATCACCTAAATATTGGCAACTCATGAGTAAAATAATTGGTTGAGGTAGAATATATTAAAAATTTAAAAAAAATCGAGCACAGATAAGCGAGTTGCACTCTGTTGAATATGCTGGTCTATGACCAAATGGGAAAAAACCCTATTTTAAAAATTCATGTGGCCAAATGATGACGTCATACCATTTTGTACGTCTAATGTGTATATACATTTATATCTACAACTCATTAACTTCCATAATAAGTTGGGGGGTCATCTTCCATTCTGAAGAGTTATATTCATTTTAAAAAGGCCTTATTTTTTACCATTTTTAGCACTTTTGTATTAATTAATGTGCGCATTTTGTCATTTTTAACATGCTCGTATAGCATTATTTTAAGTCGAAATGGACTCAAATTTGGTGAATGTACTAAGGAAGTTGAGTAGAATGCAATTTGTACAAGAAATTGGTATTTTTTACGCTTTCTATGTACGCACGTAATTTTTTAAAACACGCAAATGGCCTAATTCATGCTCTAAATTGATCAAAACGTAATTTTGAGATTTTTAAATGACCTTGAAACGCGCAAGTTTTTATTTGCTAATATTTTTACCCTTGACCTGAAGTTTACGTGATCACCTAATAAGAATAAGAATAGGAAGAATAAAGATTTCATACAATAACAATAGGTGATCATTTTATTCTAAATGATCACCTAATTAAGCTTTTCGGATGCTGTGACGTTATGATATGGCCAGTTGAATTTAAAAAGTAGTTTTTTCATCTCTTTCGTCAAATTTATAAAAATTTCAAAGAGCGCGCACTGCGCATCTACATGCCAAATTTTCTTCCAAATCTTATATTTTGTTGCTCAATTCATTAGGTGATCATTTAGAATAAAATGATCACCTATTGTTATTGTATGAAATCTTTATTTGGTTATCCGCAACGAAGTTGCTGATAACCTCTTGTGATTATACGAAATCATCAACATCAACTTTTTATTAGTTATCCGCTATGAGCGGATAACTCCTTGTAATTGTATGAAATCATCTTTTTTTTTTTCGAGCGGATAACTCCTTGTAATTGTATGAAATCATCTTTTTTTTGGTTATCCGCAACTTAGTGATTGTAAATATCTTTTTTTTTTTCATCATCTTTGTTCTTCTTTCTTTCCTATATTTTTGTGAGCAGCATATCCCCTATTGCTTATGAATATATCTTTTGTATAACTTTGTCATTATATGGACATTTACCTGAAGTTGTGCACCTCCATAATTTGAATGACGTCAGAGTTGCGCAACGTGACTTACGAGCGATTTTATGAATTTCAATGATTAATCATAGGATAAAAAATAAAAGTAATTTTGTATTGACATTTGGTGAATATTTAAGTCATATAAAAGGCAAACTTTCTATGGATTAAAAATGGCATGTTTTACAAGAAGTAAATTTAAAGTTTCAAAATGCGCAAAATTAATTTCTAATCAACTTTCTGCGCTGATCATGACATTTTGAGCATGTCAAAAATTCCTGTGCGCGCGAAAAATGTTACACGTATGGTGCGCACGGAGTACGAAAATCATGTTTTTTTCTCTTGAATTGTGATTTTCCAGCCTTTCCTAGTCATTTTCAAAAAGATTGACATCATTTCAAATTAAAATGACATCATACGAACACGTTGATTTATACCATTTGCGCGAGTTTTAGTTGAAAAAGTTACAAAATATTGTCAAAATTATGCCTATTTTGAATCTATTATACAATACAATACAATACAATACAAATACAAATCTTTCTTTATTCTGGAATAGCTCTTTCAATACACAAGTACTGGTCTCCCAAGAGGTCCAGATTTGGAAAAAAATACAAGAAAAATAAAAGTAAAAGCTATATTACAACTATGTACAATAGAAGTTATACAAGATGTTTAAATTCAACTTGACTAAGTGTCTCATAATTTTTACGGATATGTACAGGAAGATTATTCCATAAGGTTGATGCTCTATAATTAAACATTCTCTTTCCATAAATATTGTTCCATGCTGGAACATTTAGAGTTTTAGTTGATTGACTTCTTGTATTTTTTGTGTGAAAAGTGTCCATAAATTTGAATAGATTTGCTAAATAAGATGGTGCTAAACCCTGTAGGCATTTAAATAACATAATTAATAAATCATTTTCCCATCTGTCATGGACACTCTTCCATTTTAGTGAGGACATCAATTCTGTTATAGGGGTGTACATATCAGCATAAAGAATGATTCTAGCTACTCTATTTTGAAGTACTTGAAGACGATTAACAAGTTCTAAGTTACAATTTGACCAAACATTACTACAGTAATCAAAACAGGGTAATACTATTGCATTAGCAAGTAGTCTTAAAGCAAAATTTGGAATATAATATCTTAATCTACGAATAATACCGATACGTTATGATGCTGTTTCCATGACATAAATGAATCAAATGTAAGTCCAAGATATTTAAAATTGTCAACTCTTTCGACATCATTGCCATTAACAGAAACAGAAATATTATTGAATTTACTAAGTGATATTCTAGTTCCAAATAACATAAATTTTGTTTTCTTTATATTGAGGGTTAGTAAATTGTTATCAAACCAGGTAGTGAACTTACTAACATTTTGATTAATCATGTTCTGTAGAACTATAGCTCCTCAGAATCAACAGTGACCCCCAATTTTTGGTTATCCGCTTCAAGCGGATAAGCCCTTGGAATTGTAGCGTTTCTTTTTTTTTTTTATTATTATTCTTCTTTCTTTCCGCCACTTTTGTTCGCGCTGTTTCTCTGCAACGTGTTAACATAACATGTTGTAACTTGGTAAACATTTAGACATATAACTGAAGATGTGCAGCCAAGCTTTTGGACGTTTTCAGACGCGCGTAGCGTAAGTTACGCACGATTTTCTGAAAATCTTAAATTGATCATAACTTCGAAATCGATAAATATTTTTTAACGTAACTTTCAGCCACGTTTTCTTCACATCAATGGCTAACTTTTTCGATCTTTAGCACATTTTTGGAGACTAGAAAGTTTGCGCGTAAATTGCGTTTGAAATTTTAAAATGTTCCAAATTTGTTCACGCTGTTTCTCTGCAACGCGTTAACATAACATGTTGTAACTTGGTCAACATATAGACATTTAACTGAAATTGTGCAGCCAAGCTTTTGGACGCTGTCAGAGGCGCGTATCGTCAGTTACGTGCGTTTTTCTGAAAATATTAAATTGATCATAACTTTGAAACAGATAAATATTTTTTAACGTAATTTTCAGCCACGTTTGCTTCACATCAATTGTTAACTTTTTTTACCCTACCGAATTTTGTAACATTAGAAAGTCTGCGCGTAAACGGCGTTTGAAATTTTAAAATGCTTCAAATCAATTTCTGATTAAATTAGAGCACGTTTCAGGTCATTTTAAGCGTTTCAAAAATTGCCACTGGTGCGCACATTTTTACGCGCGCACGGCACAGGGAACGCGTATAAGCTTTTCTTTTGCATAAATTGTGTTTTTCAAACTTGGGTTAACAATTTTACGTTATTTTATTCACTTTTCAACTTGAAATGGCGTTCTACGAGCACGTTAAACATGACTGGTTGCGCACGAAAACGTCAAGAAATTGTGAAAATGTTGCAAAATATGTCTACTTTTAAAAGTGATACAGTTCACCAGAATGCAAGGTTACCCCCGTTTTTTATTTTATTTTATTACAGTATATGAATCGTAGGTCTGATTTATTATAGTGTTGAATGTTAAAACGTGTTTGATGGCTACATTATTTGCATATTAAATATAATTTTCGAAATTTTTATCATCAAACAAACAATAACATTTTCAAAGAGCAAAACAATAAACATAACGTTTATCTTTTTTCTTTACATGTTAATATATAAAACTTGAAAGTATGCACTTTCATAAAATGTCAGTGTTTAAAATTTGTGAAGATTTCATCATAGTAAAATTTATGATTTAAGTTTGATATGTTACAATCAACTTGCATCGAGGGGGTTCACGACATACCGAATGAACGAGGACTGTTTCTTCGGATTTTCTTCAGCAGGTGCTCATATGGTTCGATGTGTAGTGTAACCGACTTTGGTATCAGAGGTACCGGGATCGAATCCCATCACGGGAAAACAATTAAATAAAAGGATTTATTTGGTTATTACACTGAAAGGGCAGTTTTAATTTTGAATAGGCTACTTTTTGGAAAAGTCATAACTGAAAAGTACTTGAATGCGCAAGATACGTTTTGTTGCGGGCGGATACTCGTCCTCAAGTGACGAGTTTAAGTTCTAGTTTAAACTTAATATGTAAGCAGATATGTTGTAGATATGAATTCATATGTCGGTTGTTGTGACGTCATCGTATGGCCACACGAATGTAAAATATAGGATTTTTGTTTCTTTCGTTATTGCTCATTACATTCAATAGAGCGCATCTCGCTTATCCATATTCTATTTCTCCCGAGATTTTAATACTGTCTATGTCAATCAACTATCTTTTGCATGAGTTAAAAATACTTTAATTTTTTATGACGTCATAATGTCTAAAAATGTAAATAAGGTGGGTCACTTATTTTCATCTTTACAGTAAATTTCAATCTGTTATAGCTCGTCAGAATAAAAAGTGATAATCATGATTAAAACGTTTTCTGGAAGCTATTGGATTGTAGATACGAATTCATGTTAATATTTTGCCAATCAGATGTTGTGACGTCATCATATGGCCAGTTGAATTCAAAAAGTCATATTTTCATCTCTTGCGTAACAGTTCATTGCGTTTAAACGAGAGCGCATTTCACTTTTACGAGCGATTTTATGAATTCCAATGATTGATCATATATCAAAAACCGAAAAATCCAAAACCAAAATGGCATGTTTCATTAAAAATTGAAAATGCGAAAAATCAATTTCTAATCAACTTTCTATGCGTTTCATGTAAATTTAGGCGGTGCGCACGTAGCGCTAAAAAACACTTTTTTCGCGTTATTTATGTTTTTCCAGGCTTTTCTAGTAATTTTACCAACTTTCAAACTTTCGACTTAAAATCATGTCATATGAGCGCGTCGAATTGGACAATTTGCGCACGTTTTTGATGAAAAAGTTCAAAAATTCGTCAAAATTATGCCTTTTTTTAAACAGTCATAGTTTCTAAACCATATGGCGAAGTTTCTTTTTTATTACATATTCTGGAAGTAGATGAGTTGATATCGGATCATGCATCAATATGGCTAACCGGACATTGTGACGTCATTGTATGGCCACTCGAATATAACATTTTTTAAAACATTTTTTATAAGATTTTTGTCTCTTTCGTCATAGCTCATCACATTTAATAGAGCGCATCTCCACTTATCCGTATTCCATTTTCCCCCATTTTTTTATATTGTCTAGGTCAATCAATTATCTTTCGCATGATTTACCATTTTCAAAATTGTGATGACGTCATCATGTAAGAAAAAAAATTGTAAAAATTGGTTGATAAGGCGTGTCCCGTTAATTTCACCTATTCTGCACTGTATGTAGTACGTATACAATATATAGTGAATACTGTATATACTTAGACGTGACACAAAAAAAAAGAGAGCACACTAACATTTTTTCAATGGCATAATCATTTTTCTGTGCGCAATATTCTAACGTATGATGTGCACGGGGCGTTTGCACTGCGGATAACCAAACTCGTCCATAGTGACTAGTTCAAATCTAGTTTTTTTTAATAATTGAAATATTCATTTTATAGTTGTACTCTACTTTTAATTATAGATTTCTTTCAATTCAACCATTCTGGCCGCTTTTTTGTGAATGGAGGCATGGCTGGAGGTTAAATATTATTATATACAGTAATCATTCATTTTATAGTGCTTACAGTATATACTAACTCTAAATTTTAATTTTTGTAGATTTATTTATTGTTGTAAACTCTTCATTTCAACAGTTTGCTTGTTTTGTGAGGAGGCATGTATAAAAAACCCAAAACAATCAATCAAATAGTTGCATGACCCATTTACCATCTCAATAAACATTTCCCTATCCAGTAATAGGGACTTTACGAAACATGATGGTTAGGGGAGGACGACGAATATCCTGTGTTTTCTAGAGCGTAAAATCATAAAAAGACATAGCCGTTTCATTAGTTACCCACCCTTGCTCAAAGACGTCGACCAGCAGTATCTCTTCCTACCCTGACTTGTGGCGCGCGGGCCCTTCTGAATCGCTTGGCTCTGGTGATACAGCTAGGGGCCTCGCATTCAAACGCCGCTTTTAACAGAGTCATTTTAACCCAATAAAAATGTTATTTCATTAAACAATAAAATTAGAAGTCCAAATATTATTTAGAGTTCTAAGTGAAATTTGAACTGTGTATTATAGTTATATATACATTATTTCTAGTCGTTCTCCGTAAACGAGAAAATGGCAACTTTATCATCCTCAAAAATTTAAGACAACGGAATTTCACGCTAAGCTCTGCCCACTTTGTTAAAGCTCATGCATAAATTATTCACGAGCAACGTCCTGTGGCTTCCTGTCGTGTTTCGTAAAGTCCTTACTAACTTAGAATAGAAACGATAAACAAAATCATTTACAGAAAAACTTGCAAAGAAAAAAACCAATTATACCCTTGTGTGTTTAATGTATAATTTTTATTGAAATAAACACTGTGCTTTAAAAATGCTAACAAAACATAAAAGTGCATTTTCAATCAATGGTAGTAGATTTTACCATTATCTCCAAATGTTTAAATACTCTAAACAAACTAAAACAAACTAAAACAAATTAAGAGAAAATGATTGCATAGTTGAGGTTATTATTTTAGCTCAATTTTGTTTTTACAAGGCATAGAGTAATCAGTATAAAAGTGAAAGTTTAAAAAAAAACTGTAATGGAACGGCAGTATATAATATTATTATTATATAGTATTATTTGAATGAGAAGAAACACTAATCCCGCCAGTGATATTCAAATGGTAAACATGAAAACAAGACGAACTCTATCTCTCCCTCATTCAACCCCTTGAGCTTGAGTTGACATATATGAAACACTGTATACGTAAAACTCTGAATTTAGAAGGTGAAATGAAATTCTCTTTGGCTTTATCCAAAGTTGACAATATCATTTCTATCAAAAAACTAAATATTTTGTCCAGTTTATAAATGTCATGATTATAAGTGTACATAGCAATTTTAAAAAGAGGGCACGTGGAAGTAGAGGACGATCTAGAATGAATGTCAAGACATAGACATGATTTTTGACTACAAATTGTAAGAACTACAAAAAGATCACATTGTATTTTATCAGGAGTTAAACCCTGGAATTTGTGTAATGTTGCTTTAAAAAATGTAAATCTCTCGAGTTGAAACGAATGTATAAACAGAAACATTGTTTTTAATGTTGTTTTAGTGAATTTTGTTTACCTTTTCTGAACTTCATTTTATGTATATTGCCTTACGTCATAATTTAATTGTACACAATATGATTTAGAGAGAGAGGGGGGAGGGGGAGGATGACCTGTAAGTTTTCAACTTCTTTTTTCCTGCACTTTGTTGACAAGAACATATGTACATTATTTTTATTATGTTATGTTTTTCCTTTAATAGCAAAAAAGACAATTTTGTAGTGTTACAGAAACGATGCTAATAATCTTATAATAAATTGACAGTAGTGATGAAACTTTCCTATTATATTTTCATAAAATATTTGTTTTATTTTTTTATAACCATTCATTTGTAATAGTGTATTATTAACATTATATACACTGGTTAAAACATTTTTAAATAACAAAACAAAAAACATGTAAAGTCTCGTCTGAGGAAGAAACTTATAACTAGTACAGTGCAACTAGAAATCAAGTATGTACTGTATATTAAAACTAACAACAAAAAATAAAATGCAGTTTCAGTCCTGGTAATGCAATCCCATTAACTAAATCTATTTAAACAGATAAGTCAATATTTTTTAATGATACTAAATATTAACAACTTTATATAAGTTATTAATATTTATTTATTCTTTTAATAAAAACAAGCTGGAAGATTATTCCTGATCTTCAATGACTTTACTTGATTTATTTAGTTTATTGATGACAGAAGAAGGTGTGTGTTAACTACATCATGTACAGAATTCGCTGCAATATAATGGAAAAGTAGTATTAAATAATATCTAGGCCCTAGATAGTAATAGGCTTAGGAATATGTTGTCGACGTACAGGTAGGCCTGTTGTGTATTTGTTGGATGGTGGAGAGTATTGAGTTAAAAGATAAATGGCTCATTAAATAATAATAGCACCCAGCAGTAAACAACTCAATTCATGAAACATTCTCCACCATCCAACTCATAAACATTCATTATTTGTATATTATATTGCAGTATACAAAACAATGTACAGTTACTCCACAAAGGCACAGAAGACACGAGAACTCAATGTTTTACATAACACCCTAAATGAGTCCTTCCCATTTGATTGGTTCATTCTTATCATGTGCTGTTCATTTTCTCCCATTTTAACAGTTAAATAAGGTACTATATGAATGTTCAGATTTTAGTAAAAATTGTTTATATATAGTTGGGTGACATGACTGGCATGAATAATGTGTAACTAAAAACCAACCTGTAGAGTGCGCCATCTAAAACGGCCATAATATCCGAGTGCTGATATTTTATGGAAGCGACAGATAAATTGAATAGTTTACTTTTGAAGAGTAGTTGTGTTGTGATGGAATATTTTCATCCATCTTTTAACTCATGAAAATATTCTCTCCATTTAACTATAAACATTCTTTATTTTTGTATACCATTTGATCATTTCATCTTATTACAAACTTTGTATAGTTTAATCTAGTATCTTTCTGTGCATGTTGGTTTGTTTTTCTTTATGCCAGTCCTCAAATATTGCAACTATGCTTTTGAGGTTTCACTCTTGTTCTACTTTTTTTAAATGGTTAACTACATTATTTAAGCAAATAAATTCTATTGTTTATTTAGAAACTATAAAATACAAAATAAAATCAGTGGCATAACGCAGAGGCTTGAGGCCCCTGGTATAGGAACCCTAATTGGCCTTCCAATGCTAGAGGCCTTGGATGTTTTAAGCATGCCTGCTTATTTTATCCAGGGCCCCTGGGTTTAGCCAGTGAGCGCTCATAGCCGTTATAAATAAAATCTATAATTTACACCCCAATGGTGTCTTTTCAAAAATAGAAAAATAAACCTTTTTCCCCAATATTGGTATTTAAAAAGACACTATGCATTTGCCTCAATAAAATGAAAATATTCTAAAAACAAAATAAAATCACTTACTTGTTCATATAGAAAAAAATGTAACCGTTTTTCTTTCTCAATTCTTTAACACTTTCGGCGGAAATTTGCGAAACCTGTGAATCGTTGTAGGTAAACCAACTAGATTTGTTGAAATCATAAGCATCGCTGATGTAATGTCCGACATTCTGTGTTGCGCCTATATGACTCACGATGCTTATAAGCTTGTAGTTGTTTGCCATGTGGCCGCTCTATATCAACCAATAAAAACATTGCTAAAGTTTCGACTATTAGTTGGTTACAAAATTATTTAAAATAACGAGTGGTCGCCAATTAAATGTCATCTTTACCCCAAAATGTCCAGGCAGTCAAATAGTAAAAACTCATTCAACGTTATTTTAATATGCAACCCCATGACAGCCAAATGGTGCGCAGCAATAAAAGGCACACAGTGAACTACATTTAACCATTATTTTGAGAACATTATTGTCATATTTTTGCTGCCAAGAAAATAAAGATACCACCCGCAACTGAAACAAGCCTGATAACAGTTATTTAATGTCTAAGAAGTGGTACGCACTAGCGACACAACCAATGCAACATAAGAAAATTTCCTACCAACAATTGTGTTGACCCCCATCTGAGTGAAATAAAACATTTTACTGTAGATCTTGACCTTGGTCACTCTGCGTACTTACAGGCTGTACTATGTTTCTCTTGTGTTTGCCTTACATTGTTGCTTAAAATTACTGTTGCTTCTACAGCACAAACCTTACGTCGTTGGTTGGCACTTATGATTACACAACATGGCACTTCGCATCGTTGCGTTGCTAGTGGGAAACTAGCATAAATTAAGAGACACTTACAAATAATTCTTCCTTACCTCGTAATTCTTTTTTAGTTCTTCCTCTTCTTCCTTTGTATACTCAATTGTCTGCACACAATCCAAGTCTAAATGCAAACCATTATTTGTACTTGTTTTCTCAAATTCTATAAATAAATAGAAAAACATTTATAAAGCGCAGTTTAGTGATCTCATAGCGCTAAAAGACCAACAAGAATTATTGAAACAGATGAGATTTTGGAAGTGACTTTAGATATGTGGTCACGGAAGACTTCATTACATTTTGGAGGCAATCTGTACCAGGATCCCAATTACGGACCACTTTTAGGATGTTGGATGATTACATATGATGACATAATTATTAATAAACATAATACATCACATTAGGCCAGCGTTCCACAACCTTTTTTGACCGCGACCCCATGATCCTATTTTGGGAATTTTCGCGACCTAACATTGCGTATTTGATCTTACAGATATCCCCCCTCCCATGGTGGAGCCTGTGGCAAAGAGAATTTTGTTAAATGACACCCCTAGATGGCTGGAAATGGTACTCTCGCACGTAAAAATCATGATAAATGGCACCTCTAGTTGCTCGGTAATGACATCCTAATGTCAGAGTGCTCGCATTTGGCAAAACGATCGTAGCCTAATTTTTCTGCCAGTATATTGTTATTTCTATTATTCTAATGTTCATTGTAAAAGTTCCCACCGCCGGTAGGCCTACATCAAAGTTCGCAGTTTTTCAAACTCCTTTGCAAACTACAGAATAATAGCGTTGTAGAACTAGAAGAAACTGTAGAACAAACTATGCGTCAAAAGCGTTCATTGCCCCATTGTCGATTCCCAATTGTGTGTACGCTTCGGACGCATCAACATAAGGAAAAACTGTAGATGTAAAATGTAATCAATTGCTAAAAAGTTTCAGTATCGGAAACAATTTCGCGACCCATCAATTTTTTTTCCGCGACCCAAACATTGGGTCGTGACCCATAGGTTGCGGAACAGCTCACTAGACAACTGTTTGGCCTGCACTGGTGTTTTAAGCATTTTTAATTTTGGATATATCAGTCCTTTTTGGGGGTATGTAATCTGATTGCTCTTGTTACTATTGTCGTTTTATAACTACCTTGAAGGCTTAGTTCTAAAGCTTGCTGCAAGGCTTTGTCTTCATCTTCTTGATTCTGTGGTGCATCATCTGGTAGAAAATAATAAAATATTACATTTAAAATAAAAAATGGATTTCTATGCATATTAATGAGAATGACAAATGTAATGGATTCTTTTCACCAAAGAAAGCAGTGGAATTATTGTCATCAAAGTTAACACAATTAGACCAACTGTCCTTTACGCCACTAACCATTAAGAGACCTACTAAATAATGACCAAAAAAAAAGACAAAATGATTTGTATTATTATTATTATTTGTCTGGTTAAACTTGAGTGTTTGTTTTTTCTTGTCTTTGTTTGGAAAACTGAATATCTTTATTAAAAACTATAAAAAAAAAGTTTTCGATCATTTATATTTTTCATGTTTTGAGCAATATATGAGGAATTTTGCTATTTGTTCTTGCATTGAAATATTTCATTGTTTATGTTGATTGAAAGATAAATAAATTGAACTTTAATCTTGACAAAAATGATGATAAAAAAATATGTATACTTACTTTTATAATTGTGTGTTCCATTTGTTAAGGTTGTTTGTTCTTTACTGAGCTGTAGAGGAGATCTGTCTTCATTTGTAATGGCATCAGCAAAATCTGTGTAATTTAAATCTGGACTTTTTTGTCTGTCTAAAGGCTCAGCCCCTTCCATTGATATTCCACTATCATTTGAAGGAAAATGATTTGGTAATGTTTTCTCTCCTTTTGCATTAACTTCCTGCTCTAAGTTAGAAAGTCCTATACCACTGTCCCTGTTTCGATTAACGGAATTTCCATCAAAGCGTAAATGTTTTCTACTTGGTTCTGCTGTCAATGACTTAGGGGTCGTTTGAGAACTTGAAATAGGAGTGAATGTGGTTTCGTGCATGCTCATTTCAAGCGCAATGGCTAATTCGTCTTCCTCGGTCATTCGACTAAGCTGTTTATTTTTTCGAGAACTTTCTTTCCGACTCATCTCCATAGCAAATGCTAATTGTTCTTCTTCACTCATTTGTTCAACTGACTTGGACTCGCAATTTGAGTCTGCATCCTGTATAGCATGAAAAAGATAAAAGAACAGCAAGTTGATGGTGGTACCTTACAATAAAATAGAACTTTGTCCAAACGTCATAGGAACAACTGAGTTAGGGCTGAAAATTTACACTAGTAAACTGCTAGTAGATTTTTCTTAATTTCTTACATACATACTCATACTATTTATATTGCCCCTTGTAATTTCAAGGTGCATTACTATACAGATATTGCTTGCTTAGAGGTAAAATATAAGATTTGACATCACCGAGGGATATATTTTGCTCGAGGGAATATATATTTCCCGAAGCGGCGATAATCACGCGCAAATTACTCAGTCAGTACTCGAGGAAATATATGATTTACGATCCTCGCAGCAGTAGTCATGTGATGCAGTTTCAACCAATCACGTTCACGTATTTACATAGGCTATTAATATAAATAATATAAAAAAAAAAAAAAAAAGGATGGAATAGTTATGCAACAGAAAAAAGAGTGATTTATGAACTTACACAGACGAGTGGTAACAGTAAGTGGTAAACAATTAAAAATATACCATTTACACAAAACATGGAGCGGACAGGCTGTTGAGCGGAAAAACGCTCAGGATAGGTACACTAGATTTTATGTGCGACTAAGCTATGTGGTTTTCTGTTTACCGTTACTCGTCTGTGTAAATTAGCCTTAATGAGAATGGAATATGCTGTGGAAGCGTGTTTCAAATATGGGGGCCAGCAACATGGAAATACTGATACTCGAGGCAGCAAATTGTATGTGGAATGTGGAGTCTGGTATTCAATTCAAAATGAACATTTATTTCCATAATGGTGGCATCGCAGTAATCCTGCTTTATTTTCTATATCAAGAGGGAGGGTAAATATTACTAAAAATGGTTTTGTTAATCGTTTGCCTAAGTTATACCACTCACTATGTAAAGTTTTTTTTATTCACTTGCTTGTTTCCATCACAAGGTTTTGTCTAATGTCAGTAATATCTAAATGTTGTCTTGTTATCTGTTGATTTTTGCTTGTAATGTATATATTATATTATATTTTATGACTTTCAACCCTGTTAATGGTGACGTTTGGTCACTGTAGGGTGATGATAATAATAATAAAAATTAAAAAAAATAAAAAGCTTGACGCCAAAACAAAACATTCAAAAGCAAACAAAACATATATATACAGAAATAAGACAGAAATCAAAATAACAATAAGACGGTAGTATCAACAGAGGATCAAATCAGATGGTGTCTGGTACTAATAGATGTGGGCCAGCAATGTGGAAAGACTGGTCCCTGAGGCAGCAAATTGTATGTGGAATGTGGAGTCTGGTAAGTATCAACAGAGGATCAAATCAGATGGTGTCTGGTATTAATAGATGAATAGCGTTTTAAAACTAGCTACTGCAATGTTTGCTTGATCTGCTAATTTTCAGCAAATTTAATATTTTTAATATCCCAAAACAAAAAAATTGTCTTTTTGCAGTTAAACATGGAAATTGAAAATTCCTACTCATAGAATAAAACTGCCTTTCATGCAAAAATCTCTCCTAAAACACTGGCTTACATTTTCGTCGGTATTGCTCTCCTTCCCTTCCTTATCGCTCGTTAAATCTATAACTTCCATATCAGAATAACTATCGGTTAACCTTTGCCGCTTTAATTTATATCCCGAATTAGTGTCCAAACTGCTGGGAAAAAAGAGAGAAAAAATAACTATAGAAATACATAGCACATGTCAAGATAATTTGTGATGACATTGTTAGCAGAGAGATTTGATATCTCAACCAAGCTTTACACTTTTAACTGTTTCTCTGTCTTTGCCTCCCCTTTCTGAACTGGTTTGTGGCCCACAGATCAATCCAGTTAGTTTCTTGTCACTTTATTAAACCAGCAATGAATAATAAAGATTAAATATATACTGCAAAACCTTGCTAAGAAGTCCATGGACATCTTTTTTAGGACTCTATATAAGCTTCTTTTCGAGAAGGGCTTCTATTCAAGATTACTTTCACAAACTAAAGATGACAGCTTTTTTTAAATGAATGTTAAGAATTTTTGGAATTGCTACAATAAATATGATTTTTTAGACATTCCCTACTAATTTTACAAATTAATAAAATAAATAATAAAACAAAGCAGACAGGAAGAAGATATAAGGTGCAATTAAAGTATCATTTGGAAAACAATAATATGTAAAATAAATATATGGCTAGAAAGGTATGACAAACACATTTCTATTCCTTTGACCGGTATCATATTTATGTATTTATACCCTAAGAACTACTATCATGAAAACTTTACCCATTGGTTTCATAACTTAATCTTTTTCGAGGTAGGTTATCTGAACTTTCTGCAGGCCCTGGACTCATCATTTCTGGTTTCCTACTAATGAAAAAATAACACCAAAATTATATTAAGTAGAAATATAGATATTGAACAAAAAGAAACTTATATATTATAAGGCCAATTACCATTGTTCATTTTCACACGTTTATGAAATGCAATGTTGCTTCAGGTAATAATATAGATAAATTTAGTATACTAGAGGGTGAGCTCGCTTCGCTCGCTCGCTCCCCCTCTAGGAAGTGTAGACGATGGTTCTCGGAATGATAAAAATGTTCTCCTTGTACGTTTTCTGTCGGTTACCATTATTGAAGATGCTTGACATTCGTAAAACCAAACTACTCTGTTTCACAGTGTTTTAGATGATTAATAACATTTTAAAGTATAGTGTTTATTGTTTGGTAGGGCCCTTTGGGGAGGCGGAGTTCATTTGAGGGAGGTGCTTATTCAAGGGATATATGTTAATTTTTTAGTTTTAATAATATGGTAACATTTATAATCAAATGAAATCCTCTAATAGATATGAAAAGTGGTAAAAAAGAATAACAAATGCTTGGTAAATTGTAGATAACAGTGCGATGAATTCTACTACAAATAGTATAATGATTATTATTCGAAGTGATGTTTTATTGGAGAGGCGTTTATTCAAATAAATACCATCCTAATAATTATTAATACATTATTTAATTTAAACATCTTTTGAAACTAACTGCCGTGACAGAGTGGGCCCAAGAAAGAAGACATTACAGCTTGTAACATGGGCAGACATCTCGGTCCTAACGGGAAACAGATAGCCTACAGTTATTCCTGCCAGCTTACTATCGGGATTTCACTCGATTTTAAACAAAATGTCTTATCATCAAATCTCCCTATGTAATTTTATAATACTATTTCCCACAATATATATTCCGATTTTTTATGGCGTATATTTAATTTGATCTTTATTAATTTGCAGTATAATTTTTATTTTTTAACTACTGTACCTTCACACACGCGCGGTCCGTTCCTAAAATAAACAAAAAACTGAAATGGCTATGCAACTTAAGCTCCAGTCCTACTATCGGTTGTTTTCTTCCTTCTTCCAAAGGGACACTGTATTGATTGATGGAAAGTGCCCGTTTCCAGTCACCTTTAGGGTCAAATCTATTATTTTAACTGCTCCCTTGTGTATAAAAGAGAGAAAATAGTTGAAACCAGGTTGTTGCAAGGTGAACCCGGACCGCGAAGAATTGAAATTGAGTTGAAAATCTACTGTTGAAATCATAAATTTTGTTAAAAAACTCTTTATAATATCTTCCTAAGATAGAAATATGGAACAATAGCGTCGAACTAATGTTATCAAATCTACGTTTCGCGGTACATCTGAGATAGATAAGGTAGGTATCCATGGCGGAGATTTGTATCAAAGTTTTTGCATTGTGCTCGCCTATGTCAGAATTAACCATAATTTATATATAGATACAGGTCACCAGCTCAAAAATACAAGAAATATTATAAGATACTATGAACATTAGATAGGTACAATTGACATGATCTATATGCACAATATACAATAAATCTGGAAAGTGATACTATTGCGTTTTTTCTGTGAATTTAAGTGATGACCTTGTAGAACATGTTAAGAGATATTGTGTGGAAGGTATCGATCGGTGTATAAACGGCAAATTAAAACAAAATGAAGTGAAATGTCATAATACAAGGTCTCCTGATAACGGTAGCTCTCCCAAAACAAAATACCCCAATATATGTATACATTTATAAATTCTACTACTCTAGATAAAGAGAAGAGAACAGAAATCATACTAATATTGGTCTGCAAGATGTTTATAATCAATTTATGTGAAATAATGAGACACTTTAGCACACTTTATATACCCATTTTTAAATGCAAATATTACATATATTTAATAGCACCCTCTATGGCTGGGTTATTTCCCAAATATATAGAACCCTCTGGGGAGATTAGCAATAGGAGCCAGTAGATATACTTACCCAGCAACATTTTTAGATAGACTTTGGACGGATGGATATGCTAACTTGCTTTCACTGGTGCAATGCCTAGCTAGTGACACATAGGCTGGAATGTCTATAGTTCGGCATAGTTTTTGGGCGGAGTTCACATAGCTGTAACGCTTCAATTGGAGAATCATAATCCTAAAAAGAATCGAAACATTTCTTGAAATCATTCTATTTAATAATGATCCAGCAAAAAATCGTGTATACTGTACCACAGAGATTCATACGCATCGCATCCGTTTGTTGTTTTGTAGAAACAACAATAATTTGGTAGAGTACATTAATTATGGGGCCTATTAAACATGTGCATAACCCACTTTTTTGGGATTTACAGTATCTTCTCATTTAAAGATATATTGTCTCAAAAAAGTGTTTTGTTCAACAACAAAAAGTACATCAGACAATGGGTTTTCATTTAAAATTAACCGTTTATTTTTTCTATTCAGAAATGAAATCATTATTTTTTTTTCACAGAAGTGAATAACTTTATTAAAACTGCAAAATAGCCTACATTCAAAGTCTGATTTTATTATCCTTCATTTTTCATGTTTTTGAGGGACAATTTATGACTTAAAAAAATTATTTAAGGATGTGTGGCGCAGTATGTTGGATTATTGATTGTGGGTTTCGTTGCATTGTTTGTATCTTTTGGCAAGGCACTTCACTTACATTTACAGGTGGTAAGGTCGAGACTTAACTTTGTGCCGATTACTCGCTGCATTATGGGAATATGTTTCTGTATGTGTTTGATCCAAAAATGACCAGGGTATTAATATGTACAGCGCTTAGAGGTTTCGCAACATTAGGCCCTATGGCAACATCAGAAAACAATTTTACATACCTTGGAAGTTTGGTAAGAGAATGCGTAACGGTAGCCTCTTTGCAGCCGCATTCACAAGCATATTCTAATGACTCTGGTTGGAAAAACTGGTCTAAAGCAGTTTGTATTGAGATTCTTAAATTGGAATTTCTGAAATTGATGAATGGAATATAGCTAATAAAAAATAATTTAAAACAATTTCTAACATGAACCAATCATGGACATATTATAATTGTGGGAATTGTCCCAAATGGTGATGATAACCTTCCACTTTGTTTACAAAGTAAAATACCTGACATGTTGACCACTAAGGACCTGTTTCTGCTGGCAAGAAAAACAGTCGTTTAAAATAGTTTTTTGAAAACCAGCTTTTTCTCTGGCACTAGAAATGGCCCTACTAATAAAAATTGGGTTTTAAAAACCTAATTGTTTGAGGTCTCAATTCTAAAGAATGGTTTCTGCGGAGAAATTTTTAGCTGCAACACAATTGTGGTCTCAATTTGATATTATTTCAAAATTGACTGGTACGAACATTTGACTGTCTCTATGGATAATAATGTCATTACACAACAAACTAGACAACTGATAACGAAAAATGGTTTTATTTTGAGCAAAAAACAAGCTGCAATGTGGTCTTTAGTATAACTAAAACCAGTTTAATTTTTTTATTTTTCAGCAAAAACAGACGAAAACTTCCCAATATATGGTACCCTGAAATGAGGCTATCAATTTGATTTGGGTCATATTGGCCACCCGTATTACATTAACTTACTTTCTTGGTCTTGGTACGTCTAGGGAAATATCATTGTATGTTTCAGTCTTGGTTATGACGTCCTTACATTTGTTGCACTGTATTGAGTGGAGGACTGTAAACTGAAAATTTTGTGATATTGCACAAGGGTAGGGCGTGTTCTGTTCATCAGGATCATCTTGTCCCAGAAGTCTTGTGTTCTCAACGTCTTTCAAGGACGCAGAATTTTTGTTCAATTTTAACACATCCTCTTTCAGCTGATCTAGACATTGTTCGAGAAATTCATGTGCATCCTATAAAAAACAAGAAAGAAATTTCTTCAAAAAAAAATCCAAATTGAACTACAATAATTACAATAACAAGTAAAGTAATAACTATTCAGTGGGTTATATTGTAAATGTTTCGTCCATGTGGCAGAGCCAAGCACAAAAAGGAATAAGTCAAAAATTAGTTTTACATAATTATGAAACCCGAAATGTGCTTCTGACACAATAAAAAAAGATTTTAAAAATGGTAATTTTGCACTTCCACACATGTAATTTTCCAGGTCAGAATTAACATACAGTAGCTATTAAAATCATCTTTATTAAATTGGGCCTTGGGATGGAAATGTGAGTTTGTTTGTAGGTACAAATTGCACTCCTCAATACATTCTGTTTGTATCTTGGTGTGTAGAAGAAGTTTCCGAATTTAAGTGCTTTAATCGCACTCCCCAAGGACATTTTAGGAGTGTTTCAGATGACAAGGTCTGTAGCCTACTCTGCAAGTTAGGAGGGCTAGAATGTTGTGGTGGTTGGCCAATGTTTTGCCATTCTTTTGACCAAACCACTTCTTCATAAAAAGACTTACATGCTGCAGGTTTCCTGAGAACCGGGTAGCAGTACTTGAAATAGCACCTTTAAGAGCTAATAATTTCTGCTGAATTTCTTCATTTCCTCTATTTTTACCTTTGGCATATAATAATTGACAAACTGCCCTAAAATGTAGAAAATAATTTATAAATAATACTGTATATATTAAATAACTCAAGTAAAGTTAAAAATCTATACCGTAACATACAATACAGCAAGAGATGAAATATGCTAGGCAGGGGCAGCTTAAGCAAAATACATTGCTGTAAACTCAGTGAGTCAGCTACTCCTCATATAAAATAAAAAATCAAAGTAAAGCATAATATGAAGTACAATTGGCTGGAAAACAGAATAATAAATTCATGCAAGCATCCACATGTGGTTTAATTGGCGAGTCTATTCTATCAGTTTTTAATTCAGTTTACAAATAATGATTGTTTTTATATTTGTCACATGATATTCAATAACTAGTCTTAAAATTGAACTGTTACATCATCACATGATCACTGTGAACACAAGAATGAATCGCATATCTTGAAATCCAATGGAGTAGAGTAGTTATTGAATATCATGTGACCCACAATCCTCCAATTAAATGAAGAATCTATTCAGGTGTGTTCCAACTTTCGATAGTGCATACCTCCGCCTACTGTAAAATTCTCCTACATAAGATTTCTCCAGAAAAATATCTATATATGTGACCCGATCTGGCAAAACCCTCTCTTTGTCGGAATTAAAAATCAAAATTTACGTAATCGGTCAAAATACGTCCAAATCGACTACCCTGGAAGATTACATGTTTTTGCATTTTCAAAATATTTCACTATTTAAGAATACGTCTACCTGATTTAAACCCCCAAAATTTAATTAAAATTATGAAAAAAAGAGAGTTTTAAAAGCATGTATTTTCCTCAAGCCTAACAATTTATTCACGATCTATGCTAAAATTGTGCGTAAATTCAGTTGAAAGTGGCCGAGTTTGACAACATTTTGATCGCCAGTTTGCTGCACAATGTTGAAAGGTCACACATCAAAGCTCATCCATTTGACATTCCAAATATGGAAGTTTTAGGGCGGAGTTTAAAAAAGGAACCAATGAAAACTTTGATTTACTATGAAGTCTTCGAAGTTTCTGGAACAGCAAACTGTGTGTGTTGCTATGGCGCATCATCGCAATAACAAACGTTATTGGTCAACACGCTAGATGTTTTACGCTCCACACACGGAAATAAAAAGTTGTTTTCATTTTTGTGAGATATTTTAATTTTACACACAGCATGTCGTAAATTGGAATAAAAACGATTTTAATATTCAAAGTAAAGTGTTCTGCAATAGCTGTTACCTGTATTCGTTTATTCTATAGTAAAATAGTCAATAGTCAAAAACAATTCACGTCATAAATTCAATTGTATTTTCTATATTTTTATGGATGTAGGCCTACTGGGCCTAGATTATTATTTTCAATAAATAGTTTTATTTATACATTTTATATATCCAATCGGCTCTTAATTATATATTTAATTTAGATTATTATTTTCAATAAATAGTTTTATTTATACATCCAATCGGCTCTTAATTATATATTTAATTTATTGTCCAGTCCTTTCATATTACATGCTTTTTTCAATCATTGGATTCAAGCCCAAACATCACAGTGAATTTTCCAGTTCCACGTTATTTATAAAAAACAAATGTAATCGTCAATACAATGTTAGCTAGCAATTAGCTGTGACTCTGCAAGGCGCTTAACTTGTCTAGACTAGTTTACTAATAATGCTAGCCCCTGTGTCGATGCCCCGCTGCCATACACGGCCTGATGAACACCCAACAGTAGGCCTACCTAGGCCTGCTTGGTTCTTCGCTGTTGATATCATAAACACTTCCGAAACCAGTTAAAATAAGCTTGACTTTATAATGCTGCTTTTCAATAGTGCAAAATAGTTAATTCGAGTGAGTAAATAGGTTAAATTTAAAATGGCACCTGAAATCAGTCAAATTGACCATCATGTCCACGCTGCTACATATTGCACACTCTTCCTGGTATGACATCATTGTGCCTTAGACCAAAATACTGCGTTGCTACGGAGTGAGTTTTCAGCGCATATCAAAAAGAATTTCATTGCAAACTTCAAACGTGATTTTCTCGTAAACTAATTGAATGATTTGTAAGTTTTTAAAATGTAATAACTTTTTAAATATTTACTCAATTTTTACGTAATAAACACCATTGCAAAGCTTATACTTAAAATAATCCAAATATATAAAAAAATACAAAATGAGTATTTCCGACAAAAGTAGGGTTTTGCGAGATCAGGTAACATATATTTTGTTGTGTGTCTCTTAATGCTGTGTGTGATTTAGGCTAATTTAACCACAAGCATGTCTATTCGAGTTTGGTGTAAAGGTTATGTAACCAGCCTTTCAACTAACAATAGTTTCAGTTGATTAACAATAGAACAAGAATGGCAAAAACAAACGGGTGAATTTTAAAAGAAATAGGTTTTTTAAAACTTCTCTTATCGAAAAAACATTGCATTAAATTATGTTTTAAAATTACAAATCACAAATTATAACTCTTGAACAAAAATGAAGTTTTTTTTTTTAGTTCTGGAGAAAATGCAATTTCAATTTACTTATTACTTTAAGACTGCTCGTCGGCTTTTGAAAATTCTGTCCTATCTTTTAACACTAGCAGGTCTGAAAATAATACTAAAAAGTGGTACGGAAATGGGACCGTGGTCCGAATTGCATCCAAAATTTAATGGAGTGGTCCTTGACCACATATCTATCTTTATTTTCCCTTTGGTCTTGCAATAACTTTTTGAGTAATTCGGCTACCAAACAAACAAACAGCACACGCGATCGATTACATATACCTCCTTGGCGGAGGTTAATAATGTCTAATTCTAATAGGAATTCATGTCTTCATGTGCAAAATAATTTCATTCCTTTCAAGATTTAACAAATACCCATAATTATTATTTTTGGAAGCAGTGGCCGTATTAACCATTCACACTTTAGGCTAAGGGAAAAACTTACCATTAAAATTTAAAAAATCTCCTACCTAAGTATATACTTAAATATTTATTGAGTTAAGTGAAATACTTAATATTTAAGGGAAATATCTCACTTAAATGTGATTGGTGAATACAGCCACAGAAATCTGCTAGTCTGGTGGTAAATTAAGATTACCTGGCGATGCACTTTTCACTTACTTATATAAACTTCCCCTCTGCACTTCCCGGTAAATGTCTGTGTTGAGCACATCATCTACGAATGTGTGCAGACTAAATAAAGATTGAAGTATTGCATTCATGTAACACGTGTTGCCTAGATTAGCAAATCTGTAAAAGTAAAAGATTGGGGAAAATACTATTAAATTACATTCATTAAAAAGCATTCGGTTGGTATTCCAAATAAAATATAATAGTTAATTATATCTCAACCGTAATAGTAATAGTAAACGTCAGGTAAATAAAATAATCGTTACTATTACTATTACGGTTGAGATATAATTAACTATTATATTTTATTATTAAATTACAAATGGTTTATTCAACCCCTACAAGAAAGAAGACCAAATAATTATATTTATTTATATCGTTATTAATACAAAAATGATTATCAAAATATTTATGATATTTTCTCTGGCTTGACATTTTTTATTTGGTTGGTTGGTGAAATGTCAGTAAAGTTTCAATTCTTCTTAATTTTTCATAATTTCATATAATTTGTTATTTTTTATTTCCCGCAAAATCCCATATTAACTGGACAATTTTGTTTTTTTGGTAGTGTCCCCTGAATAAGATTGTGTATATCTATATAGGCACTACATGCATTTTACCATTTCTATTTAAATTTGTACAAAAAATCAGTACAATACATTATTATAATACAAATATTAATGTAACGCACAGGCGAGGCAAATGCCTGAGCAGTTAAGGGGTGCTGTTTACCATACCTAAATAGCCAACAATATCGGCATGGGTTCTAGGCCAACTCGCTCCCTACTATGGTGGTGGAACAAGTCTTCTCATATAAGAACTATAAACCATAGGTCCAGTGAACCAAGTTCATCATTCAAGACGAGCAAGGGTTAACCTGGTGAACCAGTTCACAAAATAGCCCCTGTATCAGGGGGATTACCACCTACCTGTATCTGATACTGTAAGACAGTGATTAGTTTACTATTGGTAATCCTAAAGACAAAAAATGAAATAAATCTTACCCTTTAAGTTTTGGTTTGTTCAAGTTGGATGTGTATTGCTTTGGCTTTTCTTGCCGTCCTTTGAAAAAGTCACTAAGACGAGATTTCTTGACAGGACTTTTTAAGAGCTGTGGTTTTCTAGGAACAGATCTGTTAATAAAAACAAAGTATTCTAAAAGAGTGATTATGTTGTAATGGCAAGGTAATCAGACAAGCACGTGAGATGCATGGGTTCACTCTGCTAAAGTTCACTCGTGCGGTATGTTTCGGCGCCGCTGAATTAGATGAGATGCTGTAATACCGATGATACTGGCCAAATATTGTTGTATGTGGAGATACAGCACTGTGAATTGGGTAGTAATAGCATAATCTATTTTGTTTTAACTCAATCAATTTAATACTAATAGAGGGACACTTTGACAGTGTTTATACATTTTAAAACAGTAACTGTACTTACTCTAGAAAACTTGCTTGAAGCATTTGTTTTCCTCTACTGTAAAATGATGTCGTTTTAAGTGTAGACGAAGATGATGGAGTGTACGCTGGCGATATAGGGTACGCCGACGATGGTGTGTCTATAGAAGTTAGCCACCTTCGAAACTTTGATGGCGACATATCAGATGACGGCGACTGTGAAGATTTTGCGAACGATTTTGACTTTGAAGGAAAGAGCGCCGTTGCAGAGGATAACGACTTATGTACAGACGTCGGGGATTTGCCATACAATTTTGACTTTGCTAGCGATGGTGACTTTGTATATGCTGGTCCTACAAAATATACATTAGGTTTAGTTAAAAGTTCCCTAAAAATTAATTTTCAATAAGCCATTTTAATATAACATAAACTTTTAAAACAGAAGCCAACAGGATTTTGGTCTAACCATTAATTTTTGTTGTCTTTTTTATAAGCGAAATCATTTTTTTTTTCTTTTTGGTGAAAGTGAATAATTTTATTAAAACTACAAAATGGCCTATTCAAATTTATCTTTATTTTCATGTTTTGGGGACAATACACATTTTAGAGAATTGAGACCGAGTATATCGCGAACAATTTGGTAAGAAACAAAAAATTATTTACTTACTTTTGGACTTCATTTCTTCACGTGCCTTTGTAAACAGTGAACTGCTCGATTCTATACGCCTATGGTATACACTTGAAATGAAATAAATGAATAAAATATCTTCTTTAAAGGCCAGGTGCGGACAAAAAATATCTATTGATCATAAATTCTAATAACTGTCAATCTATAATTTGCCCTATGTTTCATAATGTTTGGGATTTTTATTGTGCTACTATCATTTTGTTGAAAGAAAGCATCTTAACAGATGGGAGGGGGGGGGGCTTGATTGGGGTCGGAGAGGTTGGATCGAATTACATAATAAAATCCCTATTCATTTGTACACAAATGTTGTAAATTTTTAAACAACTAGGTAAAATAAATGATGTAGTAAAAAATATTATCAGATGACTAAATATAGGTAATATAAGTGGAATTTTACTTTTCTTGTTTTTTTTATATTCAATTTCAGATTTTTATTTTGGTGCTATAGTAGAAATTATCCACTGTATACACACCAACTTTATTTACACTTATTTCAGTTTCCAGGGAGTCACCGGATATGGTATGACATTTGTTAAACTACCTAACTACTGTAATAATTTCTGAATATACATATTTATTTTATGTACATTTAACAGTGTTCTCCCGAAGCATGTTTTGCCAGCAAGACTCTCCAACTGGCATTAAAAATTATGTATAGTGTAAGAAAATTACACATAAAACACTTATCTATTAGTGGTACTGTAGGTTAGGCCTAGCCATTAAAAAAACCACACCGAGAGCAACAACTCAATTGGATAGGCAAAGCAGTACAGTTTTTTTAGTAAATTAGTTATGGTACATTTATCTAGTATTAATAATTCGGTACTTTGCCGAAATTTGGTGATTTCTATATTGGGAGAACACTGATTTAACCATATATTATATTTAAAATTCATGACTGTACCCTAGCGTTAAAAGTAACAGTAAGTCATGCTTTGATTGATTACCATCTCCTTTTGTCTAAAGTCCCAATGCTGCACTTTGCTTGCGTTTGTAACTGCTGGATCTGCCTCTGTTGATTAATACCTATCTAACGCTTACCTACTATGATGAACATTTTCTTTATTTAGCTCTTTTTCTTCAGTTACATCAGTGAACAATAGTGATTCAGCACAATTATCTTCAAAGTCGGTGATATTCATCTTATCTGTCCCACCATGCATCAGTCTCCCAATGGGTGTTCTAGGGCTTAGCTTATGCTCTTTATTTGGTGTCTAATGATTTCGAAGTATAATTATTTTAATTAATGCAGTATTGACAACATTAAATTATTCATTAGTTTACTAAAATATTATTAATAAATGGTAACATAGTACTGTAGAATAGTTCTTTCTTCTTTCTGCTAGCAGTCAACCAAGAATTTTTTCTAATAACAATGGTTTCATGGTAATTATTGGCCCGATTCAATTTAAAGGAATTGCCTGCAAAAATATAACTGGTGAGGTGTTACAGGAGACCTGGCCAGGGTTTTAGCCATCATTGGACAAGCAGAACTGTACTATAAAATAAAACACTAAAAATGCATATTAACTAATTAATGAAGTGTAATTAAAAATTCAAATTACTAATAGGTGGATCCAACATGTTTATGCACCCCTCCACAATCCACCTATTTCAAAATATTTGCCACTATCCAGCAGACAACTCCCATAACTGACATCCATGCCTGTTTCCTATAAAATCAGCGTATTTGTTACCTCCCGTTAAGAGAACACCCAACAACTATTTTTTTGCAGATCACGTTTAATAAAGAAACCTAATTGTAAAATAAAGAATACATTACCTTGTAGTTATTATCAGCCCGTATGAGGTGACCTGTCGGTGAAAGGTGGAATGAAACATCAGGCCGATTTTCACTAGTCTTTAATTTACCTAAAGAAATAATGCAGAAACGTTATACAGTACTCATAATAAATGCTATACTCATCATATAAATGGGTCATTATTTTGGTTTTATATCTCGCACATGTAAACTTTAAATAAGTATTATTTTGATATAAGAAATATTACATCTATAATTTTTTTATATGTTGTTCCTAACATATTGAAGATAATTTTTACAAAAAATTATTCAAACTGTCCGCCATCCACAAGATCAAATTCAAGGTCAAAATGTAGGTCAAAGTTTCATACATGTTTTTTTATTGTCTAAATTGGAAAGTAAAAGATTTAATTTAGATTTCTTATTCAATGCTCTTTCCAAAACTATAAAAATTATAAAAATCTGGTTACTATAAGCGGAGATATTAGGGTTTGAAGGTCGACGGCCGCACTCGTTTTTATCAATTTTGTCAAATTTGAGTGTGGCATATCTCCGAAAATAATGGTCCGATTTCGTTAAAATTTGAGATTTCGCCATGAGAGTGCACAACGAACATGTATACCAATTTTCATTAAAATCCGAGTCGGACGGGTTAAACCCATTGGGTGATTTGGTACGGAATGACCCCTTAAGGGGTGGAGTTGAAAGAGTTGTGGAAACTCTGGTACTAGGTTGGAACCCTAGACTTTAAGATTGGAAGGCAACAAGGCAACAATCTGGTAACTATAACAGGATGATAATTATTAATAACAAATGGAAATTTCTACAGTGTCGGTATCTTCGACACTCAGCCTATAGACTTGATGTTTACAGTTTGATTTTAAAGCTACTCATACTAGTGGAACAATACACAGTTGCTGATAAGCAAACCAGAAACTTTTGGGCATATGCTGCAAATAATTTTCAGTTTGATTATGCAAAATACAGTAATACAAGCACTTTCACGAGCCTACTACCAATACTACTAATAACGCATGGCCGTTTTATCAGCTTTATCGTGTACACTACTGTCGGTAAACACAAAGGACGTTGTATTCTTATAGCTTTTAGTGAGAATAAAGTAAGGTACAGTACATGATGCCTGGGGTATGGTCTAACAACAATGCTTACTTTATTTAGTACAGAGTACATGCATTGTAACAGAAAGGTCGTGCCCACCATGGATTGATACGATCTTGTTACAGTATATACTTCAAGTACTTTATTTTTCAAATTCTGCTGAAACATAGAATGATCTCTCAAATCAAAAGCTTACAAATATTGTCAATAATAAAATTTACCGTTATTGAAATTCTGAAGAAACTTTTTAACTTGTGGAAGTTTAGCCCGATTAACGTCATCACAAGTTTTCACTCTAATCGTTCCCCGTCCTTTTAAATCTATCAGTAGATTTGGACCACTGAGTGTTAGAGAACCCATTCCAGATCTTTGCAACTGTGAAAGATGACAAAAACAAATTATCTTTGAATCAAATATAATGCTGTTAAAACACAGTTGGCATAATGTGTGTTTAATAGGCAGAAAAATGTATCTAATGATGTATCATGTACAGTATCAGTGCCATTTCTTTATGGGCCCGATCGTACATGGGACCCACTGACTGCACCCTGTGTAGCATGCAACAGTTGTGGTTGATGTGGTTTTATTTATTCTTATGACCTTTTTGCTACCAAAAATATACCGTTTAGCAGAACAGGTCTGCTAATATACACACAGAAAATGATTAATCATTTTAATGTTGATAAAACTATTAAAATATTTTATAATTCTTTTACATAGTTTATTACATTGTATCATGAACCCCTTGAAGAAGAACACATTTAATTTATTTATGGTGGACAATTAAATCTAATTCATCAATAGCGCCACCAACAAAGGCAACAGTTTGCTAGAAAAAAAAAATCATTTATATTTTAAAATTCAGATCGCGATAATCGATCGTTTGACTGTGTCTAACACCCCCACCAACCCGGAAAAAAAAAACTCTTCGGATTTGAAATAATATCGAAAGGTTCACAATAATACTTAAAAACGCGGAAATCCGTGGATAAATCTCATCCCTGAAGTAGGTGTGTTTAAGTATATATACAGTATACACTATATGTATACTGTACATACTACATACAGTGCAGAATAGGTGAAAACAATGGGACCGCCATTTTATTCCAATTTTTAACATGATGTCGTCATCAAAATGATACACGTATAGCAATTTTGGAAGGGAATTATCTGAGCAACATATTAACATGTTGAAGAAATTTAGATACGTAGAATATGGATGCGTGCTCTTTTAAATGTCATGAACTATGACGCAAAATATGAAAATACGACTTTTATAATTCAACTGGCCATATGACGCAAAATTTTTCATGAATTCGTATCTACAATTCAACAGCTTTCAGAAAACGTTTTAATAATGAGTATCACTTTTCATTCTGAGGAGCTACTGTATAACATATTGCAATTTACTGTAATGATTAAAATAAGTGACCCAAATTATTCATGCTTTTGAACATGATGACGTCATCAAAATTTAAAAATGATAAATCATGCGAAAGACAATTGATTGACCTAGGCAATATAAAAATCTGGGGGAAAATGGATAAGTGGAGATGCGCTCTATTAAATGTGATGAGCTATGACAAAAGAGACAAAAATCATATATTTTATATTCGGGTGGCCATGATGACGTCACAATGTCCGGTTAGCCATATTGATGCACGATTCGATATCTACAACTCATCAACTTCCAGAATATGTAATAAAAATAACTTTCACTGTTTTGTTTAGAAACTATGACTGGCATAATTTTGACAGATTCATCAGAAACGCGCGATAATTGTACAATTCAATGTGCTCGTATGACGTGATTTTAAGCCGAAATTGTTTAAAAGTTAGCAAAATTACTAGAAAGGCTGAAGAAACATAAAGCACGCAAAAAAATGTTATTGACGCTACGTGCGCACCATGCGCGCGTGCATGGACATTTTTATATGCTTAAAATGACAAAAAACGCATAGAAAGTTGATTAGAAATTGATTTTTCGCATTTCTAATTTTCAAACTCGCGTGCGCACATAACTTTTTGTGAAGAATGCCATTTTTTTCAACAGAAAGTTAGCATATGATATAAATTACACTTTTGCTAAGTTTTAATTTAAAATGTTATTTCGTTTTCGACCTATGTTTAAAAAATTGTAAACGTCATGAAAATGTTAGCTGCACAACTTCACGTGAATGACGATATGTTGAGAAGTTAAGAAATGTTATGTTTATAAGTTTTAGAGATACGCTACACAAGACACAAAAATTACAGAAAACGAAAGAAAAAAAGATGATCTTTGACAATCACAAGGGTTAACAGTGGATTGATGTTATTAACACTGATGACCCAAATAAGGCTTATTCACACTTTGAACTTATATTAAAATCAATATATGATAAACACTTTCCTCTCCTCAAACATGAAAAAAAAAATAATAAATTAAAGTCATGGATGTCTAATGGCCTACTTAATTCAATTAAACACAAACATAAACTGTACTCTAAATTTATCCATTGTCCCACCCAAAAAAATGAAACAGCCTTTAAACAATTCCGTAATAAATTAAATACTACAATTAAAGCTGCAAAAAAAAATCATTTTCACAAAACGTTACTCAAACACAAAAATGATATTAAGGCAACTTGGAAATCAATTAATTCCCTGCTCAATAAATCAAATAATACACATACAAATACTTCTTTCAATTTTCAAGGTGAGTTGACCAATGATTCCAATATAATTTCAAATGCCTTTAACAAATATTTTGCTGAAATCGGCCCTTCACTTGCTAATAACATTCCCAATAGTAACAGATCATTTAAAGACTTTTTACCCAACCCTATCCCTAACTCAATATTCTTTACTCCAGTCAATGAGGCCGAAGTTTTTAAAATCATTTCTACCTTTAAAAACAACAAATCACTCGGTATTGATGATTTCCAAACTAAGCCCATCAAACATATTGCCGATCTCATTTCTTTTCCACTTACCCATATTTTTAATCTTGCTTTATTAAAGGGTGTTTTCCCAGACAGGATGAAGTTTGCGCGCGTTACCCCTATCTACAAATCTGGAAGCAAATCTGATTTCTCTAACTATCGCCCCATCTCTGTCCTCTCTATTTTCTCTAAAGCTTTAGAAAGGGTAATCTACGATCGTACATTTTCATTTATCTCAAAACATGACATTCTTCACAAAAATCAATATGGCTTTAGAAAAGGTCACAACACACCCATGGCTCTCATTGACTTAACAAACAAAATTGTTGACGCATTTGAAAGTGGTCATCTAGCCATCGGCGTTTTTATAGATTTGTCAAAGGCATTCGACACAATAGACCACAATATACTTTTATTTAAACTATCCCACTATGGAATCAGAGGGCCCGCATATGATCTTTTCAAAAGTTACCTTACCAATCGTTTCCAAAGTACCAAGTATTCTAACTCTGTCTCCAACTTCAACCCTGTTACTTGTGGTGTTCCCCAAGGCTCTCTTCTTGGCCCCCTCCTATTTATTCTATATATTAATGATATATATCTTTCTTCTTCAATTCTTAATTTTTTTCTATATGCTGACGACACCACTGTTTATTACTCTGACCCTGATATTCAAACCTTATTTAATACTGTTAATACCAATCTGACCCTCATGTCTCAATACTTTTCAGCAAACAAACTTTCTCTTAACCACAAAAAATGTAACTTCATCCTGTTTGGGACCCCTCAGAAAATAAAAACATTGATACTGCAAACTATAACATTTCTATTAACAATCATGATATTCCCTCAGTCCAATCTGCTACATTTTTAGGAGTTCATCTTGACAGTCGACTTTCATGGAAAAATCACATCAATTTTGTTGAGAATAAAATTTCCAAAAGTCTTGGCATCATCACTAGACTTTCTTCTTTTTTACCCCCTAACATTCTTCGTATTCTTTACTGCTCCCTCATCCTGCCTTATCTTAACTATTGCAATATTGTCTGGTGCAACTCTTATCCTTCCAGTATTAAAAAACTTCAAACTCTTCAAAAAAAGGCCATCAGGGTTATATCTGGCGCCCCACCCCTGTCTCATTTATCTCATCTTTTTTCAAAGCTTAATCTTCTCAAAGTCTCCGATATCAATCTAACCCAACAAGGCTCGTTCATCTTTTTTTCTATTAATTCTAACCTTCCCAAACATCTCTGCTCCATGTTCACTCCAAATTCTTTAATTCATTATCATCATACCCGTATTTGTTCAAAATTAAATATTCCAACCCATAAAACCAACCACTTTCAACACAACATTAGGTATTCCGGACCCACTTTTTGGAACGATCTGCCACTCCCCATCTTAAACTCTGTTTCTAGCAAATCATTTTTATCTAAACTTAAAAGTCACCTTACTTCCAAATATTAACTTTTCCTCGGTCAATTTTATTTTTTATTTATTTTTTCTTTTTTTAAAATTTTCATTGTCTGTGTCTGTAATAGGTACGTCCTCCACAAGATGTGTTTTTCATCTTTCTGGGCGTGTACCTTCTTCTTTCAAAATTTTGTTTACATATAAATATTGTTCATTGATAATCTGTTTTGTATATGAAAGGAGAAAATAAATGTTGCTTTGAATTGAATTGAAAAAAAAACCAATAAAAAATAACAATTATACGTTGTACCTTAAAATTCTGTTTGTGGCCATAATTAGGTTTGACAATGCAGTTGATTACTTCATCACTATTAGCAGTTATCTCAATTGCTCCATCTTTCCACGGCTGCTGGCCATATGATATGCTTCTGTAGCATACTTGACCATACACATGATAAAGAACTTGACCAGTGGTAACATTCATGTTGGTCAAACACAGCCCTGAATTTCAATCTTGAAAATTTAAAAAAAGAAAACGTAAGTTATTGTTGCTAATTATCAGAGATAAGGCTTACTAATCTACTGTATGTCAGTAGGTATCCCAATGAAGCGGATTTTCGTTACCGCGATTTGAACATGTTCGTGAAAATTCAAAAAGTGACGTATCTTTAAAGTTAAAAAACGTGTTTAAAATTAATTAATTAAATTTCAATATATCACCGGGCGGTTTAGAATTAATGTTCGATGCCTAATGTGTTTATATATATATATAAACACAGCAGGCAAAGAACATTAATTCTAAACCGCCCGGTGATACACTGAAATTGAATTAATTAATTTGAAACGATAAAGATGAGGAAATCTGTGAGAATGAGAAAAAGTCGCCCCAACCGAGACTCGAACTCGGACCATCTGCTTGATATGCAGTTGCCCTAACCATTAGACCACTGGGGCTTTCATGGCATTGTTCAAACTCGATTGGATAGCATTCTCGGCGTGGTACGGCAGAACAGTACTAGTCCTCAGTTGTACGCACGCGCAACAGAGATCAAATTGATACCCCCTCATCTTTCAGTTGCACTGATGAAGGGCTAGTGTTGCCCGAAAGCTCTGCTAACTTTTCTGGCTGTTTTACTTTATCGTTTTGATGTAGCTTTTTTTTTTATCTGCATTGGGATCCAGCCACTGATACAGCATTGTCATTTTTTCAGTAATTTGCTCTTGGATTTATATATATATATAAAACGGTGCATTTTTGTTGTGAATACTATTAGCATTTTGCAAAGCACGCTCGCTGAGCTTGTGCACTCTTTGTGTTCATAATCAGTGTACCATGTCCCGCATACCTGGCTCAGCCTATATATTGTGCCAGTTCTGCGGTTTCGAAACCTGAGCTGCACTGACGAGATCTAATAAGATCGAAACAGTACTGTCTGCAGATTGGATATATATATCCAGCTCTTATACTATGACGTTATCCAAATTCCTTCACTTGCACTGATGAAGGGCTAGTGTTGCCCGAAAGCTCTGCTAACTTTTCTGGCTGTTTTACTTATCGTTTTGATTTAGCTTTTCTCTTTTTTTTTTGTATCTCCATTGAGATCCAGCCACTGATACCCACAGCATTGTCATTTTTTCAGTAATTTGCCTTTGGATTTATATATATATATTTCACTGCGGAGCATTATTCCCACCTCTGTGCGTAATATATATTTAAGAAAAACATATGGTATTTTAATAAATTGCAAAAAAATACTAATTGAGATAATTGTGTAATTATTTTTGTGGTGTGTGATGGGCAAAGGGTTAGTCTACAGTTAGGTATATAAAAAAAAGTCATTTGCATATTGATGACGTCATGTGACGTCATTACATGTATTTTGGATTTCGTGTTTTTTATCGAATCAATAATAAAAACTATATTTTCTATAAGAAATTCTTATGGAATATGTTTTTCCAACTGGATATTGATGAAGATATGTATAACAAATAAAAATATTAAAAAAAATTGAATTATTTTTATTGTTTTATAAAAATTATGCACAAATCAAAGTTTTGGGGCAAAATCGTGAAAATAATGACATTTCCCAAAAATTCACTATAGTACAAAAACTAACTATTGTTTCAGAATTTTTTTTTTTGCGTGTTGTGATAAACACAATGTTGCCCTATTGGGGCTGGTAAATGTTGGTTACTTTCAAAATGGCCGCCATTACGCTACTCAAAACAACTTTCCAAGATAGAATACTATTATATATACTATACTATATATAATATAACTATAGAGGGCGCATGATTTTCAAGACGATAATACAACTATAGAGGGCCGTTTTTTTGGCTGGAAAAATTTTTTAATGACTT
The DNA here is from genome assembly GCF_963402885.1 of Antedon bifida. Lineage (NCBI taxonomy): Eukaryota > Metazoa > Echinodermata > Crinoidea > Comatulida > Antedonidae > Antedon > Antedon bifida. Next base: position 15,188,524 of record NC_136226.1, on the reverse strand, counting down.
GCAGAAATATTCAAGTTCATCGAACAAATATAGAGGGTGCTATATATTATAGGCAAATACGATTAAATCATTGTTTTGCCCATACCCGGTATTACCGTGTATACGTATTTCAACGACGTCTGTTTATACCCGGTAGTACCGGGTATACGCAGTGAAAGAGTTAACCGGTTACCACAAATTTGTCCTGTTTCTGCTCGCAAGAAAATGTAGTTAATTTATTCACACCGATTTTAATTTATTCACACCGATTTTAACCGGTTATTTTTATGCAGCAAAAACAGGCCCTATGAAAAATTGCTGATAATACAGTATTATAGATGCATGTAGAAAGTAATCTGTAAAATCTTGTTCAATAAATAATGACTTTGCAGATTCAGTATTTTTTATTTTTTAATTTCAATTGCACAATTATGACATATTAAAGTATGAATTCTTGTTGTATTTTACTTTAAATACAAAAGTATTTCATAATATAAATATACATATTTTTTATAAGTAATTCACTTCTGTAACAAAAAAATAATATTTATTCATGTATAAAAACAGAAAAGAAACATAATAATTATAACACAAAAACCATTGTCTGCCAGACAATGTAAGTATTTTTTGCTTTAAATTACATTTTTTTCAGGTAAATAATTGTTTGGTTAATGTGAATAACTATTACCGTAGTTCCTCGGGTATAATCCCACCTCGGGTATAATCCCACCCCCGACTTTACGATTACCTTCGCACGCAAGCATATCCCCGGGCAAAGTCCCAGTGTATAATTTAACATTAGGCCAGAGGTGGGCCTAGGCCTACTGTAGCTAGCTAGGACGACGTCAATTTCTCACCAAAAAAATAGAGTAATTTCTCTGAATTTGGCTGACTTAAAACTCATCGAACATTGTTAAGTTGAATACAACCTAAGGCTAGCATGCCCCGATCGTCACGTTCTGTACATCCTTTCGCCGTCGTGTACATTCTTTCTTGTTGTTTACACACTACTGTGCATGCTTGATTACCGTAAAAAAAAACAAAAAAACACCGCCCTCTATACCGACCGGCTTGTGCAGTAGAGTTTGTGTCACATGCAGCAACATGCGATTTACACAGAGAGCTCGAGCGTGTGGGTGAACATGAAGAACTCGTATGATCGAGTTCATGTCGATAGGAAGCTAGGCCTAGATCACATTTTAGGGTATTTTTTAAGTAGAAATCTCGGGGAAAATCTATACGGTAGGCATAGCACAGGTAAGACCAATTAGGCCGCCTAGGCCTAGATGGCCTGGCCGTCTAATTGCTAGGCCTACATCGGAATATAGCTTTTAGATAGCCTAAATCGTAGCTAGAAGAAATATCGTCATTTTCAGTTCATGCAGCGGGAAATCCCCGGGTATAGTCCCACCTCCAAAATTCGGGCAAATTTCACGTACAAGGGGGGTGGGATTATACCCGGGGAACTACGGTATGTGACAATAAAATGACACTTTTAAAAACAAATTTGAAATAAAAAATTTTTTTCAGGGGGTCAAATATCTTTAAAACTGTTACGTCAACAAGCAAGCAGCGGTTTTTGTAAGAAATATTTCTTGTTTAAATATGATTTTAAAATTAGTTACCAAAGCCACAATTACGAATCTTTCTTCAACCTACAAGTGGATACAGCTCATTTTTTAAAGATTATAATAATAAATGTATAAAAGTGATATAGTAGGCCTATCGTATACATTAGTTAAAACAAACAGCGTTATGTAAGACAATGAATGTTATGGGCTACTTATTGATCATTTGCATTTATTGACAAGTATATGTCTATTGTTATTAGGTTATATGCATTATCATGCAGGGTTCTCACCAGCATGCAAGGAGTGCCGGTCGGCGATTAAATCCCGGGGGGGAGGGGGTTACGACTTCAGTCTTCCTCCTCCCCCCCCCCCCCCCAAATATAAAATTGATTAAAAAATTTTTGTCTTGTTTTTATTTTTCAATAGACTAGGCCTAGTATGTATTTATGTAATGTTGCATTTTCTAGTGTCTAGCTAGCTTGCTAACCTAGGCCTAGCCTCCCTACCTAGCTATATGTTATGCAAAAAGCAAAGCAAAATTAACTAAAATAAAATATAACAACCTAACACTAACATTTACAAGATAAATTCTATTTGATAACTGCTGAACCAGGGAGATTACATCTCCCTGGCTGAAATCGTGGTTATGGAGCAAGCCGTACACAGAGCATAGTTGTTTGCTTGACATAACAGGGTATTCCCCTACACAGGTCTCCGCTGTGCCCAGCCAGCTGGATAGAAAGCATGCAGCTCACACACAGTGCATGATGCAATGGTTGATAATAATAATTTATTGAAACTACACCTTTACAACGGTGGCACCCGTTCATACACGGTGCGTTCTATATACAGATAGACATTCAACAGATACAAATTAATAAAAACAAACAGATACAAAATAAAATTATCAACCGCCGACTCGATCGCTATCGTAGTCGTACGGCACTTATGCAAAATACAATGAGTTAAAAAGAAAAGAAATACAAACAATTTTTAAGTAGTACAGTAACTGAGAAAAAAAAAAAAAAAAAAAAAAAAAAAAAAAAAAAAAAAAAAAAAAAAAATTGTACCAAAATTTAAAAAAAAAAAAAAATAGTAATATTAAAAACTCAAAATAAAAAGATCTCTATACCGCAACAAAACAAAAACATTACATGCTATCTGCGAGTTGTATAAGATTGTTTCGTATTTTCCAAGATCTTGCTAGGTATACTTTACAAAATTTGTCAAGACTCAATAGAACATTATTACTGAGGGGAAGTGTATCCGTCCCCAGAACATATAACATTTTTTCGTCATTGTTACTGGTGCAGAATGTTTCCCAAACATCTAACTCGTTATGAAAAATTAAGTCTTGTTTAAGTATATTTAGCTGTTCTTCTCTTACACATTGTAATGCATCACAACTAAATAAAAAGTGAGATATGTCCTCTATATTTCCAGAGTTACACAATAAACAGAGACCATCATTATCCACGGTCCATTTACTTAATTTAAAATTTAAAGGGAGAGTATTGGAACGGGCTTGAAATTTAAGACGGGCACCATTAAAATTTGTTTTATCAAGTAAAAACTTTTCAAGATCCGGCTTTGATTTTAACTTTGCATAAAAAGATAGCGACGTTTTAGATGCGAGGTCCTCTGACCATTGATTATTTACATTATCTAAAATATTTTGTTTCAGTAAATTAAACCAATTTTCCATAGTGCGATTTTTAATAACATTGTTAAAAATATGCATGCATTCAAATCTACAGAAAGTGGTTCGTACACAACTAAGGAATTTAAATCGTAATTCTTTTGTGTTGTAATTAAGCATAGTCTTGTACAATAGGTTGGGCCATCGTTTTTCATTTAACCCGACTAAACGTTCAAAGAATTTTAGTTGTAATATGTTATGAGATACGGTTAAGGGTATCCATCCTAAATCTCCATATAAGGCCACTTTGGGTGTATACACTGGTGCTTTTAAAATATATCGTGCCATCTGCATTTGAAGCCGTTCCAGTCTCTCAATATCTGAATTGGACCCTCCAGTCCAAACAGAGCAAGCATAATTAATAGAAGGTAAAACTATTGTTTTCCATAGGATATTTCCGTAATATACTCTGTCAAAGTCATCAAGATTATCAATTATAGATTTAACATATGAAACTAATCTATTACCCTTTTTAACAACATTGTCAATATGCGGATGTTCACATAAATTTCTTGATATTAGCACTCCTAGATATTGGTAGGTGTCTGTTTCTGTGATGTGATGTTTGCCAAGATCCCATTGTTTATATTTATTTATCTTTTTTCCAAAAATCAAGACTTTTGATTTTTCATAGTTAAAATTAATTTTCCAATCATTTGAAAAATCACCTGCTAATTTAAGCATCTTTTTAAGGTCATGCTCATTATTGGCAATTAGCACGACATCATCAGCCCAGAAAAGACTACCCATCCATTTATTTTGGATCTTAACACCAACATTATTTGACTCTAACAACTTCTTAAATTCATTAATAAAAATGGAAAAGAGTACAGGAGATAGAGTACATCCCTGTTTAACTCCCTGATCGATTACAAATGAATCAGTAGAAATGTTTCCAAATTTTACATATCCTTCAACATTTTTATATAATTTGTCAATAAGTTTCCATATATTACCCCTAATACCACAGTTCCATATAGCTTTTAGTAGCCCTTCTCGCCATACACTGTCGAATGCCTTTCGGAAGTCCAGGAAGGCCATATAGGTGTTTTTCCCTTCTGCAAATCTGCAGGCAGCAATACTTTTTAATGTAAAAATGTGATCCTCACACCTATGCTGTGCGCGAAAACCTCCCTGTACTTCCGAAAGGACATCCCCTTCTTCAAGAAAATCAGTTATTGAGAAAGCAATAATCCTATTGAAAATCTTAGATATACAGGAAGTCAACGAAATACCTCTATAATTATTTAAGTCTAACCTATTTCCTTTTTTGAAAATAGGGATAATAGTAGATTTGTTCCATTCATTTGGAATTTCTCCTAGTTCGATAATTCTTTGGAACATAAACAAAAGAGAGTATTCAATATAAACACCCCCATTTTTAAGGAGTTCGTTTGTAATTCCGTCTGGTCCTGGCGCCTTATTATTTTTGGCATGTGCAAGAGCAATTGAAACAGTATTAATATTTAATTTGATATTATGTAGGAATGATTCCGAGTGTTCATTACTATTTGCATTATTATCATTAATATTAGTATTATTAGGATTGTCTGAACTTAGATCGGAACGTACCTTCTGGATAAACATCGACGTGTTAAGTGAGATGCAATCAGACATATTCATATGCATTTTTCCTAGAGTTTCCCAGTATTGTTTTACTGTTTGGTTCATTTTAACCTTTTCTGTAATAATTTCGTCCGAAAAAGGTGATTTAATACAACTGACCACTTCCTGTTTATGTTTAGGGCCTCTTAGGGCTTTCCAGAAATCTTTACATCTTGGTCCACCTTTATTAGCAATTTTAATTGAATTATCGACTCTTTTCTTGTTAATCTTTTGTTTAATTAAAATTTTAGTATCGGCACGTTTTTCCAGGTAATTATTCCATAAAAATTCTGAAGTAGCATTATCTTTATCTTCTCTTTTGATGTACTTTCTATGCGTTCGTGCAGCATTTTTCCTACGTTTTATTGCAATATCAGCTTCTTTATCAAACCATGGTTTATGTTTATTATTAATTACTCTCTTTCCAATTCCATTTACCGCAGCTGAAATAACAATTGACTTCCATGCTTCCCAAATGTCATTAACATTATTGAAGTTGTTAACAATAACATCCCAGTTATCAAATCCTAAGTTCAGTTCTTGGTGGTAAGCAGAATAATCTTGACCTTTATGTGTATCCCAAATAAATGACTTATTCTTTCTTTCACCTAAACTATACTGATTATTTTCATTATTAATTAAATTTAGGATCAACATGTTATGATCACTACCAATACTATAATGCCTAAGTTCGTCTACAATTAGCTTACTAATCTTATTAAGAATACATTTAGAAGAGAGCATATAGTCAATTGTACTGGTCTGATTACCTTTTACCCATGTTATTTTCCCTTCACAGAAGATAGTACGATTCAATATTGATAAACTAGAATTATCACTGAACTCTAGTAACTTAATTCCGTTTGAGTTTAAAGTTCTATCACCATTTACAATTGCATTGCCTATCCGACCATTAAAATCGCCTATTATCAGGATAGAGGGGTCATCCTCTTCGTTAATATTTTCTATCTTTAAAATTTCTAATAAGAGTTGATTATATAATTCTGCAGTCAACTCTTTGTTAACTCCCTCGACGGGAAAATATACAACGGCAATATAAAAAGGTTTGTTATTAATATTCATTTTTAGCCACATCCTTTCATATTCATCTAAATTGCTTTCAAATAAGTTTTCATCGAGTACAACAATATCATTAGACACAAATAGGCCAATACCCCCTCCATTCTTAAGCTTCCTATTTTTACCGAACCATTTATACCCATTAACAGAGACTGTCATATCGTTTCTTAAAAAAGTCTCTGCGACACCAAAGATATCTATATTATTGTTATATAGAAAGGATGAAACTTCATACATTTTAGGTCTGAGATGATTAACATTATTAAAGGCAATTTTAAGAGTTGACTCTTTAAATGGTTTTTTAAACTGTTTACCTTTTTTACCTCCTCTTCTATGTCGATAGTTCTTTTTGGAGTTCGAGCTAGTGAATTCAAGGATCATCTTAATTCCATGGTTTGTTAACTAAACACCACATGGTGGTGAATATGCCTGTTAAAGTCTCAATGATACGATCCCTTAATGTACCATGTTGTTGCTAGGAGGCTTGAAGGAGTTTCTAGGTCGGCAAGAGAATGCCGTCCTCTGACAATTTAGAGTGCCAGGACAATTTAGAGTGCCGGCAGTAACTAACTGGAAACAACTTTAATAATATACTAATAATAACTAATGTGCATGCAATGAAATGATAAATATAGCATAATTTTATTATTTATTTTCTAATTATTTAATTTCGCATTCATCAAGAGATCGGTCGACACAAACACTTCACACACGTGTACTATTGGCTATTTGCCAGTACTGTATTTGCTTCAAGCCACTATGTACGTGGTGTGCCCGATCAGCCATAAACACCACCCTAACAAGATTCGTTGGGCGTTGTTGGTTATCGACGGCTTTGTATTGTATTGTTCAACGTTTTATTTGTTTGCGAGACAAAGGGGTGAACTGAAAGGCTATTGTTTTGTTATGTTAGATAATAGCACAGATTTGGCTTTTTTAAGGTTAAGGACAAGGTATTTTGTCTAGGCCTAGGCTAGGTCTTAGATCTAATAATTTGTGCCGGTCGGGAGCCTGTTTGTGCCGGTCGGAAATTCTGAGTGCCGGACGGGGCCGACCGGCGTGGTGAGAACCCTGATCATGCATATCTATTGATTCTGTCAGGATCTTTATTTATTTATTTATTCTTTATTTTTATTTTGTTCGTCAATTATCTTGATATCGGTTTCATATAGCTACGTCAATTTTCCAGAGTATATTCCTTATGGCCAGGAATCGATGTGTTTTCAAGGTGCGCAATCAAGAATTACGCGGTCTACTCGCGATTTAACAAAATTATGTTTGTAATCATATCTTCACAAGCATGAATAACTTTTAAACAAAATTTGGTACTCATAAATTTCAGGTCATATTTCATCATATGGCAATACAATTACGTGAGTAATGCATATAACGCATGCATACGCGCACTAAAAATTGTCAAAATTTATTTTCTATGAAATTAGAGTACGTTTCAGGCAATTTTTTAAACGCTTAAAATTGCCTGAAACGTACTCCATGTCTACGGCATTCAAGGTACCGATATCGAATCTCACCTTGGGAAACGAAACAATTTTTTTTATTATAGATTATACACAATAATGATTTATAATGAAATCTAGATAAAAAGTAACTTATGTCTTTATTATTATGTAACAAATGTGATTTATGACATTATATGCAGAGGGATCTTTGATCGGATTGTGATACCGGCTATTGTATTTGCATTAGCAAGATCCTGTCATATATTATAAATAATTAAAGATTCTGAGAAAATCAATCAATCAATATATTATTTAAAAATCAATTATCTTTATTTAAATCAATGCATAAGCTATAATTCGTCATACTGACGAATTAAATCTAATTTAATATTATTATGGTTATGACTTTTCAAAATGAAGAAATAAAAAATACAGTCGACCTTCTCATTTACGTACCCCTTGGTCTGAGAGGCGTTTGTAAATAAAAAAAGTTCGAAAATGAGAAGGTTCGGAAAAAAGCGCCTTCTATTAAAATTAGTGGTAAAAACATGTCCAAACAAATGCCCTATGTAAAACTTACTGTGCATAGTACAGTAAAAGAACAAAAAGTATTAAAAATACAGTATAAAACAATTCAATTTAACATGGAAATTAGCACCTTGACTGCCAAAAAGATTGATATTTCTGCTTTTTGTTTTGTTACACACATTCTCTGTACCAAAAACATGTGCAGGGTGCTCTCCATGCACTCCAGCAGTGGGGATGATGATCTCCTGACCACTAGCTTGGGCATAGACTAAACGGCCTAGGCCTAGACAAATTTTAAACTAGAAATAAATCATGGAGTAAAGAATAAGAGGAGGCACAACACGGCCTAGCTATCCAGTTAATCCAATTAGTATCACGCTGTGCGGTAGTGCTTAAGCATAGGGTAATAAACTTCTCATAACGATCCTTTGAAGAACATCCTGTTTACCCGTGCAGCTCGCTGCTGAGTCGGCTCTGATTACATAACACCCTAATTAAGGAAGAAGCCAGGCATGACATCGGTGACATGAAAAGTAAACAGAGGCTACGCAGTAGTTTCTAATACATCATAGTGAAGCATGACCTTTGTGCAGTTGTTCATTGTTCTTGCTTTTTTCTCGAAAAAACTGTTTAAAAATCGAGTAAATTTTCACGGAGATATCGCAGTTTTTATACCAGCTAACAAATTAATCATATTTTTTATCAAGCCATAGATGTATCATTTGGTAAATCGAAATTTTACCGTTTAAGCAACTTTTTAATTTACGAACCCTAGTGCATTTTGTAGCATATTAAAGACTCCAACTTATTTTAAAATCATATTTTAGTGCGCGCATGAAAAAAATTATATAATTTGTTCTCATGAATATTAAAAAATATACGTATATTAGAATTCCAACGACACAATTTCTTATTTTTATTACTATATATGACATTTAATTTATGTTTCAGTCTATATTATGACCGTTTAGCAAACTAAAATTCTTCTATTTTAGTCCAGAATGATATTGTATAATTAAATTATTTATGATATTAATATCATAAAATATATGATTTTTACGATCACATACTTAGAGTTCAGTGAAATTGTAGGACTAAATTATATATCGTTTAACGATTTGTGGTACAGAGATGTGTGTAACAAAACAAAAAGCAGAAATATCAATCTTTTTGGCAGTCAAGGTGCTAATTTCCATGTTAAATTGAATTGTTTTATACTGTATTTTTAATACTGTTTGTTCTTTTACTGTACTATGCACAGTAAGTTTTACATAGGGCATTTGTTTGGACATATATTATTATTTAATAAATAGCCTAAATAAGGATAATATTTAATCCCATAATGATGGACATATTTAGTGCATACCGTAACCGGTAGGCCTAATAGGTTCAGGCATAGGCACGCCTATAGTAATAATAAACAATATCAATAATAATAGCAATAGGTTTTTTTATGTAGGTCTATATTAATATATTAATAATTGTAATAACGTTAGAAACAGTAGTAATATTTTATTAAAGAAGAAATTAATCAATTAGTTTTAGGATAGTCGTTATTATAAAATATGGTATAAAATGGTACTACGAGAATATTCGTTAAGTATCAACCCGTAACAACAACTACAAATTATATGTGTTGGTTAAAAATTCAATTACAAATATAGTCTATGCTCTTTTGTAATTATAAGCCATTGTTTAAAAGGATTATGTGCAGTTCGGTACATAGCGGTTAATCGTAAAATTAAAAAATCGGACATACGAACAATAGATCGCCAACATTATTCGTACCCTTTTGCTGTATTGCGTACATCGATACACAGTACACGACTGACGCGGCTGTAAACTTCGCCTGGAAAGTAACTAGTACAGTACACATTCTGGTCCCTGGATGGAACATATCCCACGTAAACCGCAATGGAGCAGGCCCAATGTTAAACAATTCGTAGAAAGGGAACCGCCGGACAAGTGCGTACCTATTCATTGTTTATTAGGTCGCTGACAATAATGCATGCATATGCATGCTCCGACGTACTAAAAAAAATGGAACGTCGCGGTTTTTCTAGGCGCTGAAGTTATACGAAGTGAATGCGAATGATTTTTACTGTATATCATATTTCCCGACGAAAAGTACTCACGTTTCCCAGACGGGGGAGTGGGGGAGATAGGCTCTCCGACGAGGGGATACAGCCCCCGTAGCCCCCCGCTGGCACAACCACTTGTCCTTATTAAACCCATTAATCCATCATGATTCATGATAAGTTGTCTGGAGAAATTACCAACATTTAGTACACAGTAAACCATATAAATATAATTCCTTTATTGGTGCCGTATAAAACTCGTATTGTTAATTTATTAATAAAAGATATCCAGTAGAATAGCACTGCTTTTTATATTAATAAACAAGGTCGGAATACAAGTTCAGTAGGTCTACAAACAGTATAGTACACCTTTCACGCTTGAACGCACATCGCCTAGCAAAAGTATTGGGACGTCCTAATACGCATGTGTACTTACACCAAAATTGACCGCGGGCAGTAAACATTGTAATCTTTGCTAATTGGGTTACGTAACGGCAGTGTTTAGCACCTATTAAATACTCATTACTCATTGTGTTAGGTGAGTGATAGCACTCACTCGCCTTAAAAGACAAGGCCTGCGATTGGTTTCAGAAATTGTGATTCACCTTTTAATCAACAGCACAATGATCATTTTACTGAAGAAATTCCTTTCATTCAACCCTTTTGGTAAAACAATCTAGGCCTAATTAACAAACCCAATAAATATCCTCATATCGGGTGTTATTTAATTTTAAATTAAACAAGACAGTGAAGAGGCACGGAATAATACGTACATGGACGTACGACGAATACACGGACGCACGCACATCATTATTTTCACGACATATTTGGTGATATGATACAATTTTATAATGGATAATGATGGGATTGCCTTTTCGGGCTTATTAATCAAATGTTCATTGTAATAGTAAATACTAATAATTAGTAAACTGAATGTTTATTAATAAAAATTGTTTTACGTAGTCGCCCCGACTTTGTGTTGGGGCGACTTTGCGATGGGGCGACTGTGTCGAGGCGACTTTGCGATGGGGCGACTTTGTAAGGGGCGACTTGATTAGCATCCAGCTAGGCTAGCCGGCCTAGCTAGGCTAGTGTGAGTCGACTGTAGGCTATGTGAGGGAAGCTGAAAAATAATATTAACAAATAAAGCTTGATATGATACGTTAGGCCTAGGCCTAGGTAAAACACAAAACGGTGGATACATATTTTATGTGTTCATATACCAACCTTTTCTTAAATGAAACATTACATTCTGATTATTGTAGCAAAACAAAAAGCATGGACAACTGTTTTGTTTAGGTGCCAAGCAAATGAATACAGTATTATGTTTCCAGTTTCGCGCCGCTGGTGGAGTACGTAGTCGATCGTCGATGTAACATGTGTGTGTCGATCGAGTCGTGATTCCCAGAGTGAGGGCGTCAACAAAACCTTAATTTGGCGCGAAATATTTTTTCCCACGTAATTCATTCGTCGATATCCAATAATTAATAGGGCCGATGCGATTTCCCCTAAAGGAATAAATTCTAAATTATATAAAACATTTACTGTCAATAGGCCTACTAAAAGTAAACTAATACTAGAAAATGATTATTATAAAAAATAAATAAAATAAACTATCGAAAAACAGGTGTAAAACTTAAAATGGCCAACGAAGAAGCATCTGTGACATGAGATCTCTGTACATATAGGCTAGTTTAGATATAAATTATCGGTAAGTTTAGGCGGCGTGTGCCTTTCTATTCTAAATAAAATGTCTACGACGAATCTATTCGGTTTTTAAATGTGTTGGTGGTTTCAGAAATGACGACTTCGTTTGTCAAACTATTCCAACAATACTGTATGTTATTAGGCCTACTCGTGAAAAAGTGAGCAGGGTTTGGAGTCTAGGCCTAGTCGTGAAACAGGTTCAGGGACGATTCGGCCCACTTTTAGAGTGGGACGTTTCGGCCCACTTCTGGGCCGAAACATCCCACTTTGTGGGCCGAAACGTCTCACTTTAGACCAAATTCATATTCATTTTTTTTTTACTTTTAAAGGTGTTTAACAATACGTATTTTATTAATATTGACAATGTTGATATAATATATATAATAAATTACTAAAAAAACGTAATTTAATATTCAATTTATTACTTCGAAAACCTTGTTTATTTTGTGCGCGCATTCGCCAAGCGGCCAACAGAGGGCGTAACTTGTTTACATCGTTCGCGTGACTAAAAAATGATCATTTTCGACAATTTTTGTTTAAATGTTTGCATTATTGCATCTTTATCCCTAGTAGTACTACCCCATAGTCTCTCTGAAAATAAAGTTTGAGGGAAAAAGCTTATTTTATGCTTATAAAATGCATCAAAGCCGATAAATGTAAGTGTGCCGAATCGTCTCAGGGCCGAATCGTCCTGGGCCGAATAGTCCCGGGCCAAATAGTCCCGGGCCGAATCGTCCCAGGGCCGTATCGTCCCGGGCCGAATCGTCCCGTTGCCGTGAAACACACGGTCTGTGGTTCTTCTTAACTTTGGGCCAGCCTGTGGTGCGAGGGCGCTAGACATTCGGCCATCCCAGAGCCATATATAGAGAGAGTTACGACTTCGAATGGATTAGAAGCCATGTTTGTGTCCAACTATTACTATGTAGCGTATGGAGTTGAGTCTTTTGTTTTGAAAATGTATAACGTTCAAAAGGCTTTAATTATCGAATTTAATATCAAAACAATCAATTTGATTAAAGGTTTTTGTTAAAATAATAAAAAAATTATAAAGTTACTGCGAACATGATTAAAAACAACAAAAATAGCAATTTCGGAACGGCTCTGGTTGTGCGCTCCATGCACGCTCTACGCGTGCGCGTTTAGTTTGTACAGCGATTCTCTATAGTAATGCATTGTTTTTACATTTTGTTGTTTAAAAATCATGTTCGCAGTAACTTTATGATTTCGTTATTATCTTAACAAAAACCTTTAAACAAATTGATTGTTTTGATATTAAATTCGATATTTAAAGCCTTGTGAATGTTATACATTTTTTAAGCAAATGACTCGACTCCATACGCTACATAGGCATAGTTGGACACAAACATGGCCGGTGTGCACACCACGTGACTTTCTAAAATCCGTGAACGCAAAGTCGTAACTCTCTCTATATATGGCTCTGGGCCATCCCAGAGCCATTTAAAGAGTTATGACTTTGAATGGATTAGAAACCATGTTTGTGTCCAAGTGTTCCTATGTAGAGTATAGAGTTGAGTCTTTTGTTTTAAAAATGTATAACGTTCAAAAAGCTTTAACTATCGAATTTAATATCAAAACAATCAATTTGTTTAAAGGTTTTTGTTAAAATATTAATAAGTTAAGTTACTGCACATTTTACGGTGAAATATCAATGTGCACAGCGTACAGAAGTACTTGTGGCAAAGAATATTGCGCTCGCGTGCGCTAGTACATTATAAAGATTCATTCATTCGATTGATTGATTTTGGAACGAAACATCCCATAACTCACGGCAGATTCCAGCGAGACAAAAAGTGGTGACCCCTCTATAGTTTCGATGCTCGCTTTTTCATATTTTATGTTATAGAGGGCGCTAGTTTAAATACCCGGAAGACTATTTTTAATACCCTGGTAAAAGAGAGGTAATAAACTGACCAATAGACAGTGTTATAATTGAAAATTTAATGAATATTCATGTTATAATAACTTTATTGAATATACGCCTTTAAATCGGAAAATATCATAGTCTATCTTCCTATGGCTTGAATATTACTAAACTATGGCAGCAACAGCATTGCATTTGTAGAATAAAAAATTGAAATTGTTTTCTTCTTCGAAGAAGAAGGCATGTAATTGATATTCGAAGCCAGCGGTCACTCCGTTTCTCAAGACTTCCCGAGATATATGAATATTGAAATCTTACGTCTATTTTGCGACAAAAAACAGTAAAAAATAGCAGTTTAATTACAGGGTAATGGTGAGGTTATATTTTTGGGGCCCATTTGCCTGTTTTGCACACGTGGGTGTGCTGCTAAAGGCCTAGGCCTAACAAAGGTTTGTCACTAAGTACTAGGTTTAAGCCACGAAAAATAAATATAGGCCTAGAATAATATACTCTTAGTAGGCCTAGCCCAAGTATATGTCATTAGGAGGGGAAATCAGCAGGGCCAGGCTTGGTAACAGCTCTATCTAGCTAGGTCTAGGCCTAATTTTAATATGGTACTGTTATGAAGTTATTGTATTCATATGTTGTATTCCTCCATGGTTGTACTGTATTGTAATTCAAGATGTATGTCATCTTCACACAGTTCACATATTCATTTGCATATCTGTTACTTTAGATAACAACTACAGTGTATTGTTGATAATTGTTACTTTGATTGGCAGGTCCATGTACAGAATGTTTTGCTAGTGCTAAGTGGTTGCTGATAAAACAGGATGATTTGATATAGGAGATAGTTTTAGATGTAGTTAAGTTTGGTTGGTGATCTTATGGGAGAAAGACTTCCACTTCCGGTGAAGGTGCCGAGATACCTAAATTTTGAATAAAAGTTTATATATTTGTGTTATATAAATTGGTGTTACATGTCTTGTATGTCGAGTCTACAAAGATATAGGAGGTAACATCACAACAGGTACCATCAAGACATACAGTAGGTAGGCCTAGGAGGATAAGTATACTTACTAACTAGCTTTCATGAGGGCCTAAGCTATTCTACAGAAGAAAATGTAAAAATATCATAGTCTATCTTCCTATGGCTTGAATATTACTAAACTATGGCAGCAACAGCATTGCATTTGTAGAATAAAAAATTAAATTTTTTTTTAAATTTTGACAGTATCAATCAATCAATCAATCGTTCGATTTATATAGCGCCATTCCAACATTCATTGCTCATGGCGCTGTAGACAAAATCACATGGATGTTAACTGTCCAAGTCTGTCATGCATCCCAGCAACTGTTCTTTTCCTTTTATTAAGTGTGGCTTGAATACACTCCCCACCTTGCTCGCTAACCAGTCCCAGACCAAATCTCCAAGCCTTTAATTGGGGAATGACATTTTCCTCAAGCATATGTAATTTTGGAGTTATACTTTTGTTGGTTTTTCGATGTTCCTCCATAAAGTCTTTTATGGCTTCATCTGAATTTTTTTTGTAGAAGAGAAAAGAAACAGTTACAGTGTGTTGTAGGAAAAGAAACAATGGCATGTCTAAGGAATATCTTGAAAGGTAAGCACAATTACATTACCATTTTCTTGAATATCAACATCTGTGACAGGTTTTGAATGATTCAAGTTATTGTGAATCCTAGAAAATTTGGAAAGGAGTGCATCGTACTTGGTGACCAATTCTTTTACTCTTTTGTCAATTAGCTGAATTTTTCCGATGGGTATCTCAGCTTCTTGAATTTTCATTTCATGTAGTGGAGCATTCACTAGTCATTTATTGTTTGAGTAACTTACCAGTGACTCAATCTCTTCTCTCAATTTGACCATCTTTCCCTCATTGGTAATGATGCTACCATCAACACTTCCTTTAAGATAGATTAATGGAATTGCGTCCTCCATCTCAGTCAACTTTAATTTCTTTTCTTCAATCTTTTCTTTGATATCAATTTGTGTTTGGATCTGATGTTGAATTATTTTATCGAACTTTGATTCAGAAGTGTCATCAAGTTCTCCATTTTTCCTTAGGGAATATATGAGGCAATCTATGCTGTGCGCCTCCGTCTCAAGCATATCAAAGAGCTTCTTGAATATACCCAATGACAAGTGCAGGCTAGGAACAGACACCTAAAAGATATAAATTTTAATACCAACAGTGCCATATAATGAAGTAAGTACATTTGTTTCTCTAATATAAAGATAATTAAAAACAAAACTGATGTACTTAAATGATCTACCTCAATTGATACTAAGGGATTATGTACCTTTGAGTTGTGTTATAGCTTGAAAATTGACAGTTCTTGCAAATGAATGGTGGATGTTCATCTTTGTTTTCATGAGTTAAATCGATATTTAAAAATGTCAGGACGCTATCTTTTAATTTTTGCTGATTTCGTGTTAACTTGACACCACATACACTCAATGCATATGTATGGTACTCCATTTCACAAGACAATAAATAACAGTAACATACCACATACAGTCAATGCAAAACCAATACACAATTCTTTAAAATAATGTATAACGTTCAAAAGGCTTTAATTATCGAATTTAATATCAAAACAATCAATTTGTTTAAAGGTTTTTGTTAAAATAATAAAAGAATTATAAGGTTACTGCGAACATGATTTTAAACAACAAAAATAGCAATTTCGGAACGGCTCTGGTTGTGCGCTCCACGCACGCTCTACGCGTGCGCTTTTAGTTTGTACAGCGATTCTCTATAGTAGTAATGCATTGTTTTTACATTTTGTTGTTTGAAATCATGTTCGCAGTAACTTTATGATTTCGTTATTATCTTAACAAAAACCTTTAAACAAATTTATTCTTTTGTTATTAAATTCTATATTTAAACTTGTGAATGTGAATGTTATACATTTTTTAAGCAAATGACTCGACTCCATATGCTACATAGGCATAGTTGGACACAAACATGGCCGGCGTGCACACCACGTGACTTTCTAAAATCTGTGAACGCGCAATGCCGTAACTCTTGAAAATCTAGGTAAATGTTTGATTATATATGCTTGCATAAGACATTGAATTGTTAGGAGGTGATGGTGAAAATTTGAAGAAAATTTCAGTGAAAACCTCAAATGTTTTGTTTAATGCGAAATTGGAGCCAACAACGAGCATTACGTAGGTAATCGTTTAAAGTAAATTCTGAATACTGTGAAAGATATGTTAAAGCAACAAAAACACAAATCAAATCTTGAGCACAGTAATCTTAACTACACATAGTACTAATTGTAAACTACTTTCAATAAAGAAAATGGATGTCCAAAACTGCCTGGACAATAAAATGCAAATAATTTAAGTCTGTTATTTTAGATATTGCCCAGGTTTATTTGCATCCGAGAGAGCGATAAGAGTATGCCAAGAAAATATAATAGGAGACCACCTGGTAAAGACACACGAGTACATGTTTGTTAAACGAGATGGCGCGAATTCGGTTGGAGGCCTATCACTAGAGGAAGTGGCTGTGGTACGTCTGAAAAACATTAAGCAGCTTGTATTCAATTATTTGAATCAATATGCAATGTATGTACACTGAATTTACTTTTATTTTCTAACTTAAATACTTAGCTTAATATCGTATTTGGAAACGTGCATTACTACTGTATAATTAATTTTATTGTTATCGTACAAAACCCATATTCATTTCATAATTGCTGTTACACTTACAGTATACATTATATATTCCACAGGTCAGATGAACCGCTAAATTTTCATAATGATGAGATTTACATAAAATTTCAATTGTGTTGCTTGGACAAACCGAATGCTTTACATAATGTAATTGTTGTGCTTGTTTTTCAAGCCCCAGATTTAACAGTAAACATACAGAAAGGCCTAAACCTAATCATAAATGAAATCATGGATTTGGAAGGCAGCAAATGGATATCCCCAACAACCCAAAAGTGTAAAACATTTATAATTTGTTTTCGTTATCTAGATGCCAAACAATTAATACATTACTGATACTTTACATAACTTTTTTCTGTTTAAAGATGTATTGTCCCCCAAAAACATGAAAAATGAAGATTAATTAAATCAGATTTTGAATAGGTTATTTTGTAGTTTTAATAAAGTGAATCACTTCCGTAGAAAAAAAACGGAAAAAAATAATGTTTTAACTTATAAAATAACATGATAAATGGTTAAATTCAACCAAAAATCCATTGGCTGGCAGCCAATTTGACCATTTTTTGCTTTAAATTCCAGTTTTTTCAGGTAAATAATTTTTTTTTCGATCCAATTTTTGGTCGAGGTCAATAACTATTATGTGACATTAAAATGGCATATTCAAAAAAAAAATTTAAAAAAATTATTTTTCAGGGGGACAATACATCTTTAATAACAAATTTAAAATTAAATTAAATATACAATGTGCTCAAGGTTCAAATTCAACAACTGAGTAATTCTAATAAAAAAATATTTTTCAGGAGTCATAACATCCGCCTATTTTTTTTGACTACGACTTTCTGTGTCGCATATATGGCCTTAATGGACCAAATGGTGAGTACACTTATGCAAATTTAAATTTTCAATACTATATTAAGTAAATGGATATTCAATTTTATAGGAAAGTACAGTTGCATTTATTGCTACTGCAGCCAAGAGGATGTTTGGCTAAATACAAAGCCAAGTACTCGCAGATGTCTTAAAGATTACAACAAAGACTACAAGGCATTTGTTGACAATGGGAAAGACCCAAAGAAGAGCAAGCACATATCACATAGTGTTGTCCAGCCATACATGGTAGATATTGAATTAAACACGGTAAGGTTAGAAGTTAAATATACTGTATCAACAAATTATTGTGTTATTGACAAAAACAAAAACCAATTTATATTATCAAAACCATGTTAGAAAAAATGTAACAAACAATATGCATACCTTATGTTTTTAATACTGTATATTTTTAATAACTGAAATATAAATGAATATTTTTTAGGTGACAATACCAGCTATACACATTTCTTTGGGCCTTTTTAAGAAGATGTTCGACATGCTTGAGAAAAGCGTCCACAACCTTGATCTTTTAATATTAAATATGCGACAAGATGCTACTCTACCATCCGGTAAATATTTGGCTGGTACAGATCAGTAATTTTTATGAATGGGTGACTAGTTGTTTCCAGTACCAATTTGAGCATCATCAATTCAATTCAAAGAACATTTATTCACGTCTAGAAGACAAAAGTAACAAAAACAAAATGGCAAGTGATAATACAAGAAAATGGACGAAGGCAAATCCCAAAAAGATTATAATCTTGTGACGGGATTGCATTTACAAATTTAAATTAAGAGAAGAAAAAAATATAAATAAAGAAAATAAATTAATTAAACAATAAAGAAATAAAAAATATATATAAAACCAGTAGATAAAACTTGGAATAAAAGGTAAAAAAGTGTGAAACTTCTTGTAGTGCATCTACAAAGTGACCTCAAGTGGGACATGCAGATTAAAGAAGTCGTTTCCATGGCATCACGTCGTCTATATATGCTATACATTCTGAAGCGTTTTGGAGCCCCAAAGGATGACCTGGTTTTCACTTTTACAACATACATTCGTCCTTTACTTGAGTATGCCAGTCCTCTTTGGCATAGCTCGATCACCAATAAACAGAGTGATCAACTTGAATTCATCCAAAAGCGTGTTGTAAAACTTATTATTGGATATCAAAACTATGTTAGTTACGCAAAATCACTTGAAACCCTCAAGTTAAAGACATTGCAGCATAGACGTCAGGTTCTTCTTTATAACTTTGGAAAGGGGCTGCTAAAGTCGGATCGTTTTAAGGAATGGATCCCTGAAAAAGAAAAGCCGACAAGGTGTTTGCGTAAAGTTAATAAGTTCGATGTGCCACGATGTCGGACTAAAAGACTTGCTGCCTCAACAATTCCAAGTGTTATTGGACTCTTAAATAATGAATAGATTTGGACAATTAACCTTTAAAGACATTTCGGAGAGTATGAATGTGATTAAGATTCAATTTTTTAAATTTGTAAATATATATGAATT
This sequence comes from Antedon bifida, assembly GCF_963402885.1. Taxonomy (NCBI): domain Eukaryota; kingdom Metazoa; phylum Echinodermata; class Crinoidea; order Comatulida; family Antedonidae; genus Antedon; species Antedon bifida. The sequence continues at coordinate 15,168,846 of NC_136226.1, read as the reverse complement.
TGTAATTATTAATATCATCCTTTGAATTTGATCTTTGTGCAATTTTTATAGTAATTTTTTAGTTTAAATAAATTATACATATATATTATTGGTGTATAAAAATAATGTGATTAATAATATTAGTCTCTATTTTTTAAAATTGTAAATATTTAAGAATTTGTAATTATTAATCTTATCTTTTGATCTTTAAGCAATTTTTATAGTAATTTTAAGTTTAATGAATTATACAGTAATTATTACTGTATCATAGGCCTTAATGTGTTTTTTCTTCGTTTAACTTTGTTTTATGTGAATTATCATTTTCATTTGTAAGCTCTTCATAATAATAATAATAAAAACTTTATTTAATCACGGTAACACTTGTTCACCTCAATGGTGTTTTTCGACAAGGCCGTAAGACATTATACACTATTTAGCAATTAAACAATTAACAACAAGAGTTTAACTTGACAATGACAATGACACTTAATACTAAAGATATTAATTAAATTATTAATAAGGATTTAACCAAAAACTGAAAATCTTAATTTACACATCTACATCAATATTAAATTACAGTATTAAAACAAATTAGAATTTTAAAATTTGTAAAATCCAAATCGTACAAAAGAGTGAACACCAATATTAACATTAAGAAAGTAATTACTTACAAATAAATGCTCTAACATATTAACCTTATTGAATTGAAAATCTTAAATACATTTCAACTATGAGTTGTATTTTGAGTCTTTTTATACCGATTAAATAAATAAAAAAATAAAAAATAGACAATATCAAAATCATGGTGAAAATAGAAAACGGATAAGTGGAGATGCGCTCTACTAAATGTGATGAGCTATGACGAAAGATACAAAAATCCTAAATTTTATATTTGCGTGGCCATACGATGACGTCACAATGTCCGGTTAGCCATATTAAAACATGATCCGATATCTACAAGTCATCGACTTCCAGAATATGTCATCCACAAAAAGTTGATAGTGTAGTTTAGAAATTATGACAGGCATAATTTTGACAAATTTTTGAACTTTTTCATCAAAAACGCGCGCAAATTGTCCAATTCGACGTGCTCGTATGACGTAACTTTAAGACGAAATTGTTTAAAAGTTGGTAAAATTACTAGAAAAGGCTGAAAAAAACATAAATCACGCGAAAAAAATATGTTTTTATTGCTACGTGCGCACCGCACATGTAGCAATTTTGGGAATTTGGGAATTTTTGACATGCTTAAAATGACATGAAACGCGTAGAAAGTTGATTAGAAATTAATTTTGAAATTTTAAATGCGCATGCACACGTAACTTTGTGTAAAACACGCAATTTTTTTTCCACAGAAAGTTAGCGCATGATATAAATTAAACTTTTGCAAAATTTCAATTTAAAATGTTATTTGGTTTTTGACCTATGTTTAATACGCGAAATTCATAAAATCGCGCGCAAGTCACGTTGTGCAATTGTAAACATGCTGAAAAGCTTCGCTGCACAACTTCATATGAATGACGATATGTTGAGAAAGTTACGAAATGTTATGTTTGCAAGTTTTACAGATACGGGTGACACAAAAATGACAGAAAGAAAGAAGAACTAGATTTGAACTCGTCACTTTGACGAGTTCGGGTTATCCGTGCAAACGCAACATGCACATACGTTAAAAATATATGAACGCCGACAATTATTATGCCATCCTATGACATGAATTAAATATGTTTACAGTGCTGAATTGTACCTAATATGTAGCATACAGCATATTACAGTATTTACAGAATACACTGTATATGTTATATACAGTGTAGCATAGACGAAATTACGAGACCCATCTTTTAAATCCAATTATTAACACGATGACGTCATCAAATTGACATATAAAATAACAATTTTAGAAGATAATTATCTAATTAATTACATTAATACAAATTTGAAAAATTTTGGGCACGTAAAAGTGAGATGCGCTCTCGTTTAAACGCAATGAACTTTTACGCAAGAGATGTAAATGTGACTTTTTGAATTCAACTGGCCATGTGATGACGTCACAACATCTGATTGGCAAAATATTTACATGAATTCGTATCTACAATCCAATAGCTTCCAGAAAACATTTTAATCATGATTATCACTTTTTATTCTGACGAGCTATAACAGATTGAAATTTACTGTAAAGATGAAAATAGGTGACCCACGTTATTTACATTTTTAGGCACGATGACGTCATAAAAATTAAAATATTTTTAATTCATGCGAAAGATAGTTGATTGACGTAGACAGTATTAAAATATCTGAGGAAATGTAATACGTATAAGCGAGATGCGCTCTATTTAATGTGATGAGCAATAACGAAAGAGTAAAAAATTCTATATTTTACATTCGTGTGGCCATACGATGACGTCGTAACATCCGAGTGGTAAAGATTCTGCATGAATTTATATCTACAACATATCTGCTTACATATTAAATTAAAAAAATTGGGGGTCGTGGATGATCCTGAGGAGCTATAATAGATTAAAAATAGGCAACGTTTTGACAATATTTTGTCACTTTTGCAACTAAAACGCGCGCAAATGGTATAAATCAACGTGTTCGTATGACGTCATTTTAATTTGAAATGATGTCAATCTTTTTTTAAATGACTAGGAAAGGCTAGAAAATCACAATTCAAGAAAAAAACACATGATTTTCATTCTCCGTGCGCACCTTACGCGTAAAATTTTTCGCGCGCGCGGGAATTTTTGACATGCTTAAAATGTCAATTATTTTTTCGCATTTTGAAACTTTAAATGTGCGTGCGCGCGTAACTTCTTGTAAAACATGCCATTTTTAATCCATAGAAAGTTTGCCCTTGATATGACCTAAATTTTCACCAAGTGTCAATACAAAATGACTTTTATTTTTTATCCTATGATCAATCATTGAAATTCATAAAATCGCGCGTAAGTCACTTTGCACAACTCTGACGTCATTCAAAATATGGAGGTGCACAACTTCAGGTAAATGTCCATATAATGACAAAGTTATACAAAGTTATGTTCACAAGCAATAGGGGATATGCGACACACAAAAATCCGGGAAAGAAAGAAGAATAACAAAGAAGAAGATGAAAAAAAAGATATTTACAATCACATGGGTTATCCGCAACTAAGTTGCGGATAACCAATAATACAGAACTAGATTTGAACTCGTCACTCTGACGAGTTCGGGTTATCCGCGCAAATGCAACATGCACATACTTTAAACTATATGAACTTCCACAATTATTATGCCATCCTATGACATGAATTAAGAGCCATTGTCTGTAAGAATCAAAGAAATATCAAATATAGTGGCAGACTCAAAAAATGGATTTCTTTCAAATTTTGCACATGGCTATATATGTGTTGAGAGAAATCAAATATGAAGTATTTTTTATTTCACATATATATTTCCATGGCAACGGCCAAATTTGTGTTTTTGACAAATTTTGTCCTTTTTTAAGGTTTTTTAAAATGGATATTGGTACTACTTTGAAGAACAATATTTTTGTTTTGTTCATTTAATTATAAAAAATAATTAGTGTATGCATAATAACAATGCATTGTGTACCTGTTTCATATTTTTTTTTTATTTTTGATTTCATACTTTGGGAGATACCATTTATTTAAAAAGGGGTGTTTTTCACTTTTTTAAAATTGTTAAATGCAACTAAACTTTACTTCACCATAATGCCCAAAGTGGTGTTTTTTTTAAGCTGATTTATTAGAAATAGGTAGTTCTAAGGTTTAATAATTGATTTCTAAAATAAAATACTGGGGTAATTTAAAAATCTACAAGCAGTGTTGCGAGAAACATAGGCATTTTTATATAAAAAAAAAACATGGTATATTAGTAAAAACATTTTATTTTCTTTGATTATCTGATTTGAAACTCTTTGGTCAGAAAAATTTTTAATGTTTTATATAGTTCTAGTTGTGTTGTGAGAAAAAAAACATTATTTTTAATTATAGATTCTGTAATTCCCAGTTTTAATGTCATTTTATAGGTTATATCCTCTGGAAATTTGAATAAATTATCAGATCGTTGTGAATTTTAATCTTTGCAACAGATTACTCCTCTCTTATTTTGAAGCTCCTCTTTCATTTTTTTACTTCTTTTACTTGCTAACCTAAGCAGATCCCACATGCCCATCCACCACCACTTTCGACTAACACCCATACCCCCCCCCCCCCCCCCCCCATCCCTACCCCGACAATAGCCACAAAAAGATAAACTGCAACACTTTGGTCGATCATCCACTATAGAGTGTCAAATGCATGCATTCAAGCACCACACACACTGCCGCTACCATCGCCCAACCTCCTGGATCCACCACTTTCCCCTCCCCAAAATTGAACCAATCAAAAGTCAATGATATACTCAGGTATGTTAATGCTACATAACAAATATTGAAGCCCTGATGTGAAATTTCATTTCATTTAAGGTCAGCATGTAACATATCACACTTTATATTAAATATTGGCTTTAAATTCTATATTTTTTTTACTGTGATGGTTGGATTCAGTATTAATTAATAATTATCTGATAATTATTTAATTTCCCTTAGTTATGCATAGCAACAGTTACTATGGTAACTAAAATTGAGATATTCTTTAGATTTTTCATACTTATCTTATACAAATTTAAATTTGTAGATTATTAGCAGGCATGCCTTATTTGCATTTTCAAATTACCGTTTCACAAGGTCATATTCGTAAGGACTTTTATTTACAGCGGGCACCTCCCGTAAGCGGCCACCTCCCTTAACGGACGCAATTTGAAAAGCCTGTTTGTTCTTCCTATCTAATTAGTGCATTTGGTACCTACCGTAAGCGGCCACCTCCCGTAAGCAGCTGCGGGCACCTTTTTATACTAAACATGAGATTTTTTGTATGATAAATGACCTCCCGTAAGCGGCCACCCAAAAATGTGATACTTATTGCATGGACCTATGAATTAGAGGTCCATGTTTATTGTATTTCTTTATATATTAGCTTTATTTCGAAGCGGTTTTAAAAACATTACTGTGAAGAGATGAGAAAACTACACAGATTTTGACCGACCATTTTTCATATGATAAAAGCTTTTAAAATTTGTCTAAAAATGCTAAAAAATACTAAACCACCTGATTATAAATAATAATACAATTAGCTGGAAAATTGAGAGGCTCTTTTCGTTAAGAATATCGTATATAGTCATAATACGTGATTTTGGCCCTTTATCGGCAGAACCTCCCGTAAGGGGTCACCGCCCGTAAGCGGCCACTTTTCCAGGTCCCGAGGATGGCCACTTACGGGAGGTTCAATTGTATTTAAAAAAACAATTATCCTTAGTTACGCATAGAAACAGGTTATAAGATAACATAAATAATACATTTTGACATAATTTGACCCAACAAATGACCCTTTCACAAGGTCAGACATTTTCTGGGATTCAGTAGGTAAGTAAATTTGGGAAAAGGTAGTAAAGCTATGTAACCAATTGTTTGTAGTCATGAAACCCCATATTAAAAATATTGTACTTAGTTACGTATAGAAACAGTTGCTACAGTACACTATAGGTAAAATGTTGATGTCATTTGACCTCAATATGTAAAATATAATTTTTTTTTTCATGAAAACTCCATATTATATTTTAACAAAATTATCCTTAGTTACGTAAACAGGTTTAAGATAACACTAAAGGTCATTTTTTTACCTTTATTCAGATTTGTCAAGACTTTCTTTCTGGGATTATTAGGATTCAGTATTTAAAGTAAATTTGGTAGTAGAAATGTAAAACTATGTAGAAAAAATATTTTCGCATAGAAACAGTTACTATGGTAAAATGTTGACCTCATTTGACCTCAAAATGAATGAATTTACAAGGGCAAGTTTGTCATCACTTTAAGAATATTAGAATGCAGTAGAAGTAAAATTGAGAAAAATTACAAATGCAATAAATTCTTTGTATTCATAAAAAACGCCATTTTTTACGTTTTTTTCAAAATTAGTTTCCTTAGTTACATATAGAAATGGTTGCTAAGGTAACACTATAGGTAAAAAATGAAAATTGTTGAGAATTTTTTATGAACTATCTTGTAAATTTTGATCAAACATTAATAGTTGTAGTAAAGTGGGGACCTGTCCTGTTTTGCATTCTGACCCCTTTTGACCTCAAATGACCTATTTACAAGGTCAGATTTTTTGGGAGGTCTTTCTGTATCTCTTTACACAAAATAGATGTAAAAATTTATAAAAACCATTGACGCAATTATTTCAAAGTTTAACATTATTTTCCATCAACTAAATATTTCAATGCAAAATACTGTTTTTCTGGCAATTAATTGAAATAAACCTGGCAATACATTCTCCTATTTTATCTAAACTATTCGTATGACTCTAGTAGCATTATGACAAGCCACATATACATTTTATTATTGTATTAGCCATATTTAAATTGTGTTTCATGCGTTTTGTTTGTTGATATTTTGTTTGTATTTTTTTGTATTTTTCGTATTTTCCTGGCAACACGAAACCTATGTACGTAATTTACCCCAGTGTTTTTTTCGTGATTATTGTTGAGAAACCTATTGACTATCAAATTACAAAAGTTCATTGATATAAAAACACCACTTTGGAAGTTATAGGTACGTTTATGAGGTATACTTTTATAAAAAAAATATTTTTTAAAAACACCCCTTTTTAAAATAATGGTATCAACCAAACTCCATTTTGTAAATTTTTTTTTTCTACATTAAATGGAACTCAATACATGTTGTTTACACTGCTATAAACAAAAACTGTATACTGTAAGTATTTTTGGTTAAAATAAGTATACAAGTTTGTACTTTTTCACTATAGAAAATCTGTGAAAAATGGCAAAAACATCAAAATTTGGATAATTGACCGTTGTCATGGCAACGGAGGCTAAAAATTAAAATGAATGTTGTAGATATGCTTTTTATTGAAATGTCTATTCATGGTAAAAATTTGAGCGAAATCCATTTTTTTACATCTGCCACCAAATCTTTGATTTTTACAGACAATATATTTTACATTCGTGTGGCCATACGATGACGTCATAACATCCGAGGGGTAAAGATTCTGCATGAATTCATATCTACAACATATCTGCTTACATATTAAATTAAAAAAATGGGGGTCATGGATGATCCTGAGGAGCTATAATAGATTAAAAATAGGCATAATTTTGACAATATTTTGTCACTTTTGCAACTAAAACGTTCGCAACTAAGCGCAAATGGTCTAAATCAACCTGTTCGTATGACGTCATTTTAATTTGAAATGATGTCAATCTTTTTTAAAATGACTAGGAAAGACTGTAAAATTATAATTCAAGAGAAAAAAAAATGATTTTCATGCTCCGTGCGCACCTTACGCATAATTTTTTTCGCGTGCGTGGGAATTTTTTACATGCTCAAAATGTCATGATCAGCGTAGAAAGTTGATTAGAAATTAATTTTGCGCATTGTGAAATTTTAAATGCGCGTGCGCGCGTAACTTTATGTGAAACGTGCCATTTTTAATCCATAGAAAGTTTGCCCTTGATATGACTTAAGTTTTCACTAAGTTTCATGAAAGAATATTTGTTAGTTCTACAGTTATGATCTGTTATAGAAAATCATGAAATCGCGCGTAACTTACGCAACGCGGCTCTGACATCGTCCAAAAGCTTGGCTGCACATCTACACTTCAATGTCAATCTTTTTACCAAGCAATAGAGATATGCTGGTCACAAAAATCCGGGAAAGAAAGAAGAACTAGACATGAAACTCATCACTTTGACGAGTTAGTTATCCGCACAAAGACAAACGCCACGTGCACGTCATATGTAGGAATATTGCACACAGATAAAGATTATGGCATTATGACAAGAACTGAAGAATATGATATGCTGTTAGTGCTGAATTCTGTCAATTTTGTGTCATATACAGTGCAAACAGTATAATTTGTATACATTACATACAGTGTAGAATAGGTGAAATTACGGGACCCACCATTTATTCCAATTTTTAACATGGCGACGGTATCAAAATGAAACACTTAGATAGCAATTTCAGAAGGAAATTATCTCAGGAACAACATATTAACGTGTAGAAGAAATTTGAATACGTAAAATATAGATGCGCACCCTTTTAACTATTACGCAAAATATGAAAATACGACTTTTTTATTCAACTGGCCATATGATGACGTCACAACATCCGATTGCCAAAATGTTAACATGAATTCGTATCTACAATCCAATAGCTTCCAGAAAACGTTTTAATCATGATTATCACTTTTTATTCTGACGAGCTATAACAGATTGAAAATTACTGTAAAGATGAAAATAAGTGACCCACGTTATTTACATTTTTAGACATGATGACGTCATAAAAATTAAAATATTTTTAACTCATACGGAAGATAGTTGATAAACGTAGACAATACTAAAATCTCGGGGGAAATGGAATACGTATAAGCGAGATGCGCTCTGTTGAATATGATGAGCAATAACGAAACAGACAAAAATCCTATATTTTACATTCGTGTGGCCATACGATGACGTCATAACATCCGAGAGGTAAAAATTCTGCATAAATTCATATCTACAATTTATCATCTTACATAATAAGTTAAAAAAATTGGGGTAACCTTTGATCCCTAAGAGCTATAATAGATTCAAAATTGGCATTATTTTGACAATATTTTATAACTTTTTCAACTAAAACGCGCGCAAATGGTCTAAATCAGCGTGTTCGTATGACGTCATTTAATTTGAAATGATGTTAATCTTTTTTAAACTGACTAGGAAAGGCTGTAAATCATAATTCAAGAGAAAAACACATGATTTTCATGCTCCGTGCGCACCTTACGCGTAAAATTTTTCGCGCGCGTGGGAATTTTTGACATGCTCAAAATGTCATGATCAGCGTAGAAATTTGATTAGAAATTAATTTTGCGCATTTTGCAATTTTAAATGCGTGTGCGCGCGTAACTTCTTGTGAAACATGCCATTTTTAATCCATAGAAAGTTTGCCCATGATATGACTTAAATTTTCACCAAGTGTCAATACAAAATAACTTTTGGTTAATAATCTATGATCAATCATTGAAATTCATAAAATCGCGTCATATAACGAAGTTTCTTGCACATCTACAGCTACAGGTCAATCTTTTGACAAAGTTATAAAATCTTATGTTCACAAGTAATAGGGGATATGCTGGTCACAAAAATCTGGGAAAGAAAGAAGAACTAGACATGAAACTCGTCACTTTGACGAGTTAGTTATCCGCTCGACAAACGCCACGTGCACGTCAAACGTTGGAATGTTGCACACAGAAAAAGATTATGGCATTATGACCTGAACTGAAGAATATGATATGGTGTTAGTGCTAAATTCTGTCTATTTTGTGTCATATACATTTTAAAGTACACAGTATAATCTGTATACACGTAATTTAAATTTTTAGGCATGATGATGTCATAAAAATTAAATATTTTTAACTCATGCATAAGATATTTGGTTGACCTAGACAATATTAAAAATCTCGGAGAAAAAGGAATACAGATAAGCGTGATGCGCTCCATTTAATGTGATGAGCAGTAACGAAAGAGACAAAAATCATATATTTTACATTCGTGTGGCCATACGATGACGTCACAATGTCCGGTTAGCCATATTGATTAATGATCCGATATCTACAACTCATCACCTTCCAGAATATGTAAGTCAAAAAAAGTTTACCTCGTAGTTTAGAATCTATGATTGTTTAAAAAAAGGCATAATTTTTACGAATTTTTGAATTTTTTCATTAAAAACACGCACAAATTGTACAATTCGACGTGCTCGTATGACGTAATTTTAAGTCTAAATTGTTATAAAATTTGATAAAATCACCATAAAAGGCTGGAAAAACATAATTCACGCAAAAAAAAGATGTTTTTAGCGCTACGTGCGGACCACGCGCGTAAAATTGTTCGCGCACGTGGGAATTATTGACATGCTCAAAATGTCATGATCAGCGTAGAAACTTGATTAGAAATTAATTTTGCGCATTTTGAATTTTAAATGCGCGTGCGCGCCTTACTTCGTGTAAAACATGCCATTTTTAGGGCACAAAAAGTTAGCGCAAAATATAAATTAAACTTTTGCTAAGTTTCAACTTAAATTGTTATATGGTTTTCAATCTATATTAAATATGGGAAATTCATAAAATCACGCGTAAGTCACGTTACGCATTTCTGACGTCATTCACAATAGTAGGTGCACAACTTCACGTGAATGCCCATATGTTGACAAAGTTATGAAATGTTATGTTTACACATTTTTGATATAAGCGAGACACAAAAATAGAGGAGAAATGCGTGTGCGCGCGTAACGTCTTGTAAAACATGGCATTTTTAATCCACAAAAAGTTTGCCCTTAATATGACTTAAATTTTCACAAAGTGTCAAAACAAAATTATGCTTGGTTTTTAGCCTATGATCAATCATAAAAAATCATAAAATCGCACGTAAGTCACGTTGCGCAACTCTGACGTCATTCAAAAATAGGAGGTGCACAATTTCACGTAAATGCCCATATGTTGACAAAGTTATGAAATGTTATGTTTACAAGTTTTTGAGATACGTGAGACACAAAAATGGGGGAGAAAGAAATAAGAAAAAAAAAAGTAACAGGACGATTACAAGGAGTTATCCGCTACTAAGCGGATAACTAATAACAAAGAAGATGAAAAAGATATTTACAATCACAAGGGTTATCCGCAACTTGTAAAGTTGCGGATAACCAAAAAAAAAAAATGATGAAACAGGACAGTTACAAGGAGTTATCCGCTGAATGCGGATAACTAAAAAAAAAGATGTTGATTTCGTACAATCACAAAGAGTTATCCTGCAACTTCGTTGCGGATAACTAATAAAGGTAGCAAGTCACGGAACATGAAAACAACGACCATATCAAACAGATCGATCAGTAATGAGACAAAAGGTAATATTATTGTCTCTGTATAATACAAAAATGTTCTAGCTAGAAGTTGTGTTGAAAATTGAATGATCCTTTCATGCAAGATCAAATTTCATAAGATACGAGCTTGTCATTGGTTAGTTTCGTTTTGATCAAATTTTGAAACTGGTGTCAGTAATTTCAGTTACTTCGACGTAGAGGCTAGGCCTAGTAGTGGTGTGTGTTTGTACCTACCTGAAAACATACATACTTTTTATTTGACAATTTCAATGATGAGCCTTTTTTTTCTACACACCACCGCTTTGGTCATCTATATTATAAGTGAGAGAGTTTGTACATCTGTCTGTGTGTTTGTTTGTTCGTTATACAAATTTTTGTTACTGCACGTAATCTTACATATGGGGTATCAAAATGACCGCAATTGTACCGGGAATGTTCTAAGCTATATTTGAACATCATCCGCCATCTAGGATCCAAGTTAGGGGCCAAAATGTGGTCAAAATGGCCCACTTTTCCCCACTTTCGATGTTTGTTCATCTATATATAAATTATGGTTAATTCTGACATAGGCGAGCACAATGCAAAAACTTCGGTACAAATCTCCGCCTTGGATACCTACCTTATCTATCTCAGATGTACCACGAAACGTAGATTTGATAACATTAGTGTTCAGTTCGACGCTATTGTTCCATATTGCTATCTTAGAAAGATATTATAAAGAGTTTTTTAACAAAATTTATGATTTCAACAGTAGATTTTCAACTCAATTTCAATTCTTCGCGGTCAAAGTAATTCAAGATTCAAATTAGAAAATTTATTTGTCCATAAAAATGTAAATTCACTTTACTTGGTTTTTTAAAACAACAATAAGAAACAAACATAAACAAGAATATTTCTTACAAAAAACGCTGCTCGCTTATTGTTATTGCTAAGGTCAAGTCTGGGGGTCACTTCATCACACCTAGATACTTCAAGTATCCTATTACAAACAAAAACTTCAATGGACTGTTTTGATAATAATTCAATGATTATCTGACAGCGAATTATAGTAATATCATGGGACTCATAAATACCAGAAATGCTTTGGGATTTGTCGTTAGACTCTTTTCCCAGACATTTTTTGGATTCAACAGGTGGTACCTATAAATTATAGTCGAGAATCATTTTTCGCAAAAATGTCAGTGTCTAGTACTATAACTGCTGCTTGCTTTATATCTGAATGATTTATCTCTTGTGACGTAGCGGGCTAGAGCAGCAGCGTGAAAATGTTGCAACAATTTAAAACGTGCAGTATTATAACAGATTAAAATACAAGATAAAGAGTTAAAAATTTAAAAAACTGTTTAAAAATGTAAAACTATTTAAAAATTGCATTATCGTCTTACATAAGAATTAAAAATATGAATGCTATTTACAACGAAGGATTTTCTAGTTCTACAAAGATTTGCTCTTGGAGGTCGTAGCCTAATACCTGATCTATTTAAGTAATAACAGTAATGTAACGGATGAGTGGGGTCTTTCATAATATTGTTTACTTTTTTTTAAATACTCTTTTCATAGATAAATGAACAAGGCGTTAGATCAGCTTTAATAATACGTTGTGCAATTTTACGTGGTCTCTCAATATTTTTCTTATCATTTTCAGTAAAGTTACCATAAAAACATCCAATGCTAAAAGATAAAATACTTTGAATAATACTTTGATAAAATAGAATTAAAATAGTGTTATCAACTCTAATTTGCTTGAGTTTTCTGAGAAAGTAAAGTAATTTCACCTTGAAACAACCTGGTTTCAACTATTTTCTCTCTTTTATACACAAGGGAGCAGTTAAAATAATAGATTTGACCCTAAAGGTGACTGGAAACAGGCACTTTCCATCAATCAATACAGTGTCCCTTTGGAAGAAGAAAAAAAAAATCAGATAGTAGGACTGGAGCTTAAGTTGGCTATAGTCATAGCCATTTCAGTTCTTTGTTTATTTTAAAACATACCGCGCGTGTGTGAAGGTACAGTAGTTAAAAAATAGAAATTATACTGCAAATTAATAAAGATCAAATTAAATATACTCCATAAAGAATCGGAATATATTGTTGGGAATAGTATTATAAAATTACATAGGGAGATTTGATGATAAGACATTTTGTTTAAAATCGAGTGAAATCCCTGTGTCCCGTTAGGACCGAGATGTCTGCCCATGTTGCAAGCCGTAATGTCTTCTTACTTGGGCCCACTCTGTCACGGCAGTTAGTTTCAAAAGATGTTTAAATTAAATAATGTATTAATAATTATTAGGATGGTATTTATTTGAATAAACGCCTGTCACGGCAGTTGGTTTCAAAAGATGTTTAAATTAACTAATGTATTATTAATTATTAGGATGGTATTTATTTGAATAAACGCCTCTCCAATAAAACATCACTTTGAATAATAATGTTTGTTCGTTTTACAAATTTCTGTTTCTGCATGTAACCATACATATGGGGTATCAAAATGATGGCAATTGTGGTTGGAACATGTTAAAGTATATTAATTATCCCTGGAAAGGGGCTGGGAGTTTGGGGTGGGGATGTAGGCCTGTCACCAAGACCGAAACTGTATTGTGAATGTTTTAAACTACTTTTGAAAACTGCCACTGAGGGATTATGGGTTGGGAGTGATGGCTAACATAATTTTTATTGGAACCTTCTTAAACACATCACCCTGTATCTGGGGTGTGTTTGAAGTGGGAGGAGGAGGAAGTAGCCTATATGATTGGAATTGTAATAGGAAAAGTTACTACATTTGAACTGTCCAGGGGAGGAGTTCAGGTTTGTTGATTGTGGCTTGGATGGTGAGAGGAGAAAGAAGGCTAGGGGGCCGCAGTATCAAAATTAGATATTTTAATTATCAGCCAATATGACACCTATTTATTTACACAGTTTACAACGTACTTAAACCATAGGCCTATCGTAGCTATGTATACCCTCTCAATTTGAAGCTGAAGTTGAATTTGTACTGAGAAGAATTTGTTTTTAAAAAAGAGTGTGGGGTGTTATTGAAGAGGGGTGGGGGTTGGTGAGTATAGGGAGGTAGGCCTACTGGCGTCGGGTGTTATGTACTGAGAAGGCTTTAAACTAATTTTAAAACCTGCCCTGGGGCAGGTATAATTGCTAGTATAATAATAGTACAGGGATTTTTTTCCAAAAATGGCAAAAATATTAACTTTTTAAAATATTGCTAATTTGGTCATTTTTCATGCCTGTACTATCAGGCCAGACAGACAGGCTAGACAGACAGGCTACAAACACTTTTTAAGATGATGCTAACGCAATATATGCGCATATAATAGCAATATTATCGCATAATTGAATTTCAGAAAGTGGATATTCTGGTAATTTTTGGTAAAAATCTGTGTACAGGGATTTTTCTAAAAATGAACAAATTTCGACCCTTTTCTTTTTCGATATAACTGGTTACAAACACTCTATAAGATAATAATAACTCAAAATATGCGCATATATATCAATATTGAATTTTTAAAAATGGATATTTTGGCCACATATTTGGAAAAAATCCCCTGTACTATAGTACAGGAAAATTTTCGAAAATTGGCCTCAATTCGACCCTTTTCGTTTTCGACATAACTGGTTAACGTTACAAACACTTTATAAGATGATGCTAACGTAATATATGCACATACATAGCAATATTATCGCATAATTGAATTTCAAAAAGTGGTGCAACATAGATGCGCAGTATCATATCAGATATAACATGTTCCGCGCATGTCAGTTATGATATAGTAACCAATTATGTCGAAAGATGGAAATTTGTGCAGTGCAGCATCATATTATAACGCATTCAAGAAATAAAAGGGTTGAAATTTGGCCATTTTTTTCGACCCTTTTATTTTAGTAGGCCATAACTGGTTAATATTATGACATAAGATGATGATGATAATGGGAGATATTTGCATATAAAGCAATATTACTACATAATAATTGATTTTTGAAAAGGTCATACTTTGGTTATTTTTCGTATATAGAGAAAATCTACCTAAAGAAATCCACTATATATATTAATTCTGGAAACAATTATTGATAATAAGAAAATATAAGATTGATTACAAAAATATCAAACAGAGATGTAGTAGAACTACTAGTAATTTATATAGGAAAGTTGTTACCAGGGAATCTCCCTGTCTCTACTTAAATGCATAAAAACAATTATACAAACTTTTTTTGTATTAATTTCACTATACATTATTTAAATAATATAAAAACAAATCATTTTGACCAGAAATAAAGGCAACTTCAACAAATGCAATAACAAGTAATATAAACTAATACAATTTATAAATATAAAATCATTAATAAATGTAAGTTTTTGCTTAATAAACAAATAATATAATGCATGATCTAAATTGGAATGAGGAATATTTGAAAGACACTCATCCTATGGATTTATACACATTTTGTACAGTAGTTTATACAGCAAGACAAACATGGTTCCCACTAGGATGCAACGCAAGCACACCGTAAGTTATTTGACCAATCTTCTACGTCATTGTGTTGCATCCCAACTTGGAACCAAGCTTTATGCATTAAGCTCTGTCTACACTATCAAACTAGTTTGACCAAAAAAGTGTGAAATATGGTAGTGATATGACATGTCCATATATAGGCACATCACATTTGTTTGTCACATAAAGTTTGTGTAGACAGAGCTTTTGTCTCTCTCCAACTACAGGTAAGTACTACAGTAGACTGTAGCAATATATATATATTAGGCCTTGCACTGATGAAGGGCTAGTGTTGCCCGAAAGCTCTGCTAACTTTTCTGGCTGTTTACTTTATCGTTTTGATTTAGCTTTTCGCTTTTTTTTTTGTATCTCCATTGAGATCCAGCCACTGATACCCACAGCATTGTCATTTTTTTCAGTAATTTGCCTTTGGATTTATATATTAGGCCTATATACACAGATTAAAATTATTTTAATAGGTGGATTAATTATTCATATTATTTACATAGCTTATGTATCTATTGTTGAGTACATTGTTTAGGATTGTCTTCCTCATTTAATTGTTCAATGGCAGGCTGCAAAAAATTATCCCAGTCGTTTGGTTTCGTCTTCTTTATTGCGGTTAATGTAGTAGACTTCGAGCCTTTTGGTAAGCTCTCCACGGTTGTGTGAACTTTTGCTGCCTTTTTAACCGGACTATTTGTGGGAATATCTAAATAAATCGTTTATAAAATTATATTAACATATTTCAGACAAATCAAACAAGTAGTGTGTACATGTGTCTCAAATGTTGTGCTATTCCTGATCTGATGTGAAATTTATTATTCCATAATGTGAATATGACAGTTGTACGGGATGTGTTGAGGTTAAATAAAATATCAAAATTCCAATTTTTTTGGAAACTATTTACATAAAAAAAAACCATTCTCTTACCATTTAGAGGCCTCTTTCCATCTTTAACTGTTGGTTCTTGAAATTTCTCAATTCTACTAACTTTTTCCACATAGCGCTTCAATTCAGCTCGAAGTCTTGTGTTTCTTGTACTAAGAAAAACAGTAAAACTACACAGTGAGTATTGATAAACACATACCGTTGAAATAAAACTACCATTACATTAAATCATAACATAAAATCTACAACAAGTGACCAGATACGCACATTTCTTCTTGGTAAAACATGCATTTCTCATTGTATTTCTTCTCAAGATCATTAACTTTGTGTTTTGATTTCTTCAACTCCAGTTCTAGCTTAGCCTTTTCTGCTTTCAGGGTAAACACAGCACATTCCTGAATGATGCCAGACCCGGACGAACCAGCCTCTGATCTTGGTAAGGTGTTGCCATCCTCTAAAATATACACAAATGATCACACTTTCATAATAAATCCATTGTCTTTAGGAAGATGTTAATGACTTGAATACTATTTATACTAATTATTGGAAATGCACTCAAACTGAATATTGAAACAGTTTTCAGATCGAACAATTGGAAAGCCATAATCGTTTGTAAGACATGGCATGTGAAGGAGAATATGTCTCATAACAGACAAAATAAACCCCTGTTGTTAATAATATTTATATAATAAGCGGAGGTCCAAGTGCCAAAATGATGCTTCGTTAACACGTCCCATTGCCATGTTTCTACACACTCAGCACACCAACTTTTTTTGTTAGCTAATACCCTTAGACACAATAATCATGAGGTGTGCCGTTGCAAATTTACTGCGGTCACCTTGAAATCCAAGATGGCGTCAAAAATGCCGCCATTTTATAGTGATGCACTTTATTGTTCATAACTTAATAAATATTTGATGTATTTTGTTGAAAATAAGGTTGATTAATAGCTATTTACATTACCTATTCAATAAAATAATTTTATTTTACCTTTACTGTAATGAAATATCCTTATATATATATAAATATAGAATTTTAGCAA
Source organism: Antedon bifida (assembly GCF_963402885.1). Classification (NCBI taxonomy): domain Eukaryota; kingdom Metazoa; phylum Echinodermata; class Crinoidea; order Comatulida; family Antedonidae; genus Antedon; species Antedon bifida. The sequence continues at coordinate 15,151,454 of NC_136226.1, read as the reverse complement.
AAAATTCAGAAAAAATGTGTGATATACCATATTTAGTATGTTAATTAAGGCAAGAAGCCATAATTATTTTTTTTTTTCAGATATGCAAAAAAACTGACCCACTATATACTAGAAATAATGTAGCAGGGATTTAATAATGTTTAGTAAAATCTTGAAGTTCAGGGCGCTATTTAAGTAAGTGACAGGTACTCTATTTTCGGTTGTAACTCATTAAATACTTAACCGATTATGATGAAAATAGATTTATTTTATAGATAATTAAACCTTCTTCCTTATTAATTATTTAATAGTCATGATAGATAATAAATACATATGAAAAATGTATTATTTGTGTAAATCTAATTAAAACTATATCTTTTTATGAATTATGTTAATTAACTATTACATGTTTATAAAAACAATGTATCTCTTGTCATTCATTAACAAATAGAAACATCTAAATAATTTAAATTGCTTAAAATCAACTCACATCACATTTGCAATTAGTTATATTCAATCAAATATGACCTATGCAATTGGAATCATTGCTTACTTATTGCTGACGGAAATGCAGGATTTTGATTGGCTAAAAGTTGATTGCTAACACTGCTAGAGACTGGATCTGCAATGATGTAAGAATACTCCCCACAAGTACTTGTAAGCCTTTTTTTTTCAATATTACGAACAAAAAATTAGTAATATATGTTCTCAATACCAACTTTTAACAATGTGTCTTTGTTGCTAATATTATTTGTTCACTAGTTCTTTTATTATTAGGCTTTACAATGGCCTAGGCCCTACCTCGGACATATAAGTATATACCAACTGATGTGTTCAAGGACTAGACGAGCCTAGACACGCCTAGACAAGCATAGCAACCGATTAGGCGCGCTGTTGAAATATTGCTATAGTTAGTTAAATACATTATCTCTTCCGTCCAAAATAATGTGTTTAGTAGTTTTGAGGTCCGCATTGAAAATTTTAGGTTCAAATTAATGTTGAATGTACTATTACATATCATTATGGGATAGCGTTACGGTAGACTAATCAGGAGGCCTAGATAACAGTAATAGGCAAAGTATACAGTTCATTCGCAATAAATGCATGCTACAGTATATGCCTATAGAATTATCCGTTGAGATAAATTTGTTTGTGTGTTTTAGCATTTCCAAATATGATAATGATTAATATTGAAAATGCTATAATGAAATAAAATTATTAAATGAGGTCGAAAATGTTAAAAAAAACGCTAAACATGCGTATTAGTATTAGCAACATTATAGGCATAATACGTATCTAGAATTAGTGTGATTGCAACAAATGAAATGTGTGTTTTGAGAATAGGTACAATTAATATTTAACAATCAATTAGCATAATAATAATGGTGAGTGGCCGAGCGGTTAAGACAGTGGAACCGTAATTACGTAGCCATAACATCGGCAGGGGTTCGAGGCTCACTCACTCCATGGTTCTGGTGGTAGAACGAGTCTTCTCGGATAAGGACTATAAACCGTAGGTCCAGTGTACACAACTAGCTCGTGTGCACTTTAAAGAACCTAGTACATCTTTCAAGACGAGTAGGGGGTTACCCCGGTGTATTAGTATATCACAGCCACTGATCACCAACTGGGCCCTCCGGGAGACCAGTCTTTGACTGAAGAGGTTACCCAGTATAAAAATAAACAAACAAACAAAATATGAAATTTACACATTTTACGTTTTTTCGTTATGCCTAGCAACCATGTAAATTTACATATAGGCCTACTGTAGTATGTAGGCCCTACTGTAACCAGAAGTTAAGATCACGCTATAGAGGGCGTTCATAGAGAGAACCTCATGGGTTGAAGAGGGAGGTGAGATACATCATGGCGATGTAAGGTTTATAATAACCCAATAAAGGAGTACATTTAAAGAGCTGGATGTTGAGATTGTTTATTGACTACTGTCATACTACCACTAATTACGATCAGAGGTTACACTACTGTAACACACGAGAGAATATAAATCTATTAACTGTTCACCTGTTGGTATATTGTGGAATTTATAATTGCTCTAATGGGATTTCTAATGGGAGTTACTATAAACACTTGTTGATGTCCAGTGGTCCAATTTGCCCTAGCTTTCACTGAGGTGAAGGTGATGTGACATCCCTCCCTTAAAGGAAAGGAACACCCTGGGCTAAATGTGCCACTGTGCTTATAGATAAATGTAATAAAAACATGATTACAATGGTTCAAGGTACAATAGAAAGCAATTTAGTTAAAAAATAGACTTTTAAACGACAACATATCGGAAATTGAACAGCGCCATTTTGACAGGTTAAGAGCAATTATGTGACGTCAGATTAGGTGGACGCATTCAAGCAAATCCAAGCGTCCATCGTCTTAGTACAGTATTTCAATATGGAAGTGCGGGATATAACAATAAATAAAATCAATTAAATAGCCTAACATACTTAATATTTTTGGAATATGGCTTGGAGTTTTTATAATTCAGAAAATTTGGAACCAGAATATATAGAAAGAGAGTTAGTTTTGCATCGTGCTGATGAGGAAAAAAGAACATTCTCGAGCATAACAAGCCGTCGAAGAATGGTGTACTTGCGGCCAGTGTATCTGTACTGTATGCCTTACACTAGGCCTAGAACTCGTGTTGAACAAAAATAAAGTAGACACTGCATCGTCAACCAACAGCCTCCGTTTGAAAGGTTTATCAGTTAATTCCCCTACCAAATCCCGTTTGAAACAGCTAGGCAATAAAAGTAACAATAGATTAACAATAGCTGAAAGATTTACGAATTGGCTTGCAGAAGAAAAGATCGATCGAAGGTTTGTTTACCAAGTCAGCGCATGCTCATACCGTGTCATCGCCGTCCTGCATGACCGCATGTCGCGTTATTAGCCAATCATTTTAGCAGATTCGCTTAGCCAATAGAAGCGCCAAATGCAACCGCGAATCTTAAAATGTTCGTCGGCCGTATCTGACGTCACAAACAGGCTGCCATGAGCACAAGATGGCAATTTTCAAATGTCTTGAAAACAGCTTTAAAATCCTGTTTACTAGAAAACTACAAATCCGATTTAAACATAAATTGTTCTGAATATTAAGTTGGTAGGGTTACTTTTATAATAGTTAGGTAAAATATTAGGTTGTTCCTTTCCTTTAATGACTTTTCCTCATCATCAAAGAATGTTCCTTTGTTCCAAATAGTCCCCTCCCAGTACATGCATATTAATTAGGACCGTTCCTTAAATATGGATGTACTGGCCAAGAGGGAGAGAGTTAACAAATTGATAAAGAACATATGTGATATAGTCAGTACATACTGCATTATATTTAGTATTGAAATAAAACAGTTGTCACTGGACAAAAACCATATTTACTGTATTGTATATTCTGTGACTGTGTGTGTGACATCCTGCCACTGAGGCTATATAATATAAGGTAACGGATACAAGCACCGTTACACTACTAGTAGGTAGAAAACATGTAACATTATTGCTTCATACATGAAATTCCTTATGAGACTGAATCATTTCAAAAAACTAATCGGCCTCTTGAAAACAATGTTTTTAACTTGAATTATTGTATAATATTATGGAATGTACAGTAGCACTTAAAGGTATAGAGGCCCAGAAGGGTCATTTAAAACATGAATAGTAAGAATTATGATAAATGTGTTTTGAATTTCTTTTCAGAAACCGGAAGCCATGGCATCTAAAATATATAAAGATGAAACTTCAGTCGACACATATGGTACATGTGATACAGATACTGATGTTACTGTTGACAGTGACAATATCGGCCCGATTATTTCTTACAAATCTCCTAAAAAGAAGTTAAAGAAGCTAGAATTTAGTTATTGTCTAATATGTAATAGTCAGGTAACGGATAATAACAATGGACCGAGCATTCATGGGACATATTTTGCTCAGCAGCAACCCGTATTTGAACGTCTAGAGACCTACATTTCTGGAGCTGAATCATTTCCCTCACCCTTAACAGAACTGAAGAAACATCCTTCCTGTTACAGCAAGTATAAAAACCCTAAAACAGTAGCACAGAAGGAGCGAAAAAGGATAAATCAAGATAAAGACACATCATCACTGACTTAACGGTATTTAAATCACCAACTGTGAATACACAGAGAGATAGTAGGAACTGTATCATTTGTATGAAGGAAAGGAAATGGCTTTATCGCTCAAAGAAGATGGAAAGAACAATGAAAATATCTCTAATAAGATCAGGGGATATTCTTATTGAAAGTGCAAGGCTAAGGAATGATACCAGACTATTACAAGAAATCCGATGCGTTATAGAAGATGGTGGAGACATCGTTTCGAAGGATATCATGGTACATCATCCTTGCCGTGCGTCGTATATAATAGGTATGTCAAATATCAAGAGTGCAATATCCGATAAAAAAGATGATAAATATCAAAAGGCGTTTAACGAGATTGCAGTGGAGGTTGAAAAAAGAGTGATAGAAGGAAGAGAAGTGATTCTTATGAAAGATCTACTATGTTACATGAATCGTCTATTAGCTTCTATTCATCATGATTGCGTCTATAAATCTTCAAGCCTTAAGTCACGTTTGAAAATAACATTTGGCAAGAGAATCAAATTCTGGAACCCCAAAAAATAGAAATAATCTATTCTAATAAACTGCCAAAGGGAAAGTTAATACATAATTCTATTGAGTTGCACAATAAGGAAGTGATGAAGATGGAATCTGAAAGTAACACACACAAGACTAAGCAAGATGAAAACAAAATACCTACGCGTGATAGCCCTGATGAATTACACTATGCGTTCACAATAGGCATGCAAATTCACAAAGATGTACAATTAGTTCCCAATTTACCATGGCCACCACGACCAGAACACATGATTGAATAGAACATCATCATACCAAACACGTTATATAATTCGTTAGCATGGGTAATCGGTGGAGACTGGAAGGAACAACCGGAAGAAACGGACCACATTGGTTCTTCGTTGCCCAACACACGATCTAGAAATACATCAGACACTGACGACTCTGGCATCGGAATTCACTGGCGAGATAAACGAGTTGCTGTAAAACCAACAATACATAAGAAAATATTGGCAATTGGGCAGGATATTATTCATGCAGCAACAAATGGGCGAGCCATAACAGTAAAGCAAGTATTACTAGCAAAAGCCGTTCAGCAAAAAACAGGAAGCCTGTCTTTAATTTCTCTTCTGAACAAAAATCAAAACTGCATCAATAAGTCTCTCTTACAAGAAATGGATACAGCAAATGACTACAACAACTACGGCCATTTCTCGGGAACACGTCAAGTACATGATACAACAGGATACATTGCTCAGCCGGGACTACCAATTGCTAGCCATGAACTTCCAGAACAACTAGTTTAAGTCACTCAAGAACAAGGCGTAGATCTATCAAGCCATTTGTTGATCAAATCGATAGCTGTATTATAAACAAAAAGACAAATCCATCTTGCTTTCCCAATGCTGTTAAACAGCTCACAACAATCAGTTTGGGTATTAAAGATACTGCAGATAAAACTGACATGGCTTGGAAACTTACACGAATGGAGTTTTCTTTAAATAACAACATCGACCCATCACGCCAATGTGTTCCTGGATGGAAAGGCTTCAATGCAAACATGCGTAGAGATACAGCTGAGATGGTACCCCATAAAATAGGTTACTGCCAAACCATCCATAAAGCTCCTGATTACAATGTGATATACACCTTCCTCAAAAGATCAGTCGAGATGACAGACCAAATTATGGACATTCATCATGGAAAGGGTACATGCTCCATTCCAGTTGTTGTAGATATGGGAATTTGGACAAAAGCTTTTCAAGTTATCCTTAGCAAAGTTAATCAGGATCCTTAAATGGGCCGAATAGTATTGCATGGCCATGGGTAGATTGTAACAGGTTCCAGTATTGACATTGATTGGATGGATATACAACCAGCTCCATCAGTTGTCCTATCAATGACTTGCTGTGGATGTAAAAGTGAATGTACAACCAAAGGTCAACACTTTCTGAACGTTTCATTTTTTCTAGTTGACTCACTAAAACGTCATGTTTTGAATATTTTTCCTGCAGAAGAAAGTAATTTGACCAATCCTGATGGGATGGAGCGCAACGCAAGTATAATTTAACGAATTGATGATTGGTCAAATTACTTGCTTTGCTCTTACTATACTTTACTCTTGTAATTATGGTTTAACAAATGAAAGAAACCAGAAAAAATGACACACAAACAATAACAACAAATAAAGTAGCAAATTACCTCTAATTTGTTTAATTAGGTTATATGCATGATATTCATATAACCTCTTGATTCTGTCAGGATCTTTATTTATTTATTTATTTATTTATTCTTTCCTTAGCACTATTTTGTCCGTGAATTATCTTGGCATCAGTTTCATCTAGCTAAGTCAATTTTTCAGAGTATATTCCTTATGGCCAGGAATCGATGTGGTTATGTTTTCACGGTGCGCAATCATAAATTACGCGGTCTACGCGCGATTTAATGAAATCACATTTGTAATCATATCTTCACAAGCATGAATCACTTTTAAACAAAATTTGGTACTCATAAATTTCAGGTCATATTTCATCATATGGCAATATAATTACGTGCGTAGCGCATATAACGCATGCGTACGCGCGCTTAAAAGTTTTAAAATTGTAAAAATTTATTTTCGATGAAATTAGAGTACGTTTCAGGCAATTTTAAGCGTTTAAAAAATTGTGTAACAAATGTGGTTTATGACATTATACGCAGAGGGATCTTTGATCGGATTGCGATACCGGCTATTGTATTTGCGTTAGCAAGATCCTAGCATATATTATAAATAATTAAAAATTCTGAGAAAATCAATCAATCAATATATCTTTTACAAATCAATTATCTTTATTTTAATCAATGCATATAACCTATAATTCGTCATAGTGACGAATTAAATCTAGTTTTTTCTTTGTTTCTTTATGTTTTCTTTCTTCCTCTTCTTGTTCCTCCTGAATCTGATCACACAACTTTTCAAGATCACATTCTGAACGTTTTAATTTTTCTAGTTGACTTACCAACAAATCATGTTTTGACATCAGGTTCCAGTATTGACATTGATTGGATGGATATACAACCAGCTCCATCAGTTGTCCTATCAATGACTTGCTGTGGATGTAAAAGTGAATGTACAACCAAAGGTTTACCTGCATTATCAAGTCTTCGCAATCTTTTAACTTCATTTTTCCAACTTTCAACCTTTTCAAAACTGTCAGCAAGCTCCTTGGTAAGTTGAGAAATTCTAAAAATTAAGGAAATTTAGTAATATCAATTATAACGAAATTGTGAAAGATATGAGGAAACTCGCCGATTTGTTAAGTAAAAGTTGGATCAAGTTTCCTAGTGTAGACTAGCTTTCGTATTACTATAAAGGCCTACCTTTTTTCAAGAGGGTCTGTACATTTTAGAATTTCAGATTCTAAGGACACAATTTTCATCTTCTTATCCAGAAGCTCTTGTCGAAGGGCCTTTAGTGCATTGACATCTGCTAAATTCTGGTTCTTTTTTACAGTGGCCTAATAATATCAAAAAGAATCATTTTAACCACAATTGAAAGGTAATGTAATTAATTAAGGAAAAAAATAACAAAAGTATCAACAATACTATTATAGTACTATACTAATAAAACTATTTGGTAAAGAAGCAGACTTAAATGTTTAGATCGTATTGTATCAATTTGTATTGTATAATGTATGTTAAAAAACATATAATTACACTAAATATAATAAAAATAATATGAATTTATTGTTTCTTGTGTTTTGTATGCATAAGATTTACATAGGTTATTGCTATTTTGTGCTTTTATTATACTATGGATATGTAACTTTTGAAGTAAAATAATGGTAAATATTGATTTTTAGCATTCGCACAATTGAATATTGTTATAAATATTAAGAGTCTTCTCGCCTCAAGTTCAGCCAGTTTAGTTTTTGTCTTTTTAAGTTCTGCTTCGTCTTCTTTCTTTTCTTTTTTAATCTTTTCGCATGCTGCATTCATTTCAGCAAATTTTTGTTTAAAGTCCGAAAATTTTTTCTAAAACACAAAAATTTAAATAATCGATTATAAAAAGTATAGGATATAAAAGTACAAGACAAACATTTCTAAATACTAAAATATTCAAAAAACAATAGATTAAACCACCCATTAAAAAAAGCAAATGGCCTCTTACCTCTAAGTTGTTAAATTTTTCCTTTGTTTCTTTATGTTTTCTTTCTTCCTCTTCTTGTTCCTCCTGAATCTGATCACACAACTTCTCAAGATCACTTTCTGAACGTTTCATTTTTTCTAGTTGACTCACTAAAACGTCATGTTTTGAATATTTTTCCTGCAGAAGAAAGTAATTTGACCAATCCTGATGGGATGGAGCGCAACGCAAGTATAATTTAACGAATTGATGATTGGTCAAATTACTTGCTTTGCTCTTACTATACTTTACTCTTGTAGTTTCAGAATTTTACATACTACTGTAATTATGGTTTAACAAATGAAAGAAACCAGAAAAAATGACACACAAACAATAACAACAAATAAAGTAGCAAATTACCTCTAATTTGTTTAATTTTTTCTTTGTTTCTTTATGTTTTCTTTCTTCCTCTTCTTGTTCCTCCTGAATCTGATCACACAACTTTTCAAGATCACATTCTGAACGTTTTAATTTTTCTAGTTGACTTACCAACAAATCATGTTTTGACATCAGATCTGAACACTTATCCTACAGAATAAAATAGATATGTAACTTATACATAATCATTTTTTTAATCTCCAGAATCAAATGGGAAGAAATGCGTAACCAAAAAAAAAGAATAATTATACCTGACAGAGTTTTTGTACATTTAAGTACACCAAGGACATCCCCACATAGTTCTTCCTTCATGGTGGGCAGTAGAATCTAGTAGGGGATTGTCTCCTGCTGTACTGCCCAATTTCTTTAACATGCACATGAGCCATGTTCCACACAGGACCAATAGCGTAACATCTCATGCGCAAGATGCTGCACTATCTACACGTAGTCAGTTGGAACACACAAAGAATGACAGGAACCAACATTTTTAAATAAAGCCATAAATTATATTTTACAACTTACTTGTTCTTGCTTCAATACATCATTAATTTGTTTCTTTTGTTGCCGTTCTTCCTCCAATTCTAATTTAAGATCATTGCACACTTTACTTAAAGCCCACTCGTCTTGCTCTGCAGCCTCGTTTATTGCCTGTAGTGATGCTAGCTCCATTTGTAAGTCCTTTATGCTACACTGTAAGTTAAACAAATGCTTCAAGATGTATTATCCCCCAAAAACATGGAAAATAAAGATTAACTAGATTTAATTCGTCACTATGACGAATTATAGGTTATATGCATTGATTTAAATAAAGATAATAGATATTTAAAAGATATATTGATTGATTGATTTTCTCAGAATCTGTAATTATTCATATATGATAGGATCTTGTTTACGCAAATACAATAGCCGGTATCACAATCCGATCAAAGATCCCTCTGTGGTTTATTACCATAAACCACATTTGTTACATAATAATAAAGACATAAGTTACTTTTTATCTAGATTTCATTATAAAAATTCTACAAAATTGAAAAAACAATACGGATAATAAAAAAAAATCTTATTTCGTTTCCCAAGGTGAGACTCGATCTTGGTACCTTGAATGCCATAGACACGAGCACAGACCACCGAGCCATACACAACTGACTACAAGTTGTAGAAAGATGCCTCCGTGTATTTACTATGCAGTGACCACTTTGGTGCAGATAGATTATTACATACCACAATTTTTTACTATGATAACATCTTTAAAAATTAAAAAAAATGATGCAATGTCAAACTATATACTTTTAACTTTAATATATGAACATTTTAAGAAAGAAAGTTAATGTTAAGTTTGTTATTTCGGCCTAAGAAAATGTCTTAATTTGTTTGATTGTTGGAATTAATTTGTTTTAATTTAAAATGCAATTAATGATGACTTAATCAACTTTTGTTCTCTTAATTTGATAATAAATCATACATATGATACATACACTTCAAGAAAATGAAATAAAAAATAGGTTTAAAATTTAGCATATTTTCACCATTTTGTTAACTTATACGTTCGTAGCCTGTCACTTTTGACGTGCTCGTATAATGCAATTTCGAGTTGAAAAGTGAATCAAATATGATGATATTATTAAAGAAAGGTTGTAAAACAGAAATCGGACAAAAAGAGTGCGCACTAACATTTAACTAAAATCTGCGCACTCATGGCAATTTTTTAAACGCTTAAAATTACCTGAAACGTACTCTAATTTCATGGAAAATAAATTTTTGACAATTTTGAAAATGTTAAGCGCGCGTACGCATGCGTTATATGCGCTACGCACGTAATTGTATTGCCATATGATGAAATATGACCTGAAATTTATGAGTACCAAATTTTGTTTAAAAATGATTCATGCTTGTGAAGATATGATTACAAACGTGATTTCGTTAAACCGCGTGCAGATCGCGTAATTTTTGATTGCGCACCGTGAAATCATAACCACATCGATTCCTGGCCATAAGGAATATACTCTGAAAAATTGACTTAGCTAGACGAAACTGATATCAAAATAATTGACGGACAAAATAGTGCTAAGGAAAGAATAAATAAATAAATAAAGAAATAAATAGATCCTGACAGAATCAAGAGCTTATATGCATGATAATGCATATAACCTAATAAAATCAGACTTTGAATAGGCTAATTTGCAGTTTAAAGTTATTCACTTCTGTAGAAAAAAACAACAAAAATAATTATTTCACTTATAAAGACCAAAGAAACGGTTAATTTAAACCAAAAACCATTGTCTGACAGAAAATGTAGGTGTTTTTTGCTTTCAATTACATTTTTTCAGGGAAATTTTTTTTTCTTGATCCAGTTTTTGGTCAAAGTGATTAACTATTGTGTGACATTAACAATTTTTTTAGGGGGACAATATCTCTTTAATCTAAACAATATAACAAACAAGATCACCAACTGCACAATGCATAGCTTCTTTCTTCATAGCTGGATTGTCTTTTCATGAGAACTTTTCACACATTAATGTCAAACATAGATACTTTCTTTCTAATATTGGGAATAATATCATGTACTTGTTCCCCACGCTAAATGCAATAACGACAACATTACATTTTATAACACACCTGTATTAGTTCTATAAGGTTTATCGCAAATAGCTTGATTTACGTAAACATACCTTCAATGTATCGATTTCTTGTTGATATCTAATGGATTGATCTGCTACCTCTTGCTTCACTCTTTCTATTGTTTCTTCAGCTTCTATCTGTCTGACATTGGCAGAATCATTTTCTTCTTTCAGCATTTCCATCTTAGTCATGTATTTGATTGAATCAGTCTGTATAATAATAATAATAATAAATTTGGACTTTTCAGCACATAATGCCTCTATGTACTTCACATAAAGATAAAAGTAATACATGAAATGAATAATAAAATGGAAAAAGAGCACTAAAAAATGAGAGTGACAGACAGGCCAAAAGGTATATCGATCTCAACTGAATTGAATGTTTTTTTTACTTTAAGACATTTCGAAACAAATCGTTTGTCTAGTTATCATCATTATCATCTAAATCATATCAACATTTTTCAAGGAGGGGAAGGAGAAAGCGGTTCATACCTGTAATGTGCTAATTTCTTGTTGATGTTGAATACTTTGTTTTTCTTGTTCTTCTTGACTTGTCTCTAGTTTCTTTTCAGCTTCTACAATTTGTTCCTTTAACATTTCATTTATCTTTTCCTTCTCTTCTTCAAGTTGTTCTATTTTTGTCACATATTTCATTATATTTTCCTATAAAATTTGATTCAAGAAGAATGTCATTTGTAAAAAAAAAAACTATACTTTAGGGTACTTTTACAAACTAATAAGTAGAGACCAATAATGCGGAGGTTTCTACAACCTAAACAAATAATGAAGAAATTATTGCCTCTTCTGTGATCAGTATCGTATTCTTGTTTTCTAGTATTTGAATGTTAGCCCACCTGTAATGACTCGATTTCCTGTTCATATCTACTTGACTGGTCTGCAATTTCTTTTTCAATGTTTTCTATTTTCAGTTCAGCTTTTGTCAACTCTTCTCCAAGTTGATCATTGGAAATTTCTTTTCCTTCCTTCATGTTTGCCATTTCAGCATTATACTTCATTGCATCTTCCTATTGGATTTATTAATTAGAATAGAATTGATAGCAACATTCCACAAGTTTACGGCAAGTGTTATTATTAATAAATGCAAACATCATATGTATTATGTACCACTTTACTCAAACAAGGTTCTGCACAGTAAAGGAAGATGAGATAAATATACCTGCAATGTATCCATTTCTTGTTGGTGTTTAAGTGATTGTTCAGCTAGCTCTTTTTGAATATCTTCCATTTTTTCCTTAGCTTCATTCTCAACTTCTTTAATTCTCTCATTGGCTAGATTGTTCTCTTCTCTAAGTGCATCCATCTTGCTCATACAATTCATAAAATCCTCCTAATTCAAATTTATTAAAACAGTATTTTTTCTTACTCCCACCAAAATGGGTTCATTATTTAAATTTGTTTTAAGCTCTGTTTACATTATCAAACCAAAAAAAGTGTGATGTGTCCATATATGGTAGTGATATGCTTAGATATGGTCCATATATGGGCACATTAAGTTTTTTGTCAGATAAAATTTGATAGTGTAGACAGAGCTTTATTTATTACAAATGCCCTTAATTACAATTACTTACTAATAAAAAAAATAAATGTAACTCATCCCACCTGTAATGTGTTAATTTCTTGTTCATGTTGACTGCTTTGTTTCTCTAGTTCTTCCTCCATTGTCTTTAACCTTTCACTTACATTTTCTTTCTCTTCGTTAAGTTCTTCACTTTCTGTCATAAATTTCATTCCCTTCTCCTGTAATATCACAACAAATCATATTGAATTACTGATCTAAAACCGGTCTTCATTGAAGATAATATTTCGGTAGTATCCCTTTGGTATGTTTCAAAATGCATGTAGTCAAATACTGTATAATCAATGGTATAATCAATGGTATAAAACTGAAAGATACCTTGTCTTACACATTTCCACAAGCTTTTTCTATTTATTGAAAACACCAATACATAAATATTCAAAATACCTTTGAATCGTGGAGTTGCTCTTGACATTCTGTTAACAACTTCTTACATGCGGTCAACTCATCTTCCAGTTCTTTACAAACGCTGATGAAATGTTTCTCGTTCTGTTCCATTTTCTTAAATGTGTGTTCTTTTTCTAACTGTAATTCCTGAATTGTAGCTTTGTTGTATTGCAGCTCATCCTACATGAAATAAATACTTTATATTTAAATGTACTTAGCGAGTGAGTGGCCGAGCGGTTAAGGGGTGTTACCCCGGTGTACTAGCACACACACACAGCCACTGATCATAACTGGTTACCCAGTATAAATAAATAACAAATTCTATTCCATTATATAATTGATGGCAATAGGGATATGACATTTATTATTGTACATGGTTATTGTTACCTGTAAAGATTTCATATTATCTTGTATGTGTACTTTATCCTTATCATCTACTGCAATCCTGTTCTCAAGCTGTAGAATTTTCTTATCACTTAAGCTGACTCTTTCTTTCAGTTTAATGCTCTCTTTCTCAAAAGTGCAAAGGTCATTTCTCATTTTATCAGTATCAATACCCGCATTTTTCATCTCCGATTTAGCCAGTTTGTGTTTGATATCTGCTAGTTCAACTACGATGTTATCATAACGAGACTTCAACTGATTATACTGTGTGCGGTGACGCTCATATTCAAAGTTGACATCCCTTAGTTGTTTCTCAAGATCATTTGCTTTGAACTCATTGGCTTCAAATTTCTTAGTTGAGTCTGAAAATGAAAAGAAAAATAATAAATCCAATAATAGCAAAGGCAGGAATGTTAATTTAACCAAAAAATGTTTGAGAAATATGCAAGAAGAAACAACAATCTAGTCTTCTGCTTTACAGTATGCACCATATTCAGTAAAATAAAGTATAGTAATAAATATTAAATTAAATCAGTTAAATGTATAATCAAAGCAGAAATATAAAGTATCACAAGGTCTGGGTTCGACATTTGGCAAGTGGGATCACACTCATTCAACATCCAACAATGGATTACTAAAGTTCAGATTTTGCCTAATTATAGTCATTTATGTGGTACAGTATTATTAAAGGCCAGGTGCGGGCAAAAAATTTCTATTGATCATACATTCCAATAATTATCGATTTCCCCTATGTTTCATAATTATTAGGATTTTTATTTGTGTTACACAAGCTTGTTGACAATAAGCACTTTCTTATCAGTGGGGGGATAGTTCAAATTACACAGTAAAATCTCTATTCTTTTGTACACAAATTTTGTAAATAGAGAGGAATTTTAAAAAGCTATGAAAAATAAACGGTGTGGTAAAAAATGTTAACAGATGACTAAATATATGTAATTTAACTAGAATTCTACATTTCTGATATTTTTATTCAACTTCAGATTTTTATTTTCATGCTATAGCAAAAATTATCCACCGTATATCCATCATCTTTTTTCACCTTCTAGGGAGTCACCAGATATGTTATTACATTAGGTTAAACTACCTAACTACTGAAAAAAAAGGCTTCCTGGTTTTTATGGCAGAATTTTGCCAAATTTTGTATTTGACCATATTAAGGGAAATTCATGTTTTTTCGTCTTGATTTCTGTTACAAATATTTGATTTATATACAATTAACCAGATATTATATTTAAAATTCATGCCTGTACCTGAGCTTTAAAACATTATTTATATACTATTAACCTTTAAGTTCTTTGTTTATTTTCTCAAATTTATCTGCCTTTTGCTTCGTTATATCAAGGTTGAATTCCACTTGTTTTAAACGTTGTGCAAGCTTAGCAGGATCCATATCCTGTTTGCATGTTAACTGGCGATTATCAAAGGTGTGGTTCTCCAGCTCTTTTACACGATCACGTAGGTCCTTTAAACAGAAAAGTAAATATTACATCATGGCTGGTACAGAAGATGAAATATAATATTGTATTTTTTATTGTAAATTTTTTAATTGTATTTTCTTTGTATCATGAATGTATTTTTTTTCTTTGTTCAATTTAAATCTGTTTTCTATTTTACAATTGTAATAAATAATTATACCTGGGATTCTCTTTCCATCTGCAATGACCTGTGGGTGGCTTGATCACTCTCTGCTTCTGTTTGTCTTAACTTGGTTAATAGATCTTTGGTCTTCTTCTCCAGACCTGCAATAATCTCATCTTTTTCTTTACCGGCTTGTTGGAACACTGCCACAGACTCTTTCTGGGCATTTTCAAGAGTTTCAATCTTTCGTTGCTGGTCAAGCTCCCGGTTGCTCTCTGCCAAAAGTGCTCCCTTTGCACGATCAGCAGTCTGTCTGTACGATTCAAGTCTGTAACAGGATATATGAAAAACATTTTCTTCAACATTATCATAGAATATAGTTGTAACTAGAAAGCCACTCCGAGAGTGCATACCTCCGCCTACTGTAAAATTCTCCTACATAAGATTTCTCCGGGAAAAAATATATATATATATATATTTGTGTGCTGTTTGTGATTTAGGCTAATTTCACTACAAACATGTGTATGCGAGTTTGGTGTAATGGTTATGTAACAAGCCTTTCAATTAACAATAGCTTCAATTGACTAACAATAGAAAAGCAACGCGAAAATCAAACGAGTGAATTTGAAAGTTTTTAAAACTACTCGCATCAAAAAAGGTGCACATTAAATCGAATTATATTTTAAAATTACAAATCACAAATTATAACTCTTGCCTCCTGTACAAAAATGAAGTTTTTTGGACAAGTAGTTCTTGAGAAAAAGCAATTTCAGTTTACTTGTTACTTTAAGATTGCTCGCTGGCTTTTGAAAAATTCTGTCCTATCTTTTAACACTCGCAGGTCTGAAAAGCTGTATTCTAAAAAGTGGTCCAGAATTGGGACCATGGTCGCAAAATTTAATGGAATGGTCCTTGACCACATATCTATCTGTATATTCATTTTGGTAAAGATCTTGTAATTACTTTTTGAGTAATCCTGCTAACAAACAGACAAACAAACAAACAGACAAACAAACACACGCGATCGATTACATATACCTTCTTGGCGGAGGTAAATAATATATAGATACTGTATTAGGAGATACTGTAGTCTCAAGAACCATATTTTAAAGCTAAAAAGCATACATGCTCAATACTATTTCATAATTAGATAAAAACTTACTGTGATGTCATCATATCAGTGCTCATGCTCTGTTCTGCAATCAAACGTTTATTCCTTTCCGCTTCAACCTTCCATTGTTCAACTTTAACCTCTGATTCAGCAAGCTTTGCTTTCAATTCAACAATCTTAGATTCCATTTCAGCAAACTTCGCCTGGGTTTCCTTTATATTAGACTCCATAAAAACAGACTTGGCTTCTGCATCAGTCAGTTTTGACTCTATAGTAGTATAACTAGCCTCTGAGCCATATACTTTGGTTTCCATATCAGCCAATTTAGATTCTGTCTCAGCTTGTTCCCTATTAAACATTTCTATCTGCTGTTCCTTGCTCTTATTTGCTTCTTCCAATTGCCTTTCAAGTTCAACTTCATAGTCTTTTGAGAATTTCAGCATCTCTTCCGTGTGCTCAAGTTTTTGCGACATTTCTGTCAGTAAATCTGTCATCTCTTCTAGTCGACCCTGTAATTCAGTAACTTTTTCAAGATTCTCTTTCCTGTTTTCACTATATTCAACTGTAGCCGTACTGGTTGATGTTATATTCTCACTTTCATCTAAACTGATATCTTTTCTTTCTGAGCATTTATTACCTGAAGTAGTATCCCTTTCTGGAATCAATTCTGGATTATTCTCAGCAACATCCATTAACGTTTCCTTTAAATTTATTTCTGGATTTTCATATTCATTGATCATAGTTAGTTCTCTTAAATTTTCTACTTGAGATTCAAGTTCTACTTCGTAATCTCTACTTAATTCCAATCTTCGTTCAAGCTCTATAACTTTGACTTTTAAGTCACTCTCCTCAGCACTTTCTTTAGACTCTTTGTCTTTTTCTAGTTGTTCAAGAAGGGAGACCACCATTTCATTTAAAGATTCACATTCATTTGTCTTCACATTCAATTGCATTTGCAAATTACAAATTATGTTGGACTTTTTGTCTGTATGTTCCTTTTCTGCAGCAGTGTGATCCGATTCTTTATGAAGAACCATGTTACTAGTCCCCTGCTTGCTTCCATCTATATCACATGCTTCCTTTTCTTGTAATTCCGTATCATTAGAAGACAGTTGCTCAATTTCTTTTTGAAGAGAAACTATGGTAATCCTCAGAGTTTCACACTCTTTTTCATGTGCCTGTAGAGTTTCCTGCATCATTAAAACTGTCAAATTGTCCTCAGTTGTCCTTTTTTCCATATTCTTGACAATCTCTAGTTCTTCTTCATGTGCATTCTCCTCTTTCTGCTGGGGTTTATCCTGAAGAGCTAGTATTTTGCTGTTAAGTGCTTCAATCTTTTGTTTATTTATCTCTTGATCTTGTAGGTTGCTTACTTCAGGTTCATTACCTCTTTCTTCTGCCAACACTCTGGAACACTCCAGTTCTTTTTGAAGAGCCAGTATTTTGCTATTAAGTGCTTCGATCTCTTGTTTATGCATCTCTTGAATATCTTGTATTTTGCTTGTTTTCATTTCATTACCTCTTTCTTCTGCCAACATTCTGGAACCATCCAGTTCTTCTTGAAGAGCCAGTATTTTGCTATTAAGTGCTTCGATCTCTTGTTTATGCATCTCTTGACTATCTTGTGGGTTACTTACTTCAGGTTGAGTAACTCTTTCTTCTGATGCCTTTCTGGAATACTCCAGTTCTTTTTGAAGTGAAAGTATGTTGCCATTAAGTGCTTCGATTTCTTGTTTATGCATCTCTTGATCTTGTAGGTTGCTTACTTCAGGTTGAGTAACTCTCTCTTTTGATGCCTTTCTGGAACACTCCAGTTCTTCTTGAAGGGAAAGTATTTTGCTATTAAGTGCTTCAACCTCTTGTGTATGCATCTCTTGATCTTGTATATTGCTTACTTCAGGTTGAGTAACTCTTTCTTCTGATGCCTTTCTGGAACACTCCAGTTCTTCTTGAAGGGAAAGTATTTTTATATTAAGTGCTTCGATCTCTTGTGTATGCATCTCTTGACTATCTTGTATGTTGCTTACTTCAGGTTGAGTAACTCTTTCTTCTAATGCCTTTCTGGAACACTCCAGTTCTTCTTGAAGAGCCAGTATTTTGCCATTAAGTGCTTCGATCTCTTGTGTATGCATCTCTTGAGTATATTGTATGTTGCTTACTTCAGGTTGAGTAACTCTTTCTTCTGTTGCCTTTCTGGAACATTCCAGTTCTTCTTGAAGAGCCAGTATTTTGCCATTAAGTGCTTTGATCTCTTGTGTATGCATCTCTTGATCTTGTAGGTTGCTTACATCAGGTTGAGGATCTCTTTCTTCTGATACATTTCTGGAACATTCCAGTTCCTCCTGGAGGGTTAGCACTTCAGTCTCTAATTTCTTGCACTTGTTTGAACATTGTTCCAATTCTTCTTGACAGTTAATAAGATCTTCTTGGATCTCAACACTCTGCAAAATCAAATCTCTATATTTGATTATCTCAGTTTATTAATGCATGACCAAAAACAACAAATGTGGTAACGGTATCAAGAAAACTTACACTTGTAATGCTTAACTGTAGGTCTTCTTTCAAAGTTACACTTTCTTTTGTCAGACTAAAAAGAAAATGTTAAATTTATATTTCAACAAGACATGGCTTTATAAGTAACACATTAAATACTTTTGTAACTAAATAGATCTTCCATAGTTTATATATATTTACCGTTCAATAGTCTTGTGTAATTCTTGTACAGAAGGTAGAGTATTTTCTGGCATATGAACTTCTTCACCTTTGACCTGAGCAAGTTCTTGGTAGGTCATTTGTAATTCTGTTCTTAATTCAGCACACATACGATCACTCTTATCCTTCTGAATATCTATGCTAACCTGGAAGTCGGACTTCTCATTCTCCAGTTGCTGTAATCTTTTTTTTAAACTTTCCTATGTATAAAATGATATTAATTATTAAGAGACCAGTATAATTATAAAGTTATAGTATTATTTAAGAGAATTATTTAAAGAGGTTTAGACTTTATTAAATAAGTGTATGGGAATGTGTACTTGCCAACAATCCTAGGATAGACAGATTATACTAAACTAGGTACTGAATAAATTGTAATTAGCATTATCTTTATTGTACATTGTTCCTTACCATCTCTTTCTCTAATATCACATTAATGTCTTTCATTTCAGATAATGCTTTGTTGGTATCCATTAGAACAACCTCAGCATCTTCTAAACTCATTTCCAGTTCCTTAATTTTCTGATAAGATTCTTCATTTCCAGTCTGTCACAAAAATAAAAGAAAATGAAAGCATGCACTATAAGGTAATTAAACTTTGTTTTACAAGGGTAGCTCTAACAGCTGTACTGCAGCAGTACAGCTGACTTGAAGACGCCCTCTTATAAACAATACAAAAAAATATACAGACGACATTCAAACATAAAGCTATAAGAGGATTCATAAAAGTAAAAATACTCAAACAAATGAAAAAGTCAATAAACTAATAGGGATCTTTCGATTTGTTGCACATACGACTTAGGAACAAGTCATGTTAATTCATTGGGCCATTGTGATGCGCTTCTTCACTCAATTTCTTTAAAAACAGTTGTGCAAATTCTAGGTCTGGACAATGACAAGCCCTGACTAACTAAAATGTTTCATATCATATTTATTAACAGGGAGTTCACATACTCAAAAACATATGTGGATTATTACCTGATCAGAACTAGGTTGTAAAGGTATAGGAATACAGATTGATCTTCTAAGTCTTCCAATTTCCTTCTCTTTTTCTTCAATTGTTTGGTTAAGTTCCTTCACGATTGATTGATGTTTTATCTAGGGAAAAAAAAAATGGAATAAATATAATAATAAATATATAATCTTTTACTCCATTAGAGTATGACATTTAAATATCAACAGGTTGTATAATGTTTCTAAGGATGTAAATACTGTATTGTATTCATTTTTGTATGTTTTTAACTTTTAAAATGGTTTATAATGTTCACTCATAAGCCAGAATTGGTTGGTCTTGAGTATGAATAAATAATAAATATAAACTATATAATACCTCAATATCTTTATAGTGAGTATCAGTAACTTCTTGTTCAATACTTGTAAATTCTTTCAATTCCATGAATTCTTCTGTGAGTTGACTTAGCTCCTTCTTCACGTTTTTACCTTCCATTTCCCTGCCATTAAATCATTTCCAAAGATAAATAGTATAATCATATTACAAAAGAATACTTTGTAATTCAAGAAAACAAAAAGTTGATTATTACTGATAAAAAATAATAAAGACTTAATTTGAGAGGGAGCTTCCTGCAACATAAACACTGTATACTTCTTATTTTTATTAAATTTATAAATATCAACAATAACATTATCATGCATGATAAAGCTTGGTTTCCACTAGGACACAAAGCAAGGACATAGATGCAATGTAAACGCAACGCAAAGTGCCATAAGAACGGAACCGATAATGTAAGCATGGTGCCATAGATGTATAATCAAAACAGTTTTTCTGCTTTGCGTACATCGAAACTGTAATGATTCAACTACTCGTAACAGAGGAATGCACAATTGATAGAAGAGTAAAACATACAGCAATATTTATAATTACATTGTTTTAAATTTTAAACTTACATTGTTATGTATTTTGTATTAATCTCTTGATTTTCTTCTTTTAATTGCAATATCTGTTGGTGCATTAATTCATTTTCACTTTTTAGTTCATCTTTCTCCTGCATCAGTGCCTCACAGATAATGATGGACTCTTTTAGCTCTTCATGTGAACTTGCCACATCATGATCTATTACACTCTACAAGTAAATATATAGAAATAAAAATATTTGGCTGAAAAAATTGTTGCCAGTGACAGATTTAAGCTCTGTCTACACTATAAAACAAGTGTGAGGTGCCCAAATATGGTAATGATATGATATCATCATGTCCATATATGTTCACATCACATTTTGTTGTCACATATGGTTTGATAGTGTAGACAGAGCTTTATAAAAAGAAAATAGAGGTAAAAAACCGTATGAATAGTTTGTTTGAGGACACAGAGGGAAAATTACACATCTTAATTAAATACATTATGTGTGTTGAAGGCCGTAACTAAAATTTTACACCTGAAAGTAATTTAGATTGGGTTGACCTACCTCTGTCTGACAGCCAATTTCTTGTGCATGAGAAATACTAACATCCATTATAGGTGGTATTTCAGAAAAATGCACAGCCCGTCGTCGTTTCTTTTTGGGTATAGATTCATCAGACGAAAAGCCTGAACAATCTTCAGCAAACTTTTCAAACTTGCTGTCTGAAAATTCTGTCAATACAAAATACAGTAGAACATTTGACATACCCTGATATGACATTAACCAGATTTTATGTACACCTAAAATGGTCAATCATGTTATCATTTTTGTGTATTTTTTAATACATAGTATGTATGTTTTTCCATTTATTAATTCAAGTTTGTGCAAAAGCAAAATATAACGTACCATCACTGCTGACACTGCAAGAGCTTATGCTACTTTTTGCTTTTGGAGAAAATTTAAAAGTGGTAGCGGCATCAAATGATCCAACCTCTGCTGCTACTGCAGCGGCTGCAGCAATAGGATCTGATGCAAGAAGAGGAAACTTTCTTGTTCCAGGACACCAGGTTTCACGACGGTTTGGCTAAAAACAAAATGAAAAAAGTATTTTCTTTTATTTAGAGTATGTTAAACATTTTCTACAATGAAACTGGCTCACATAGCAAACAAAAAATCTAAAACCTCCTCCTAAATAACAAAATCTTTACAACTTTTTGTAATTATGACAGTAATATAATACAATTTTTTACCTTTACAATTCTTTATATGATTAAGTTACCTCAGAAACAAAGCTTTACAAAATGTATGCATTATACCTTACTAACTCAGGAAGGACAACCCACCCTTGAAAATTAAATTTGGTAAAGTATATAGGGAGTGAGGTAACTGAAATGTATTGGGAATTGATCATTTTGGGTCAGAGGTGGCTTCTATTTTCAGTATGGTATCAATTGTTTCTTTTAAATCTTACCCTTTTCTTGCTCTTCGGAATGGATTCACCCTGGCCTGATATAACCATTGTTTCCAAACGATTTCTAGCTTCAATCAGTTTTTGATTTTCCTCTGCCATTTGTCTCTTTTCATTCTCTAGAGATTCCCAACCATCTTTTAGTTTATCCTGTTTATCAAACTGAGAATAATAATATATGCAAATGATGAAACAAACATCATATGTTAAGATTGAAGTTATCAATCCATACAAGCTTTTTTAAAAAATGAATTACCTGATCAATTTGTTTTTTGAGGTTTTCAATTTCACTTTTGTATCGTCTCAGCAACGCCTCATCAGACAAGATTTCATGCATTTCTGGTTTGTTCTTGATTGTCTTAGCCCGACTGGCAAACTGAAGTGTGTTATGTGTCTGATCGATGGCTGCCGGTGTTACAGTACAAATTATGGCAGTCTTTGCATTGCCTCCAAGTGATGGTTGCAGGATTCGAGTCAGCTTTGAGTCCCTGAATGGAATATAATCTGATCCAGAGCTAAGCTTGTTGATCACTTGTCCCAATACAAACAAACTCTTGTTGATGTTGCATGCTTCTTTCAAACGCACACCTTCTGCCTTTGTTTCATTTATTCGCTCAGAACCAGCCAAATCAACAAGGTTCTAAAAAAAATACTTTTTGTTAGTACTATTCATATATCAGTATGATTATGATTATCAGTATGATTGATAATCATTGACAAGTTCCTTGATTCTTTAACACTTTGACTGCCAAACACGAAGATCTTTGTGTTTGGAAACACAACGCTTGACTGCCATACACGAAGACCTTCGTGTTTCGCATTTTTTTACGAAATCCGGTAGATAGGTTAATTATTGGTATATACTATAAATATGGACACTATATTTGGTCTGGACCGTCAATATTTTACTATTTGAAAGTGACTAATCTGGTTACGAACGACTGTCAAAATGGTACCTGTCGAAATAACATACACCGCGCATCACAGTAGCGCGTAGAGCGATGGCTTGGCGCATTGTGTATCGGTCGCGCACTAGCTTCCCGCCGAAGCATTACAAATTTTTTTGTGGATTGGCATGTTTGTTTGTTATCTGAATAACAAATAATGGAGTCATTTTCAATATGAAGTCTTTAATTTTATTATTGTATGTATACCCTAATTGTTTTGGTGTTTCACTGTAAGTGACCGAGTTTCACGCAACAAACTTGTTTAGAAATGGTATGGATATTATCATCAGTTTACTAGGCTAGTAGTACTTGCCTAGGCTAGCCTAGTCGTAAAACGGTTCCGGACCAACTTTAGGCCTGGTTAACTAGGCTTGGTGTCTTTACTATGTGGATTTTGGCGAAACATTGATGTAAGATTTATGTATAAAATGTAATACATTTTTCGATAGTGATAACTTGTTTTTCTAGGCCTATCGGTGCCATGTATGTAACTTTTTCGTTGTTTGTTGATCTCACCGGGCGATATTTTCATATTGTGATGTCTTGCACAAAATCGTGAATATCTCGACTTTCTTGCGCGAAACTACGAAAAACTCAAAAAGTGGGTTACTTTTATTTTACTATTACGATTTACATATTGCGATTTGAAAATTGTTCTTGGTACCATTGTAAAGATAAAATCTTTATGATTATTTTAGTCTAAATTACAACCCACGAATTTCACGTCGGCAATCGGCAATTGCCGACCTTAAATTGTCAGAGGACGGCATTCTCTTGCCGACCTAGAAACTCCTTTCAAGCCTCCTAGCAACAACATGGTACATTAAGGGATCGTATCATTGAGACTTTTAACACGCATATTTACCACCATGTGGTGTTTAGTTAACAAACCATGGAATTAAGATGATTCCTGAATTCACTCAACCATTGCATCATGCATTTGTGTGAGCTGCATGCTTTCTATCGAGCTGGCTGGGCACAGCGCGAGACCTGTGTAGGGGAATACCCTGTTATGTCAAGCAAACAACTATGCTCTGTGTACGGCTAGCTCCATAACCACGATGTTTCTTCCTGGCTGGACATCGTTCAGCAGTTATCAAATAGAATTTATCTTGTAAATTTTAGTGTTAGTGTTGCTAGTTCTTTTTGCATAACATATAGCTAGGGAGGCTAGGCCTAGGTTAGCAAGAGGTTAGGCCATGGTGAAATTTCTATTTTTAGAACTGCCGACCTTGGCGAATTTAAGGTTGGCAATTTTTTGCCGACCTTCTTTTTTCTGAATTTCGTGGGCTGAAATTACATATAAATCAGATAACATACATAGTTTCAATCAGCTTTAATAAAAACATCGAATTGGGCTAAAAACGCTGGCGGTGGCAGTTTCTAACTGGAAAAACCTCTGGCAGTCAAAGTGTTAAACATAAAATATAATTTTAGATAAATTTAAAACTCATTCAAAACAGATTTTAGCCAATAAAACAACATAAACTACTTTAAAACTGTGTTTCATTCTGTTAAAAGTTCTGTTCTAGTTAAAATAATTCAGAAAGTTATTCTTACTAGTCTAGAAACTTTAACAGCTCCATCATACGACTGGCGATTATTGGTTCTTTCACGTGATTCAATAACCTACGAATTAGAATGAAAGATCTTTTAACAAATATACATAGTAAATATATATGAATAGAAAGAGGTATTGATGCAATGGAGTGGATGTGGTTGAAATCTGATCCGACTAAATCATAAAATTCAAACTGTCAATGCCTCTTTCTACCATCAATAATAAATGTATAATGTATAATATGGAATAGTCAATACAGTAATTACCAGTTACTTAAAATCATAAATACAGGCCAGTGAATTTTTGTGCAATTTAATAAATCAAATAAATGACTTACAATACAGAAAATAGTATGTGATCTGCTGCTATGCTCATTCATATTTGTCCGTCCGACATGGCGTTGCTCTGTAAAAAAAAATTTTTAAATAATAATATCCTTGGATATAATCCCACTTCTGGTCTAATCCCACCCCCTACTTTATGTCTGATTTCACAAACAGGCATATCCCTAGGTATAGTCACAGTATTGACTTTTGGTCTTGATGTAGGCCCTCTCTAGCCAGTTCAGATGAGGTTTTATCAGAAATGCTGTCCAATTATTGCTTTCCTGAACCAGGGTTTCCCCGGGTATAGCTCCACCCTCCAAAGTCGACCCAATTTCGTGTGCTATGGGGTGGGATTATACCAGAGGATATACAGTATTAAGCTATCTTTCCATACTCTTTCCTCTATCAGAGTTACCTCGCAGTTCTGTGTTCTAGTGCAAAAATATACCGGTCAAACATCTGGGTTGGCATTTATCAATATTTGCTTAAATTTTTGCTTAAGCTGAAATATTTAAGTGCTTAAGCAAATAACTTAATCTTATTTATAAAACCATCTTAGTAGAAAAATTGTCTTAGGTAAAATTAAACACTAGAGGGTAGCAAATTATGTCTTAAGAAGAAAAATCTTTGCTTACGCGTGCGCATTAGCTTTTTTCTCTTAGTGATGGCGGCGCCAAAACATTTTATCTCTGTATTTTCACTCCCAACAAGAGATGGAGCATTCTGGCTACTAATGTTTTTATTACTTGAAATAGAGAAAGAGCACAACAGTCGGAAATACATACGAAAATCATTCGCTCTAAAATTAAATCAAATCAGCATTTATTTATTTTTATCAATGACAGCGACCCTTGGCAGCCGATACAGTTTTGTAAAAGTTAGTCAAATGGGTTGTACCAATCCCGAAAATATTAGCTCGTCCAATTTTTAGGCCATCTTTATGAAGATCGATATCATTATTTTAGCGTCCGTAGTACAGTGGAAAACGCACTGAATGTTCAATGTTCCGGCCTAGCGCGCTCGCGTTGTCAAAAAGAATGTTTCTGTTGCAGAAATGAGATAAGACGAAATTTTTCATCTTAAGGCAGGGTGTTTTTCGTCTTAGATTTAAGACAAAATTAAGCAAATATTTTAGCTTAAATATATTGATAAATCTGACTTGGGCAAAATCAAGGATTAAGACAAAGTTAAGACGATTTTTTTGCTAAGCAAGTTTGATAAATCCGGCCCCTGATATACCACTGATAATTGGAATAGTTTGACTAATATATCATTCTGAGTTAAAGTTACATTGGATGTACAGTACCTCTGAAACTTAGAGTTATATCAGAGTTATATCGCGCTTAATTACACAGAGTTGTTGGAGAGTAACTGATCACACAAGCACTTGGATGTAAAGCTCTGTCAACACTATCAAACTTTATGTGACAAAAAAATGTGATGTACCCCTATATGGACACAATGATGTCACTACCATATTTGGGCACATCACACTATTTTTACCTTGTATAGATAGAACTTCTACCAGATTAGATACATTTTAACTGTTAAAAAATCAGAAAAGAGGCTACTGTAAACTTACGGTCCCCTTTCTTTAATAGGTCAATTATCTTATCAGCATTATTAACAACTTCTTCAGTCAAACCACTAACAAACACACGTTTCTACAAGAAAAGATACATTATGTTTAGGTGTCTATATTTAAAAAGGTACTTCTGGCTTTTGGCTATCTTTTTATAGCACACCTAATTAGATTTTTGTCATTTGATTAGATGATTGTGGGTCACAGTGAGTTGCCGGAACGCATGACAATGTTGTAATTTAATTCGGGGAAAGATGAAATGATCTATTTTCATTAAGATTCGCCTCGTGAAAATACAACCTTTCATTTTTCACCTCATAAAATGATTTGCCCCATTGCACTCATAAACCTTCATTAATGATTAATGAATGTTTATGAAATGGGACAAATAATTTGACTTATTCTTCTCTAATAAGATAACATACAATTCATTATTGTATGTTATCTTATTGGAGAAGAATAATTCATTAGGCATGAGTGAATTTCTTTATACCATTCCCATGGAATAACTATGCAAATATACATATATACTGTAATTACACTTTCTGAATGGAGAAATATGACAGGCTTGTATTTCCAGCTCACTACTAATACCACATGCTACACTTACTTCTTGTTCTCTGATGTTTAGCCCCTTTCCATCTTTACACAAAAGATCTGTGATGACTTCATTGTACAACTCCATGTAACAAACTCTCAATAGGTACTCTCGATCAGTAGACTATAAAAAAAAAACATTCTTTATTACTGCCTAATAACGCCTTAATAAGACCTAGCATTCATGTTTTTGTATATACAGTATATAATATATCTCAAATCGTAAATTCATTTATTATAGATTTCATAAAGAACAAAATCATTATATAAAAAAAATACAAAGAGCTGTCAGAAAGTTAGTAAAACTGTCATTGGTTGAAAATAAATATATTTTTATATTACAGTACACACAAGAAATGTAAAAACAAATATACAGACAGATCTGAGACACAAAACAAAGATCAGAGTGTCAAAATTATTTTTATTTGAAGTTTATCCTACCTTGTCAATGGTATTAAAAATTTGTTGAATTGCCTTTGGAATTATTCCAGGTATACTCGCATTACCTTGCATTGTGAATGTCTTTCCACTGGATGTTTGCCCATAGGCAAAAATTGTACCTTTAACATCAAATAAAAAACAATATTATTATTATTTATTCATTAATTTTGTGTTTTTAATATTTGTTCTGCCTCTCTCATGTCACCGCTGTGTCAGTTTTGTTTTTCTTTTGCATATTTATACTGAATAAAAAAAAATTACTCAGTTTCATCATATTATACAAATAATGAATGTTTATGAGTGTAATGGTACAAATAATAAAAGTGAATGATGAAAGGTTATAACGAGGTAATTGCAAACAATTATATATATTTGGTTTTTTATGATTATAGTAAATGTTATATTTAAACAATTTTTTTTCGTACATGAAAAATAGAGAAAAAAAGGTACTATTGAATAACAGTTCAATAGTGCATACTATTGCATGCCAGGAAGGAATTTATTTGGGTGAACTAATATATTATATTGTACCATCATATCCATCCATAGCTGATTCAATAATAGGCTCTGCAACTTGTGAATATACATCATTTGTTGATTGTCCCATATGAAAAACATAATCTGAAACAAAATGAACAGAATTCAATTTGTGAGAGCCAAACAAAATCAGATAATAATAAAATAAATGACACTCTTCTTTTAGTTTAAAAATGAACAACAAACAACATACATATTTGCAGTTGTGAGCAGAAGACCTACCAAAAGTATAGGGTTTTCCAACATTTTTATTCTTTGAATCTACTTGATATATCGTACTATTTTCCACCTTCCAATGTAAGTTTGTATCATGACTGGATTCCCTATAACATTAAATTCAAATAAAACAATTATCAAATAATCGTTAGACTTAACACTTTGACTGCCAAACACGAAGATCTTCGTGTTTCTCGTTTTTTAACGAAATCCGGTAGATAGGTTAATTATTGGTATATACTATAAATATGGACACTATTTTCGGTCTGGACCATCAATATTTTACTATTTGAAAGTAACTAATCTGGTTACGAACGACTGTCAAAATGGTACCTGTCGAAATAACATACACCGCGCATCACAGTAGCGCGTAGAGCGATGGCTTGCCGCATTGTGTATCGGTCGCGCGCTAGCTATGCCGCCGAAGCATTACAAAGGTTTTTGTGGATTGGCATGTTTGTTTGTTATCTGAATAAAAAATAATGGAGTCATTTTCAATATGGAGTCTTTAATTTTATTATTGTATGTATACCCTAATTGTTTTGGTGTTTCACTGTAGGCCTAAGTGACCAAGTTTCACGCAACAAACTTGTTTAGAAATGGTATGGATATTATCATCAGTTTACTAGGCTAGGCCGTTTTACGACTAGGCCTAGGCTAGTAGTACTAGCCTAGGCCTAGTCGTAAAACGGTTCCGGACCAACTTTAGGCCTAGTTAACTAGGCCTGGTGTCTTTACTATGTGAATTTTGGCGAAAGAGATTAATGATTTATAATTTATGTAATACAGTACATTTTCGATAGTGATAACCTGTTTTTATAGGCCTATCGGTGCCGTGTAAGTAACTTTTTCGTTGTTTGTTGATCTCACCGGGCGATATTTTCATATTGTGATGTCTTGCACAAAATCGTGAATATCTCGACTTTCTTGCGCGAAACTACGAAAAACTAAAAAAGTGGGTTACTTTTATTTTACTATTACGATTTACATATTGCGATTTGAAAATCGTTCTTGGTACCATTGTAAAGCTAAAATCTTTATGATTATTTTAGTCTAAATTACATATAAATCAGATCACATACACACTTTCAATCAGCTTTAATAAAAACATCGAATTGCGAAAACGCTGGTGGTGGCAGTTTCTAACTGGAAAAACCTCTGACAGTCAAAGTGTTAAAGGTTTTGATAAATAGGCTATTCACATACTGTATGAAGTAAATCTCAAAGTATAAATATACACAATATATAAAATAGACAAATTATCAAAATTCACTGACCTTGTTATTAGAGGACGAACACGTATAGCAACGTGAACGTTATCCATTATTTAAACAATCGATTTACTGTAGGTCTTCCTGGAAAAAAATAATCAACAACTGAAACCTACTACCCTATCTATAATATAATAAAGAAGAAGGTACTAAATAAAATATCGGAATGTTATTATTTATATAGGCCTAGGCATTTGATTTTGCTCAATATAATAATAGGGATATCGAAAGCTGACTCCATTTTCATTACCACGATAAAACAGCGCGTTACTATGCGCGCAATGTCATTGACGCGGTGTTTTTTTTACATTGGTAAACACTTTTTATTAGGTAATTATTCTGAAAATAAATTAATTATGAAAATATCCTTTTGAGTAAATATTTATTTACCTATTATTCTATAAGATAAAGTATTTTTTATTTCCATTTCATTCAACCAAAAATGTGAATATAGTGGTTAAAAGATCGTTATCGCCTAGCGCGTATAGACTTTGTTTACTACGAACCCCTCGGAAGGCTCAATGACCTACCATTTTCAACCTTATTTTTGTAGTTGAGCCTCTTATGACCTCAAAATGTTTTTTATTCCTACACCAAGATAATATAGTTCCACATACCATGTGCTTGTTACTAAGAAAAATATTAATTTTAAGTGCTAAAAAAACAGTTTTATCCCGATATGAGGCCTTCATGATTCGAATATTTCATAGTAACAACCCATATACCATGAAAAATATCCGTTTTGTCCATTTTTTAAATAATTTTTGGAAAATTCCGAGAGGCTCAACTACAAAAACGCCATTTTGTGGTATGATGTCATTGCAAGCCAATCAAACCTCTGCATTCGACCGCTCCGCAGGTCTCACGGTTGAACGATTTTGGATTCTCGCCCTTTGATTGGTTGACGCGAATCAACACACAGCGGAATAATTTTCTCGCGAGTGCCGTGAAGTCACATGGTCTAAGGCCTGTCCAATTACACGTGAAAATAATGCATTGAAATTCTTCGAATGAGGTTAAATTAACACTTTTTTTTATATAATAAATAAGTAATATCATATTTTATTGAATTTTACAATGTTGATATACAATTTATATTACTTAAAACCGTGATTTTATTTAATTATTTTTACGAAAAATGACTAGTTCATACAATTGTCGACTGAGGGCGCAATTTGTTTACATCGTTCGTGGCTAAAAACGATCATTTTCGACGATGTTTTAAACCCTATATTTCGAAAACTACAAGTCATATTTTCATAATTCTTTCTTTATTATAATATTGATACAAAATACTAACAGGCAATGTATAATTTGTTTGAAAAATATTAACTTTTAATTTTACATCGTTATCCCTAATAATAAATAGCCTAGGCTATACTGTATTACTATAAGATATTTTATTGCATACTACTTACTAGGCTAGGCCCTAGGCCTAGCCCACCCAGGGCCTAGCTAGGCTATTTAGGTAGGACTCGCAGGGATGCACACACGAAGAAGCTAGTCTAGGCCTACTACTCAGGCCTAAGCTAAGGGCCTAGCTATTAGGCCGCCCTAGCATACCCTCTAGCATAGCCATAGGGCCTATATATAGCCTCCTCCTAGGCTAGGGCTAGGCCTAGCCTAGGCTAGGCCTAGGCCTAGGCCTAAATGCCATAAATAAGACAAGAGAGACCAATCAATAGATTTATAATTATTATTACTAATTAGGCCTAATGGTTGCCATAAATCAAACCTAAAATGTAAACGTTCTCCCACCATGTAGGCCTATTGCAAAATTACGAAAAAGTTCATATTATACGCAATTTAGTAACTCACCTATGGCTTTCTTAGGCGGCCTA
Source organism: Antedon bifida (assembly GCF_963402885.1). NCBI lineage: Eukaryota > Metazoa > Echinodermata > Crinoidea > Comatulida > Antedonidae > Antedon > Antedon bifida. The sequence goes on along the minus strand of NC_136226.1, from coordinate 15,119,781 downwards.
TCTATCTGACGATCCACCACACCGACACCACCGCCGATGATCAACAACTCAATGACGTTTTTACAAAATTTTAAAAGTGACCGGTTGGTCTTTTCAACATTGTTTTTTTTTTGTAATTTTTATAATAAGATAATCACATCAAATATTCACTAACATAATAGATAATATAATGAAAAAGATTTCTTTTATTTTTAAATACTTATTTCTTATTAAGAAATATAAATAAACTTACAAAATATTGTTGTAAAATGATAATAATGATCTAATTACAAGCCGACGATAAAAAGGTGGCGTCCTTCTACTTACTGTATTTCGAACTCGGTGCAGTGAAGCGTACTCTCGAATAACAGGAAGATGTGAGTACAGTACTTAAACTTATATTTTCTGTTTTACTTCCTTATTAGAACAAATCATCCAACTCTCTTGTTAAAAAACTCGTATATATTTGTTAACTTTAAATACGACAAGAAAGATGAAATTCGTTCCAATATGCATCGTGATATTCATTTTGATTACAGGTAACTTCTATATTAAGGCATCAGTTTATTAATAATTATAGTATATATTAGCCTACATTATCGAAACAGATCTAGTTTCGTGTCGTACAGTGGACAGTATATTGTACAGTAGACTTATGAAAAGGTTAATGACTTTTTCGTTACAGTTATATATGCTTTCAAATGCATTTTTTTTGTATAGATACTCTGTCTGACCAATGTCCGAACGGTTTTACCGTTCCTATTTGTCCACGAGCAGATGATTCACCGTCAGAAACAAAGTGCTGTAAAATCAATAACCATGATTCATGTTGTGTAGAATCATACGAGTAAGTTAAATGTTAGCACATGTTCTTTTTCTATTGAAGAAACGACAACGAACGACAGACAAGACATAGACAGCTAGAGCGGCGAACAAATAAAAATGACCATACAAGTGTAATATTAAAGATGATGGTCCCCAAAAACATGAAAAATAACTCGTTATTAAAATTTAAAATGTTGGTATCATAAAAAGGGATAGGCCTAATACTACTACTTATACAACTTATGAAAAGACAAAATGGTTATCAACCAAAAACCTCCATTGGAGGGCACTGTCAATTTAAGTCTTTAAGTTTTTCAGGTAAAAATTATTTGCTTCCATCCAATTGGTCAAAGTTAATAACATGATATTAAAATGGCATATTCAACAAACAACATTTTTTGTCAGGGGGTGGGGGACAATATATTTTTACGCCTAATTGGCCTCTAACATTCTATAGAAAGGGGAAAAATGGCAAAATGTTTCCTACTTTCTAGGATTTTTATCAGATAATCTATATTGTTTTGACTACTCTTGTAACATGACATGCTGATTTTGCCATTTGTCCTCATCCAAGAAAGAAGATGGTGTGATTAATGTGGAAACGAAAGGGACGTATCATTTAATAAATAATATATTATAATTTTTAAACACATAAAATGAAATAATAATAATAATGTGAATATACTTTCATTTTCAGAGTATGGTTAATAGTTGTGGTAGCTGTTAGCATTGTCAGTTTCATTACGTTCGTGGGCGTTGTATGTTGCTGTTGTATGGCTGGTTGCTATTTTTATGAACAACGCAAACGTTACGATTACGTTTGGGTGCGCTCTGATCCATACGGGAAAAACCTAAGCTATCAGAATACTTAAGGAGGATGAGTTTGGATTGTGTTGTCCTAGTTTAAAATGTTGATTTAATTATTGAAATGGGTTTCTATTTCTAGTTATTCATAGGCACGAAAGTGATGTATTTTCAGTTGTTTCCGGGTTTTTATAGATTAGGTCTATGAATCGCGCATTGCGTAAACGCGAAATCATTTAGTTGTTAGGCAAGGACCAATTGCATCTAAAAATATGATTGATAAATTTACCGTCGAGCCTAATTTTAAGTTATTTATTAAGAAATACAGTATTACAATTTTTGGAATTAATTTTTTTGAAATTTTAAAATGATATGTAATTTGAAAAATTCGTCATACTTAGAAGAGACAAATTTATTTTGCGAGACAATCACCATTATAAATACCTGGTGGTTGTGATATGCTTACAGCTATAGTTTTTACTCTTCGCTTTCTAGCAGTAATGGCGGGCATCGGATGTTCCGGGTACCACCTTAACAAGGAAACAATGAATCATCATGGCCACAAAATGATGTCCGACGCCACTTGGGAAGCACACCATATTATTCTACTATAAAACATTATTTAAAAACATGTTAGAGATCACAGTGATTGATCATCTTTAAAAAGTTTCATGGGGAACAAAAATGAATGGTATTTGTTGTACAAAATATAATGCATTTCTGCCAAAAAGTTGTCCATATTAGTCACGTAATAAATGTAGTAAAACATTGTACTATTCCTGTATGTTTATGTTATTGCATTCCAGATGTTAAGAAACATTTTTGAAAGAGAATCAATAGTAACTTACTCGTGTACCCGTTTTATATTGTACTGTGTTTTGCATAATGATAAATCATATAGGCCTATAGTATGTATTTTAAATGAGATAAAACAAATAAACTATCGACACGATACTCTATAAAATATGCATCATCTTAAAACCATTAATGGGTTTTATATGAATTGAGCACGTATTATCAATGCAGACATTTCCGTCCTATTATTAGGCCTACAATAATTTCTAAAGGAAAGAAAAGTAACAAAAGGAATTTGTTTTTATAAATTTACTGCATACTAATTTTGTCTATTGTTATACATCCGGGGCAGTTACTTCAATTGCTGCGTACAGATTACGTCACTTCATGCGCAGTGAACTAGAAAAGGGGCGTTTAGAAATTGAACTCCGCCATAGCTGCTGTCGTCGATGTGAACGTCATCTATAATTCAAGTGAATGAATCATACAAAATATCACACAAAATCTTGGGCATCGACGTTTGAACAGCTACATTTATAGAGCATATATTTTATAAAAGTATTATTGCAATAAAATATTTGACTATTTTTTCTCCGGTATATTCACCTACCATTGTTGATCTGTGAAACTAACGGGTTTTTGAATCCGGAAGTTGTAGGTGAAAGGAGTTGTTGGAAGCTATACAGTAGTCGCTAAAAAGATGGGTACCAAAGACGATGAATATGATTATTTATTTAAAGGTAATTTCATAAAATACGAACTATTATTAAACATTTGTGTTATTTTTTACCTGAATTGTTTGTCGTTAAAAACTATGTTTATACAATGTTATGAGCTAGGCTGGGCTTGAAAAAATCCGGACCGGGTTGTTGAGGCCTACATTTCCGCAAAGATACGGGACAAAAATACAGAGGTTGAGGCCTGGCTGGGTTAAGTGTTTTGGTATTGTTGTGAGGCCTACCTAGCCTAGCTTAATACGTTAATAATACTGTTTGATTAGTTATGTTGATTATTTGCTTTTTAGAATTATAGGCCTACTGTAGGCCTAGGCCTATTTTGAAAGTTATGTGAAGGTGGTTATTATTATGCAGTTACTTGTTGATTCAAATAAATATTCCTAAATAGGCCTAGGCCTAAATGAAATTGGTAGGCATCCTACTTTTTTGTTGTTGGGCTCAATAAAAATAATATTAATTTTAGTAACAAGTAGTTTTTTTGTCATCAATTCTATTCTAATTTATGAGAGTGGGTGGTGGATTAAAATCGCTTTAATTAATAGTAAGTTAGTAGTACTAACTATACTGTACCAGAGGCGGATTTAGGCGGTGGCTAACAAGCTTTAGCCCCCCCCCCCCCTTTAAATAAATAGCCATATATTTTTTTTAAATAAAATAATTACTATTTTTATTTTTCTGCAACCTGACTGATCATTTTTGTTATCATTTATGAAATATTTAGCGCCCCCCCCCCCCCCCCCTAATCTATAACGCTGGATCCATCCCTGTGTACTCTTAGTCAAAAGCTTCCTAACTTACCCTGTACAGTACAGTATTTATATATTTTATAAAACCCGACACTAATAGAATGGATGTAAAACTATTATAACAATATCACATAAACATTGATAACTATCAAAAAAGGGGTCAATGAAATTATCCTTTTCAACATAAAAATAATGATTAAAAAGTAAACTGATACCAGAAATGAATTATTAATTCAATGTACTGTACAAAATGCTTTATTTATAAAAAAAAAAAGTAATGATACTGTAGTTTATGCTGATTAAAAGTTCGACAGATTGGCGTACAGTTTTACTAATAAGTTACTGTAATACAGTATTTTTAAATTTTAAATACTGTAAAACCGGCCTGACTGCAGTAAAGTATGCAAAACAAATATTGTACTGTATCGTACTGTAAACTGGCAATCCCTTTTGTGTGGTTTAGTAGTTTGATAAATGATGAGTGATAAGTAACGGGTATTTCCCAAGCTTGAATGGTTACACGTAGTAAAACCATCCTGATTCATCGACTTCTCATGGATTAGGTCATCATCATATTCTAAAGCACCAACCACCACTTACTCAACAGTTTTTGTCCTTTTAAATTCTTTTACAGATCCATTTATTCATAATAATTAGTGAAGCATAAAGAAGGGCAATAACTGTTTTATTTTCATAGAGAAAATAAAATTTATTACTGTACAAAATGGGTGTGACATCATTTCCTTATATAATGAAACCAGATACCTGTTGTGTATACCTATTCATTGATGGTTTCTATGGCAAATTGACATTGTTTTATTATTTATTATTTATTCAATGTTAAATAATTTGACAACTCTTTTACTTTAATTTTCTTTTGGATTAATTTTATATAGATTACTGTGCACTAATTCTCAATATTATTAAAACATTTTTTTTTGCCACAGTTGTTCTCATTGGAGATTCTGGTGTAGGTAAAAGTAATCTTTTATCAAGGTTTACAAGAAATGAATTTAATCTTGAAAGTAAGAGTACCATTGGTGTTGAGTTTGCTACTAGGAGTATTCAAGTTGATGGAAAAACGATAAAAGCTCAAATTTGGGACACGGCTGGTCAGGAACGTTATCGAGCCATAACTAGTGCGTAAGTATTACCTTACTGTGTTTTCTTGATCTCAAAGATCTATCTGAGAAGAGACAGCATCAGTTACACATGGATAGATACAATGGGAAATTAACTGAAAGATCTTTCTAAAAAATTTTTTTTTTATTCTATTAATGAATTGAAATTGGCCTCAGGCATAACAATGTCATGTTTCTGCTTAAAGTAAAATATGTAAATAGTTTTTTATAATGCTGGATTTCTCAATACAACTTCCTTGTTTCATGACCCCAAAGGGCAAAGTTCAGGTTTTTGTGTGTTTTGTATATTACAGTACTGCAGCTTGCTAAATCTGTATCTTAATTAAGTTCATACACTGTAACACTTTCCTCCACATTATTCAATAGATTTATATCATAAGATCGTAGTATTTCAACATTTTTAATACTCATTTTATTATGGTTGTTACTGCATACATTACAATTACATTGCAATATTAGACTTTGTTTTGTTATTATTTCAATTTTTCTGTCTGAAACCAATTAACAGCTCGCAATCTTTTATTGTCTCAAGATTTTCAAATCATAAATTTTCAGATGCTATTTTTTCTCTTTCGAGGTCACTTGTCTTAAGTTCCAAAGGCATATTTGCATCTCGAAGATGGCTGACATATTTTTAAACCAACCATATGCTTATGCTATACTGTACCAGACTTCCATGTTTATCTGATGATTTACATTATTTTCATTAATGTTTTTATTAGATACTATAGAGGAGCTGTAGGAGCTTTACTTGTATATGATATAGCTAAACATCTAACATATGAAAACGTTGAGCGATGGTTAAAAGAACTACGTGATCACGCTGACAACAATATTGTTATAATGTTAGTAGGTAACAAGAGCGATTTGCGACATCTACGTGCAGTACCTACAGATGAAGCCAGAAGTTTTGCAGGTATTTTATCGTTTTATTCCCTTCATTTTACATACAAATTGAAATAAAATTTAGTGTATTAAATTTGCCTTTTGCATCATGTGACAGTGTGATACTTATCAATGAACTGTAAACCTAAGCCTATCAAAAATAGACCTTCAAGCAAGAGCTCAAAAGCACATCACTAGGTCTGGCCAATCAAAAATAGATCTTTAAGCAAGAGCTCAAATTCACATCACTAGGTCTGGCTGTTTGATTCCGTAGCCAATTGTTTATTAAAGTTCATTGAATATTTTAACACGGTCTACAGTAGAACTACTAATAGAATGCACCAAAAGGGACTTTACACTTCCAAATTAATTTGCTGACATCTATACACACATACTTACTATGCTACTTATACTTTAATCAATATGTAATTATACGATGGCAGTATAATAATTTATGTTAATTACATGAAGTTCATACTAGATACCATAGGATTATTAACATGTTCAAATAAACTAAGGCATGTATTTAAAAAGTCATACGCATCCATGGATTAACATATATTATGACAATTGTCTTTATTACAGAAAAGAATCAATTATCATTTATTGAGACTTCAGCTTTGGATTCAACAAATGTGGAACAGGCATTTCATCAAATCTTAACAGGTATACAAGATAATTGTGATATGTGATACTGTAGTTAAACCTAAGGAAATATGTGAAATATGGTTGATAAAAACAAAAATGCACAAACAACAGATAATATACTTTTTCTTTACAGATATCTATAAGATTGTATCACAAAAGAACATCAGAGATGGTGGTAACGGAGATGGGTCGCCAACTGATGATGTGGAACCTATAAAAATACCCCCAACACAACCATATGAACCTAAAAAAAGACCATGCTGCCAATCATAAGCTTAATCAATTATAGTCTTGAATCTGTCAATAATAGAATCCTATTGCATTGTGGAAACAAAAACATCTATGATCACATCAACTATTAATTGTAGCAGATTAATATCGCTACAAATAATGACGCGAGTTGCGTTTGTATAAGGAGTTACCAGATCCAGATAAATTTGTATATAGTAAATGGATGTGGTACTGAAGTGGATGAATATTGCGTGCCAAACTGTTGGCGTTATCACGGTTGTGTTTAGCAGCCAGCAAAACCCGCACACAAGCGCCTTACACCTATAGGATTCAATGAAAATGGAACAATAAATTTAGAAAAGAAAATGGGATAATTAATAGAACCTTCAACTGATGGTTATGGAATTGGTCTACGTTAGTTATCGACCTGTCCATTATTTTTTTTTTTTTTTTTTTATTTTTATATAATTTTTGGTTGTTAATCATTGCACAATAATATTGTATAATTATCAGTATATATTAGTTATTGTTTTTTTTTTCTTGTGTTAAATGTTTCAAGTTAAAAAGATATTTTGATGCACAACAAACATTTACTGTAACTCTCCTTTTAAAAATTACACCAATAATATATTTTTTCCTTTCAGACATAAACTAGTAAAATACTAAAATTTGAAAGTGGTGTTTAATTAGACTGATACTATATGTTTGGTACAAGATTCCGGGTGTTAAACCTGAATGTATGTAATTCTTCCCTTTACGATATTTGTCTATGTAGTGGCTAAAGAAAACATGCGATAAAAACATAAGCACACATAAAGTCTATGTGCAATTTGCATAGTAACAAGATTGTTTGGATCATTAACAGGTTATTGCTAACACACAGTTATTGCGTATGTGTTACAGTACTTAAATGTCAACCTTACAATGTGTTGAAATATGCATTTCAAGGACAGTTATCCTTTTAGGGCCTGTTTCTGCAGAAAAACATGCTAGCCATAACATCTAAGCAGAAACAAGCCCCAGAATCAAATATTACAAAGCGTCGACTTAGACTTGCTATCTTAATGTATAGCTTGACAAATATACACACTCCTGTAAAGCAATACGCAGTGCTTGTAAATTTGCTGGCATATAATAGTTTAATGAGAATAACAACAGCCACAAAACACGGTATAACCACCTAATACACTATTTTTATTTAATTTGTATAATTCTACTATTCTAGCCTTGAGTATATAAAAAATGATTTTTGTTTTTCATTTAGTATTTTTTAATTGTGGATCAGCCATTTGGTGTATTATAGAGCTTTCTTCACTGATTAATTAATATTGTATGTTAATTAAATGCAATAAGTACTGCTACTTGATTTTAAAAACAAATCCTGAATAATACTGATAAATATTGTATACAAATTATGTTATTTGTTTCACTTTTTATTTGTTCCCAAATCCACTAGGTAGTTTTGTAAAATCACAGTCCAGTGTAAATAAATGGATAAACCATGTAAAGTGAATTTTAAACTCATTACATTGTAAGCCCTCATTATGAATTTTACATCTTAAATTGTCATTACCATACATACATTGCAACTCGATCAGTATTTATCAAGCTTCTTTCTTTGTTAGAAATGCAGTGTTTTGGGTTTTAAATAAGGCTAACCAACTACATTTTGGTCCTCTAGTTGCATTTACACCCCACCCTTCCCATAGTTGACCCATTTCCAATATCTGGCTGGATGCCTGTTAACTGTAGTTGAGTATAGAATTTTCTTTTACAAACATTTGGTCCCATTTCTCATTCCGATCTTTATGTCATTAAAAGAAAGAAAAAGATTATACAGTAGTTTAAAATTTGAAGCCATGTGTATTTTATGGACCAAAGACCGACAATATAGATTGATTTGAATGTAAAAGGTGCAACAAATTTAAAATAGCAGTACGCATTACTTAAATACCTACTTTAAAACCCAATTATTTTTGTGTCCTAATAAAAATAATTTTTGCAATAACATTTTTGATCGTCAGTAAATCTTTAACTGGTTTGCATATCCCTAATGTTCACTACCAACATTAATGGCTTGTCAATTCTGTTAAAAATCAATTGTAGATATTTGTATTTGTAGTGCTAAATTGTTTTATTCTAAGTTACGTAAATATTAAACAATGTATGTATTAACTCATTATTTCCAAAAACATCCGTTTCATATGAGGCAATTGCAAAGTATTATTCCCTGAATAGAGAAATCAAAAATATTTTTAATTTATTGTTTTTAGTCATTTTTGTTGTTACGATTATATTAGCATTTTCTGTTGGTTTTTGTAGACTATTTACTGTACATTAAAACTGTATAAGTTTTGTAAAAATAAAGACTTAAAATTTCTAGTCGGTTTTGAAGTTAACATTCTAGCCGATGAATGAATTTATGTACATGCGTGTTAAGTGATGTCTAAAATGCTGATGTTCATAAATGATAATAGATTACAGTTATTATTCCAAGTGTTAATTCTCAATTATGTCTCGAGGACTCTCATTTTATTTGTTTTCCAATTGTCATGATAAATAAATATATATTTTTGTTGTGAACAAATTATCCATGTTTTTATTACATGAAAAAGTCTATTACTATTAAAGGGGGGTTTCATGTAATCGTAGTAACATATTCCATTATTACACAGAGGGTGATATTAGTAAAATATTGTTTTTGCTATAAAAATGATTACTGTGAATTCCAAAATATATATATATACATCCTATATTCAATGTAGAAACCTTTGAAAATATTAGTAAACAATAATTGAATTTGTAATTTCATGATTGAACAGTCTACATGTTTCAGTTAAATAAATTGAAGTAGCTTCAAGAATGACATTGTTTATTATTTTTCTACTGTTTCCAATTTACCATACTAGATAGCGACAATCCAAACCTCCAAACCTTTTATATGCCCACCAGGAATGGTGGATTAGCCTGGATTTTAAAGTATCAAAATTATTCATGTATCATCTCCTACTCATTAAAAAAAAAAAAAAACCATGCATCTAAACTTGCCCCAAGTATCTTTTTACATATACATTTACAAGTGCCAATAACATTTTTTTTGTAAAGTAATGTATAGGATAAGTATGACACGCCATGTCTTTTTACAAATATTAAGGGCATCATCTAGAATCGTACTACAATATATCATACAATTTGACTACCTGTATTTTTAATACAAATCAAACTGCGCAGTGCTCTAGCATAAACAAGTGCTGTATTGACACCTATATGTACACTAGGGAAAAAACAATAATCAATAACACTGTATGCTCACATTAAACAAGATGTGAATTATTATATCCAACTGAATGTACAAAGAAATGCAAGTAGCATTGAAGCAGATTTGAAATAATAGATTAAGAAAAACGAGTCATTGTAATGAATGGGGACAGGTATTCACTGTGTGGATCCACTAAATTAATAAGGATAATATTATCCGTATATATTTATATGCACATTAACATAGCAATGTGAAAACACATGTGGTGCATTAATATGTTCATCTTACAAACATAAAAATAGTCACACAGACTACAAATTGACAATATGTATTTATTTTGTTCATAAATATTGCTCATTATCATTTACAAAAATACTACACTGAATACAGACATAAAAAAAAGATGACATAAAAAAAAGATGACATAAACATTGGAATTTTAATCAAATGTCCAGAGAAGATGCTAAATAACTATTTTCTATCAGAAAACCATCAGAACAGGTTCATGTCAGATTTTGCATACAGAATTAGCGACACTCCATGCTGCTACGTGCATATATTGGCTTATTGAGATGTGATTTTATTTGCCAGAGAGCATGTGACAGACGCTTTAAACAGATGTAAAAAAAGTAGGACATTGTTATTAAACCTCTGAAATGTTTTAAATAAAGACTTAATTATTACATATTTACAAAAAGATGGCAAGAACAAATATTTTACAAACAAAATTCAACACAGGGTATTTCTGTACAACAAGTTTACACAATAGTCGGACCTTAAATATATTTTATAAAAACAGATCATTGTAACCATCATTTGATTTAATTAAACATAAAAACAACAAATAAGTTTAGTTTTTATAACAAATTTAAATAAAAAAAATTAAAGTATTTTATTTAAAAATAAGGTCATTAATCATCAAATAAAAATAATTTTATATAGAATACACAATTCATTAAATATGTTTTTGTGAGGAAATCAAAATATAAAAGAGTGTACAAACAAACAAAAATGTTGAATTGCATTAAATCATATAATACAGTAGTTTATAAAAAATAAGCACTAGAAGTATACAAAAAACATTTTTAGCAGATTTTGTCTATCTTATAATAAGAGTTGAAATAATTTATTTTCACTGACATTATAATGTGTGTTCTGGTGATTTGCATTATGTAACAATGTAACTAAACTATATCTGTTTTTTAACAATCAATTAAATCGTAGAAATTAATAGCAAGATAATGTAATACAACTTTATGTCATTGTATTCCCATGTGAAATATAAATTTAATATCATATCATAAATATTATCGATTCATAAATGATATAACAGTATAACACAAACACAGTTAATAAGCAAAGCAACCTTTATGCTAATTTATTCCCATAGGTCAGGGTACAACTGTCCCTCTTTTCAGAATACATAACTTTAAGCTATGTAAATTAAGGAAGTGTTATTGGCAGGATTTAAAACAAATTGCACTAAATAAAAAATGTTTTTTATTGTAAATTTGGCAAGAACAAATTAAATTACCACACTTTATTTTAGTTATATAATAATTATAGTAATTTCAGATTAAACTGGTTCAGGCAGACATTATGCCTAAACTGTAAATAAAGTATATATTGAAAACGGATGCACTTCTGTTGCTTATGTACAATACTTATATAGATCATGCCTAAATTCTAATACATAAACTATTGAAAAAAATCAATTTGAAGTATTCTGAAATAGGACATAAATTTAATTAAATATATTAAATACTTCTTCATATTTTCCAATAAATATATATCTAAATACTGTACTTCCATACTATTTTAAATAAAGCATTTATTTTGAAAACCGAATATCATCATTCCTTCATGGCTTTCACATTTTGTTTATTCTTGTCAACTGTTATATTCATTCACCATGGAAACTTAATAGTGATACTGTACTATAATATAAAAATTATTTCATATTTTGACTATAAATATGCAATATTAAAAAGAATCTCCTTTTTTCCAAGATTTTATAAATTATTTGCTACAAAGTTTCAATTACTAAAACAAATTAACATTTTTAGCATTCTTATCTACAGTATGAAGCTTCAAATCTTATTCTTTGCAAGCTTGCACATAGACTTGCCCCAAGTCTGTAATTAGTGTCCTTTTTATGTTACTCCACCAGTCGACATTTTGATTTTTGTCTCAAAATACAACATAGACAATTATGAGTATTATATTATACATATGAAATGCCATATGTGCCAAAACATTTATCTTTACTAATTACGGGCTAGAACCTAGTTTAGTTTGCACATTATAACGAAGAGCTGTACTGCCAATGATGCACCTCAACTCACAAGTATTTACTCCTGATCCACACAGCGCTGAAGTCAAAAGTTTTGTACCATAAAATGACCATTGGTTTTATATACTTACACTACTAAATAAAGTTTAACATTGTGGAATATTGTAAACCCGAAGAATTGAAAGACGCAGTCACATTGTTTTGTTTCATGTTTTCCTTTGCTTTTGTGTGTGCACCTTTTTACTTTGAGATTTTTTTGTGTGCTATTTTCACTTGTATTGTTCTTGCAGATTGAAACCTTGTAAAGCGCTATCATTATAGCCTCATGCTTTGTTGATCGAGATAGAATCACTGATTTACAAAACGTTTTAACGCATGACTGATATTTTCATAACCGAAAAAATCAGTTGGCCCAAGAAGCCTTCAAATTATAGTCTGTGTCTGTTGGAAAAATGACCATGGTGAGTGAGTGGCCGAGTGGTTAAGACAGTGGAACCGTAATTACGTAGCCATAACATCGGCAGGGGTTCAAGGTTCACTCACTCCATGGTTCTGGTGGTAGAACGAGTCTTCTCGGATAAGGACTATAAACTGTAGGTCCAGTGTACACATCTAGCTCGTGTGCACTTTAAAGAACCTAGTACATCTTTCGAGACGAGTAGGGGGTTACCCCGGTGTATTAGTACATCACAGCCACTGATCATAACTGGGCCCTCTGGGAGACCAGTCTTTGACTGAAGAGGTCGCCCAGTATAAATATTATATATTTCAATGGTCCTGTCGATAGTTTCAGAATTGATACACAAAATACCGCAAAACATTCAACAGTATTATGTATAAATTACACAGAACCATTTTGATAAAAATTCCTGAAATGATAAAATATGGTTGCAGCAATTTCAAATTCACAAGGATGTAGGATGGTGTAGTTCTTACCAACCAATTATATAGGATGCCTTACCAAACAAATATGGCTGGCATCATAGTCACTATTGACTATGTTGGCATCAGCTATACATTGTTTTAGTCTTGCAACTATTTGGGTACAGAGATCTACCACAAGTATTTTGACTTTTGACCTCAAATGTTTCTGGGTGTTGCTTTAAGACCACTCCTTCATCGACTATCTTCAATTATAAACATCTCAAGACTTTTGGCACTGGATCAATGAAGAGATTTCAGGAATGGCATACACACAGATATTTGGTTACCACACTGGTTAGGGTGGTACATTGGTGGCTCTCTCCCTTCTTCAGTCACTTTTTCTTTCCAGTTTTTGAGCACATACGTACAGACCTAGTTTATATGTACTTTATAAATTTATCTATTATAAACATGATCACTTAATTATGATTTATAAACCTCAAATATATCTTTATCTTGAAAATATATCTTTTCTTTACAAATTATCGAATGATCTTAATTTATTCTATCCGATACTGTACTGCTCATGTTGAAAGTGGATTGATGGTTAAATTTGAGGTTGAAAGTCAAAGGTCATTAAAATGGTGGATAGCTGTAACCTCCAAGTGACACATTCTCATAAGCTTCTGGAATTTCTGCATACACAGGCTGCTGTCTTGGAACCTCGTATGTGGTAGCTGAAATGATACAAACAGATAAAAAATGAATACAGTTATCATTTACTACTACTGTACCTACTAACAAACAGATGTCGCAATACATACCTGGAGCAATTTCAGGTTGTCGTGGTGGGTTGCCATAGAAATTTTGAGGTTTCTGTGATTGACTAGCACCCCCAACAACCCCATGTTCTCGAGACCTCTCTGCAAACACTAAGAAATAAAAATGCAATTTGAATATATTTTTATAGTTGTAGTATAATATTGCATTAGGGTACAATCTATCATTATGTTTATAACAACAAATAAATAACCAGCTGTGAAAAGTTTATGAAGGAATGTGGAAGAGATTTATATTAAGGTACGGGTGTCAAAAAGTATTTTGCATACTTAATACATGCATGTGTCCCAGTTCTGAATTCATAATATTTATTAATATCACTATCACAAACTTGTGTAAAAACAATCAATGGTGATGTGCTGTATACACCAGTCTTGTGAATAAATAAAGTTTATACAATAATAATGTCTAACAGTGTAAAGTTATATATACTTATACTTACAATTACTTTTCTCAGCTAGAACTTTGTCAATATTAGAACCACTGTAACAATTAACATTAGCATGAGGTGGGATTGGGGGTGGTGTTGATTTATATGGATTATACTGATCTGCTTCAGCATCTGTAAATACAAAAAATATGGTTAAAACTGAATCAATCAATTCAATTCACCAACACCTTTTATTTATTTTATTTCAAAGAATTTACCATATACTGTAGCCTCAGGTATAATCCTACTTCAGGTATAATCCCACCCCATATTTTATGTTTTCACAAACAGGCATATCCCCAGGTATAGTCCCAGTATAGGCCTCTCTCTAGTAAGTTCAGATGCATAACAAACATTTTTTCCCTGAACCAGGGTTGCCCCGGGTATAGTCCCACTCCCCAAAGTCGGCCCAATTTTGTGTTCTACGGAGGTGTGATTATACTAGAGGATAAATAGTAATTAAAATGTTATCATCTGTTGAATATTTGTACCATACCACAAGAGAAAAAATTTAACTTAACACTTAAACTTACTTTTAGTATTAATAGGATCTTCTTTGCCACCACAAGCACCCATGAGATCCACATTCTTGGATCCAGCACCTTTCTTCAAGGGCTCATCAAAGAGGTCATTATTTTGCAATTGTATTGCACCCCTAGCACCACCCACAGGCACCGTACATGGGTTGAACTCCATCGGACAATCAAAATAATGATTCGTAGTTGCATTCCCTCTAAAACTAAAAAAGTAAGCAATATGGTCATACTTAAATGCTGAAACATAGTGGAATATTAGTTTACAATTAAATGTTGTTTTTGATTGAATATTCACAGGTGTGGAAACTTCTGTCTCCAGGAGACAGAAACTTCTGTCTCCCTACTGTACTTTGCCATCAAACAGTGCTCTTTCTCATCTGTAATGACAGGGGTTGTTACTCTACCCTCAGAACTAAAGCTCTGTCTACACTATCAAACTAGTTTGACAAAAAAAATGTGATGTGCCCAAATATAGTAGTGATATGCCCAAATATAGTAGTGATATGACATCATCACTTTTTTTTGTCACATAAAGTTTGATTTTGATTTGATGGCTATATGTTGTAGTACCTGCTTGACAATAAAGAATAAAACAATTGCATCTGAGGCACAAGAAAAATCATTTGAACTACTGTTATATAAGAATACCAAATTACATTGCATGTATGTGAATGATACATTAACCAAACCAAAGTTTGACATTGTTTAGTACAGGATTGCCTGCTTTTAATGATAATGTACTTGTCAAATGTATGACCCACTATACAACCCCCGGGAGAGGTGCATCATTTACAAATAATTATTGATACATGGTGCGTCAAAAAATCAAATGGTACGTTGGTACTATAAATAAACAGTGGTGTGTCAATGTCCACCACTTTACCACCAACAATATCATAAACAACATGGTAATTAGTTCTTCAAAACGGGTGAGTAATGCTTATCTAAAGGTAAGTCACTTTTTTGACACAGGGGTGCGTCATTGTATTCATAAGGTATGACGCACGTCATACAAATGACACATCTCTCACGGTGGTCATACAATTGACAAGTGCATATTTATGCATGCAAAAACACAAACAATTCACCAAATAAAATCTACCAGCATACACAATATATATAAATCATTGTCATTATGCAATTAAACATCGACAAAATTATCAATTACATGACTATGTATGTGAAAATGTGATAAAGTGACTGTAATATGCCAACAATTATGAAATAGAAGCGTGGATGAAAGCAGAGTCGAAATGATAAAGTGCAATTTGCAGAGAATGTCAAACCTGTCATCGTCACTAGGTGGTACTCGCATATACGAGCGTCCGCCGCTATTATTAGTTGATGCTGAATATCTGTTGATGTGAAAATTTTTATTGGTAAATTCTTATCAACGTTCTGACAATTCAACTTTTTAAGGCTTTAAATTTAAAAGACAAAAGAAATATATTACTTGAAAAGAAATTTGAAATGTAATTAACACATTGATGCATAATGCAATAAAGAATAATTTGCTATCAAACTAAAATATTAAAATGCAGGAATTATTTTATAATATTTGGATGCTTTACTGCTCATGCTATAATAAACATACAAACATTATTCTTCTGAGAATAGAAACAATTCGATGAATAATAATCAAATTACTTACGATACGGCTGGTATATGACTTTTTTCTTTTCTGCGGCGTCTTAGTATCAGGAAAAGGATAATAGCGATGAGAAGGATTATAAGAAGAAAAGATATCACAAGAGGCAGAATGTAGTTTGATCCCTCTTCTTCACCATCATTTCCATCTAGCAATCTATCAGCATTTGCTTGGATTTCTGCAATAAAACAAAAATATGACTAACAAAACTGTTTTTCATCGCAAAAATATTGTCACCCATATGGTTCCACAACTTTGTTTGAAATACAAATTTCAGCAGATACTATAAAATTAAAAAAAACCATGGTTTTGACAGATCATATAAAAATGGTAACAATACAGAGGCTGCCAATGTACTGTACTGTCTTTTAACAATCTCATTAAAAATATAACTCAAGAGTTATGCACAAACAACCTGTAAATGGTCAATGGTCGTAATCTAAAGTATATGTATAATATTTCTTTATAGAACTGGTGTAAAACATCTTCTCATATTTATGCTCATAAAAGCAATCACCAATTCAGTCAATCAGGTTATTGCATTACAAGATAAAGTTCAAGATACCAGTTTATAAAACAATGCAGGAAATGACTTGAATACTTACTTGATATACAACCTTCCTTATGTTCATCAAGACATACACATCCATATGTACGATCACATGTAAATTGATCATTCTCACATTTGCATTTGTCTTTGCAATTTACTCCAAACGACCCAACCTCACATGCTGCAAGACATAAAAAACAGAAGTTATAAATATATATAAAAGCCAGGGAATATGGACATGACCTATGACCTCAGCAACATATTATATTTTTAAATAATGGGCATAGTTGGAACCAAACCAGAAAAAGCAGCTCCTACTAAAAGTAATAATACGAATTCAAGAATATACAGTTAGTTTTCCTTTATTCTTGACTACTTCTGGTTACCTAAAACAATGTCCGTGTACCACTAGATAAAAAAAGTTTAAAATCTTAAAATTCTTTGAGCAATACTATTAGTGTAGGCATAGAGATATATCTCTATGGTGTAGGCTGGTATGTCATTTATATGAATGTCGTGTATATTTTTTGTTAAAAGCAAACTTTGACTTTATTTCATATCTTGATAATATAAGGAATAAAAAAAAATATGTTGCCATTGTTGCCGAAATTTAAAGGACCAAATTCAAGATGGCCACCAACATTCAAATAATCCTATTTAAAACCAGAATATCACCAATAACACAAATTATGAATGTGGAACAAGTCCGTTTTGATGGTATTACACATTATACAATCTTAACTATGTAAAGTGATAACCTGTCGGCCATCTTGGATTTCAAAATGGCCACCACTAATAATTTTTGTTGTTCTAAAATAGTCACTTCTCATAGGATTGTCTAAATATAAGGCTGTCTAAAGTTGTCAATGTTCTCTATATATTAGATATATAATAAGAAAATAAAAAAAGAAAATAAAGGACCTAGGAGTACTAATTACTAATGACTGTAAACCAAGCCAACACTGCGCCAAAGTATCTCAGCGGGCCATGAACTGTTTAAGAAGCATCAGAAGGACTTTCGTATATATGGATAAGGATTGTTTTAACGTCATCTACAAGCATTATGTACGCCCACATCTCGAATTTTGTGTTCAAGTATGGAATCCGTATCTTCAAAAGGACATAAATGTAATTGAAAGAGTACAACGTCGTGCGACTAAATTAGTTCCATGTATCCGTTCATATTCATATGAAGATCGTTTACAATTTCTTGGCCTAACAACCTTGTATGACAGAAGAATTCGAGGTGACCTGATTGAAGCATATAAAATTGTTAAAGATTTCGAGGGTGTAGCCAAGGATGACTTTTTCCAAATGAGAAGTAACATTAGCAGAATTACTCGAGGGCATCACCTGAGATTTTTCAAGCCTATTTTCCATAAAGGATTGAACTGTAGAAGACATACCTTCTCGCAACGAGTAATAAACCATTGGAACAGTTTACCAGCCGACGTTGTCAATTCTGAGACCGCTAATACCTTCAAGAATCGCATCGACACAATGTAGTTGATATGGGGTTTAACAAGGCACATCGCCTAAACTTTCCCATTATAACTAAACTAAACTCATAATCCCTCAGTGTCAGTTTTCAGATGTAGTTTACAGACAGGCCTACATCCCCACCCCCTTCCCAGGGCTAATTAAAATACTTTATAACAATTTCCTACCACACAGTTCTGGTCAATATGATAGCCTACTACCCCTAGCCTAAGCACAATTAAATTCAGGGTACAATTATGGTCATTTTGATATCCCACATGTATGCTTACGTGCTGAAACAGAACAAACATCGAAAGTGAGGAAAAGTGGGCCATTTTGACCACATTTTGGCCCCTAATGCTTGGTTCCCACTAGAGACGCAACACAACGACGTAACGCAACGTAAGGGATTTGAATCAATCACAAGCAATGGATTTATTTGATGGTCGCTTGTCATTGGTCAACTGGTTTGCGTTGCGTCTACGTCCTTGCGTTGCGTCCTAGTTTGAACCAAGCTTAACCTGGATCCTAGATGGCGGATGATGTTCAAATGTAGTTTACAACTTTCCCGGTACAATTCTGGTCATTTTGATACCCAATATGTAAGGTTATGTGCAGTAACAAAAATTTGTATATAAGAAAGTATGAGCATTTGAAATGAGGTATTGCAGTACTTTCGCTGATTTGTTTCTGAACAAGCTTGTTGGGATCACAGATCAGTCTGTTGAAGTTTGATGGATACAATAGTAGAGAACGAAGGAAGGTCAACTTACTATATCGCATTCAAGACAGCTCACTGATTAGAAATATTTCATTTGGCAGAGTTAGTTAGTTAGTCATTAAACTGAAGAAATTTATGAGATGTTTTAATATGAAGAAGTGTACTATACTGTAGACCTCCTGATGGTCAACATTTTGTGTTAATCACCATGTTGTTGTCATAGGCATATCATTTTGTGTCATTTCAATCTAGTTTAATTTAACTTACACACGTTTTAATAAGAAATTTAACCCAATTTTTAAAAATGGTGGCCATTTTTAAATTCAAAATGGCCACCATTTTGTGTTAATAACCATGTCATTGTCATATGCCTATCATTTTATGTGATTTCAATCAACGTCATAACTTACACATGTTTTAATAAGAAATTTAATCCATTTTAAAAAAAAGGCGGCCATTTTGAAATTCAAAATGTCAAAATACTGATGAATATAGGTTTATAATAATTTTTATATAGCAGAGCAGAGAGTGTTACTTTGTCCAATATGGTACATTTATTGGATATTTTACGTATTGCCGGCCATCTTAGATTTGACACCCTTAAGCTTTTTTTAAAAAATGGCAACATATTTTTTTTATTACTTTACATCCTAAAAGACACTAAATCAGCTGGAATTTTGCTTTTAACAAAAAAATGACACGAAATTACATAGTGGCCTACACTATATAGTATTTACTTTAAGGTGTAATGCTGTGAGACTGACAATAAAGAATACGTACGTATGTTACACAATAGTCCATCCCAACCAGGTTGACATGTACATTTCCCAGAGTCCGCTTCACAGTCCGCTCCGTTCCCACATTTACAATCTTCAGAACAGTTTTTGCCAAACTTTCCATCTGGACAATCTGAAATAAATTAAGAATAAGTTTTATTTTATATATGTATTTTATCTTTTAAATTGTAACCGCATTTAAAAAATTAATTTTTGTGCAATAATGTGTGTGTATTCTATATATTAATTTGTTTTAATATTTTATATTTATCTGTACTACATTAATACTAATATACTGATTAGTACTAATATTTGCCAATCTTTAAGAAGACTTTCTATTATTTTATTATGATAAAGGACAAATAAAGGATTTCAGTATTCAGGTGTATCTTTCGCAATACTGCTGCACTCTCAGTCAAACATCAATATACTATGTATTCTTAAAAATAGGCTGCATACTTACGTTCTGAACAAACAACACCATGCCAGCCTGGCTTACATACACACTCTCCATCGTAAGGATCACATGACATAGAATTTTGGCATTTACACTCTGATTCACAGCCAAACCCATAGAAACCTTGGTCGCATGCTATCAAAACGAGGACATAAACATAATTTTTAATGATACTATTTGATGATACTGCAAGATATTTTACTTCTATATCTGTGTGATATGAAAACAATTTTTATTATGTCAACAGACTTGACCTCATTTCATACCTTTGTCAATTAAATGGCTTGTAGTACCGAATGAACTAAAAACTTTTTTTTTATTCTGATTGCTTTGTCTAAGAAATGTCTAAATTCAAATTAACACAGATTTCTTCTAAATCATTATGTGAACAGACTTGACCTCATTTTATACCTTTGTCAATTAAATGTAAACATTTTCATCTGGTTTGTAGTACCAAATGAATTAAAAACTTTTGTTTCTTTTATTTCGAGTGGTTTGTACAAAAGAAATTTATAAATTCAAATTAACACATATATATACTAAATCTTTATGTGAACAGACTTTATTTCATACGAATATTATCATTTTAGGTAAGATAGTGACTTACGTTTTTCACAGTAGTGACCTTGGAATCCTGGTTGACACAGACATTCACCATTAACAGAATTACAGTCTGCACGGTTCAGGCACTGACATACATCTTCACAATTGTGTCCATACATATAGTTATCACAACCTGCACAAGTGAGAGAGAATGTAAATATGAATAGCATAGCTCTCGTCACTGTTTTCCATATAAATTTTCTGTAATTTTGAAATATCTGTTATAGACAATATGTTCCAGAATATTGTACTTACTATTAGAGCAATAACAATTATAAGCAATCAACATTTTGTTTCCAGTTTATTTATCTATTTGTTTATGCGGTGCGGTCCAAGAAACAAAACAGAACATATTGAAAAATAAAAAGACATGAATAACTAAACTGTAACTAAACTCAAAACTATTTACAAGCAACAATACAATAATATAAATTGATCATTCTCCCATACAGAACTTAAATATTTTTGTACAAAATTTTTCAAATGAATTGTATGATTTATTATTGCAACTGCTTTACACTAAATACTTGATATAACTTAATGCAAAAGGACGATTTGTTGCTTACTTTGTGAGCATTTTGGACCTGTAAATCCCGACGGGCAGACACAGCTGGCGTTCTTTGAGTGGCAAGTTCCAGTTGGGCAATCAGGGCAAGCATAATCACACTCAAAACCATAGAAGCCATCCTTGCACACTAACAAATACAATACAAAACTTAAGAATTACAAAAATATCTCGTAAAGTCATCATTATATGTATGATATTTATTTTTATTTTTAAAATGTTGTCATATTTTAATATGTATATTGTAAATTGCAAAACCTAGTTTCCTACAGTTAGAAATGAATAAAGTTTTAAAAAAACCAACATACAGTTTTCACAATGTTTTCCGGAAAATCCCGGAGGACAGATACACGAACCATCAAATTGATCACATGATCCTTTGTTTTTACAACTACATGTCTGTTTGCAGTTTGGTCCCCAGAAACCATCAGGACAAGTGCTATTACAATCGACACCTGTTGAAAACAAGTATAGTTGATAAGAATAAGGAAGATTTATGTAGTGTGCAAAATAACAATGATGTAATTAGGACTTACCTGTGTAACCAAGGAGACAGATACATTGACCAATCACATTGTCACATCCATTTGAATTTAACCCACAGTAACTGCAATTATTTTGACAGTCAATTCCAAACATGGATGTCTATAATTGATAGTATAAAAAATTGTAAATTGCACAAATATCCACTCAGTGAAGTATAAATAATAATAATTGCCTAAATTATGAGTATTTTGTGGTAGTGCTATTTTTTTTGTGAGACGATGAATGATTAACATTTAAAGTAGAAATCATGCATACTGTACCTGACAGGGCATCTCACATTTTTCACCTGTAAAGCCTGCAGGGCATATACAAGTTCCTCTGACAGGATCACATGGTGCACCATTATCACAATTGCAAGACATATTACAACCCTTGCCATAGAAACCTGATGAACAAGGCTTCTCGCACAGAATACCATCCCACCCTGCCAACAAAGTAAACAAGTTTATTTATTAACTTGCTCTGTCTACAGTATCAAACTTTATGTGACAAAAAAATGTGATTTGCCCATATATGGACATGATGATGTCATATCATTACCATATTTGGGCATATCACTACCATATTTGGACACATCACACTTTTTTTGTTAAACTAGTTTGATAGTGTAGACAGAACTTTAGTTACTGTATCTAATTTTTCAAATAAAGTTTATTTTGACAGATTTAAACTAAATGTTAACAAAATCTGTTACGTTTAGTTAAATAGGTAACCTGTTTAATAATGTTAATCAATTGGTAAACTATGAGTGTGATTTACTAAATTAAGAAACACTATTAGCATTAATCCTAAATAAAAAATACATTTTATTTACATTAAAATGTCACCAACATTTGAAAGAGCACATACCTGGGGCACAGTCACAAGTACCATCAACATTGTCACAAACGGCTCCATTCAAACATTTGCATGTGAGGTCACAGTTCAATCCATATGACCCAGACATACATGGTAGTTCACAACTGAAATAGAATACATTAAGTGAAAAGTGATAACAGTACCTTTTGTAATCTAACAAATGGTAAAAAAAAGCTCGAAATTGTTATAAAAATATATGTACAGTACAGTATTTGGTAAAACATACAATATCATGAAATTTACTATATACTGTAGCTACTGTACAGTATTTTGAAACAACTTACTGTTTTCCACGCCACCCTGCAGTACATGTACAAGACCCATTGATAGGGTTACATTTACTTCCATGCAGACACCCACACAATTCTTTACACTCAAGACCATAGAATCCAAATGAACATAGAGATTCACAGTTGCTACCCTCGTACCCAGGGGAACAGACGCATTCACCAGTATGGCTTAGACATCTATAAATAAAATCATAAAATATTGAGTGAATTAATCTTTAAACATAAAGTTGGAGGTGAGGTGTTGATGAAAAGAACATGCATATTTAAGGATAACATCTTGCATGGGGGAGATTGACCTGGACCTTTTCATCATTTGAGGGATGTCCATACTTGGAAATCTGGCATTTTGACATGTTACAATATAACGAGAAACATCTGATATTTAGTGGGACATCATGTTAGTAATATAAAAGGATATTGGGAAATACCTCGATGCTTTCTCTCTATTACATGTGCAATCCTTTGTACAATCACTTCCATATTTCCATGCAGTGCATTCTGTTAAAGATAAAGTTGATTGACTTTCTAAATAGAGTTAACTTTGATTTGATTATTGAACTTCTATAAACTGGGTGACCTCTTTCAGTGCAAGAATGTTCTTCCAGATGGGAGATGATTTCCTACTCTTTTTAAATAGTATACCAAGTCCTTTATCATGCATCAGGACCAATGGATTACAAGGCAATAAGTAAACTTCTATCTACACTATCAAACTTTATGTTACAAAGAAATGCGATGTGCCCTTCAGTCGCCTAAGGCGACTCGGCGAACGGCTAGCACGCGTAGACTACTAGTGTAGACAGAACTTGCCTAAGGATATATCCAATACTGGCAGGTCTCCAACCCATGCCTCTCACATGGTATTCTGATATCCATTACAATTATGCCATATTGCTCTAATAAAGTAAGTGTTGCCACTTTAACTTTCTTAGCGATTCTATCATGTTCTCTATGCCAAATAAATATTATTATTCTATTGAAACCATACTCCCTGAAAACTGCCACCATACATTATGCATTATGAGATAATCATTTTTTTTTAAATTACAAAATACATTTACCATCTTGTTCACACTGTAGTCCAGCATACCCAGGCTGACACCTGCAACAGAAAATAAATTTAAAAAGTTTAAAAAGTACTTCTAAATACCTGATCACAGAAATGGTTGATAGTTGAGTGAGTGAGACATGTACTTACGTGCATTCTCCATCAATGTGTGAACATGAAGCACCATTTTGGCAACCACAACTTTCTAGACATTCACTACCATAGAAACCTTGTTTGCATCTCTTTCTACATCTTCGCCCAATGTAACCAGGAAGACATGTACATTCTCCTGTTGCTACGTCACATGATACTGCATTATCACATTCGCATTTCTCGGTGCAATTAGCACCGTATGTGCCTTGTTCACACGGTATTGAACAAATTTCACCCTGTAAATAGTATTACAAACAATTTTAAAATTAATAATCTTTATTGAACAAATTTCACCAATAGTATTGCAAACAATGTTAAACTAATAATCTTTAGTTAATTAAAATACACATGATTCTTTTATATAATATTTACCTTCCATCCAGCTTCACATGTGCACTCCCCTGTTTCATGATGGCACGATCCATGGTGACAGCTACATTCTAAGGCACAGTTTAAGCCATGAGTGCCGCTTGGACAAGTCGATTCACAGCTAGAGGTGTGAAGACAAAGATAAATATAAATTCCTCATTCCTTATACAAACATATTGGTTTAAAGGTAGTATAGTATAGTAATTTATTTTCCACACAACATAAAATACACAATGTGAATGAATATAAATCAATTTAAAGCTCTGTCTACACTATCAAACTCCTTTGACAAAAAAAAAGTGTAATGTTCCCAAATATGGTAGTGGTATGACATCATCATGCCCATATATGGCTACATCACGTTTCTATTCACATAAAATTTGATAGTGTAGACAGAGCTTAACAAGAGTATTTAGTTACAAAATAAGTCAACACTTACTAGGGTCCTGTGAAGCCAGGTTTGCATTTACAGACACCATTGACAGGGTCACACTCGGCATCATTCTTACATTCACAAGGTAACAAGCAGTCTTGTCCATAAAGACCACTACTGCATGTAGCATTGCAATTTGCACCTGAAATGTAAATGATCTTTGTCCAGGAAAAAAATCAACATGCGATATTGGTAGTTTCAATTATCAAAATTATCTTTCTTATTACCTCCGCCAAGGAGGTTATGTTTTCATTCTTTGATATTATCGTAACAATATTATTATTTACAGACCTGTAAATCCAGGGGTACAGGAACATATTCCATTAAGTGGGTCACAAGAAGCACCATTTTCACATTGACATTTCTCAGCACACGCCACACCCCAAAAGTTTTCTTTGCAAGCTAAAATTTTAAAAAGTCATATAGGTAATGTAAAATTACTTTTATTTATCGACAAAATACACTCACTACATGGTGTGAAGGAAGTAAAGGTTTGATTGATTTGACACTGAAAAGGGAGACTTCTAAACATTAATTTACAACAAGATCTAAATACAGTATACTGTTTTTATGTCATTTTGAAACTACAAATGTTTGGACTCGAAGCTCTCACAAAAAAGTGTCTCACTAGAGATGATGACCGGTTGTGGGTTAATTATTTTTAAAAATTTGTTATAATGTATATATTTATCTAATAATAATAATGTCTTGTCTGAATGGTGTCTGTGCGTAAATGATGATTGGTAACCAAATTGAAAAACAATCGCTTCTTTTGGTGCATATTGTAATTGTGTCATAAGTACTAAAAAAACCCACTTGTATGCTATTGTACTGTATGTAAAAAATATTATAATAATAATATAATATGTACTTACGACTTTGACACTGATCTCCACGATAACCAGCAATGCATTCACAATTATTTGGTGACATACATGTGCCATGCAGACAACTGGGAGAACACAAAGCTGAAAAATAAACAAAAAATCATCAGTTTTATAAATACATTACTGTACAAAGTTTAATCTTAAGCGATGTCTACACTATCAAAAAAAGTGTTTTGTGCCCAAATATGGTAGTAATATGCTCAAATATGGTTGTGATATGACATCATCATGTCTATATATTGGCACCACATCACATTTCTTTCGTCACATAAAGTTTGATAGTGTAGACAGAGCTTTATATAAAGCTGATAGTACATTTATAAACTATTATAAAAAAAAAGAAGTAAACTTTTGATTAAATTCAAACTGTACTTACGAATACAATTAGATCCACTCCTCGCATAACCTGAGCAACATTCTCGCTTAGCTCGGTACATTGTGCGCACTTCTTGTCGGTAAGCCTTACGGTACAGAAGTCTGCAAGAAATAAAACAATGAGAATATTCTAAATGAATAGCAAGCACAGACAACAATTAAATCAAATTGTAAATTTAAACCTCACATAGCATTCTAAAATTACTAAGTTTGTGCAATTAATTTCCAAAATTCACTGTATATTATAATAAGATTTTTTAAAAATAATTTTAGGTCAAGTACACAGTATTTTAATCTTTTTTTTTTTATAAGCTCCAATCGCTTAAACAATATTCATTCATAGGCGGATTCAGTGGGGGAGGGAGTTGGAGGGAGTTGGAGGGGGAGGGAGTTGGAGGGGGAGGGAGTTGGAGGGGGTGTTTCGCCACTCTAATCACTTCTCTAGATTAAGCCCACTCAAATGATGTTCATGTGCTTATTGTGTGATTGTAGCGGAGACGATTCAGTGATGGAATTATGAAATTGTTATGGAATTATGAAATTGTTATGAAACACATTGATCTGAAAAGCTGTTTAATTTATTGATTTATGCAGCTAGACATGAAGCTGCAAAGATAGAGATGATGGCTGTATTTATAATTTATAATCTTTTAACTATCTAATGGAACCATAATCATTTCATAATAAATATTAAATAATTTAATTGATTTCACAAAGTGAAGATAGCATAGCAGGCCTACTGTACAGTAATTAATTAATTATAAATAATTAATTTAAAATATTTTTGATTAAATTTTTAAATTTATAATAGGTAATAGACAATAATCATATTTAATTAATTTAACTATAGTAATTGAAAGAACATATGTCTTGTAACAGTATGTATAAAAAATCAACACCTGAATTAAACAAACATAAATGTTATTGTCATGGTGTAGAATAATAAAATGTTATATGACAAAACATTTGAAAGCAGGGACCATCTAATATGTTAAACACATGGGGATCCTCTTGAATAATGCCGCAATATTTTAAAATATAAAGTATACTATACGATATCCATACTACAATTCTAAGATAACATGGTCCTGTTTCTGCCGCGAAAAAATAACCAGATAAATAAATTAACTACAATTTTATGGAAGCAGAAAAAGGACAATATTTTCAAATTTTAATGTTTTTGCCATTTTTCCCAGATTTTCTATAGTGAAAAAGTACAAATTTGTATACATATTTTAAACAAAAATACTTACAGTATACAGTTTTTGTTTATAGCAGTGTAACAACCAAGTATTGAGTTCCATTTAATGTAGAAAAAAAAATTTACAAAATGGAGTTTGGTTGATACCATCATTTTAAAAAGGAATGTTTTTAAAAAATATTTTTTTTATAAAAGTATACCTCATAAACGTACCTATAACTTCCAAAGTGGTGTTTTTATATCAATTGAGATTTTGTAATTTGATAGTCAATAGGTTTTTCAACAATAATCATGAACAAAAAAATGGGGTAAATTACGTACATAGGTTTTGTGTTGCCAGGAAAATACGGAAAATACAAAAAAATAAAAACAAAATAACAACAAACAAAACACATAAAACAAAATTTAAATATTTGGCTTGTCATAATGCTACTAGAGTCATACAAATAGTTTAGATAAAATACGAGAATGTGTTGCCAGGTCTATTTCAATTAATTGGCAGAAAAACAATATTTTGCATTGAAATATTTATTGATGGAAAATAATATTAAACGTTAAAATAATTACGTCTAGGTTTTTATAAATTTTGACATCTATTTTGTGTAAAGAGATACACAAAGACGTTCCAAAAAATCTGACCTTGTAAATAGGTCATTTGAGGTCAGAAGGGGTCAGAATGCAAAACAGGACAGGTCCCCACTTTACTACAACTGTTCATAGTTCATAAAAATTCAAAATTTCATTTTTTACCTAGTGTTACCGTAGCAACCATTTCTATGTGTAACTAAGGAAAGTAATTTAAAAAAAAAACGAAAAAAATGGCGTTATTATGAATACATTTTTTTGAATTGATTGCATTTGTACTTTTTCTCAATTTCACTTCTACTGCATTCTAATAATCATAAAGTGATGACAAACTTGACCTTGTAAATTCATTTTGAGGTCAAATGAGGTCAACATTTTACCATAGTAACTGTTTCTATGCGAAAATATTGAAAAAATAAGGGGTTTTCATAAATACAAAACTTTTTTTCTACATAGTTTTACATTTCTACTTTTTCCCAAATTTACTGAATCCTAATAATCTCAGAAAAAAAGTCTTGAATAAATAATAAAAAATCTGAAGGTAAAAAAATTGTCATTTAGTGTTATCTTAAACCTGTTTCTATATACATAACTAAAATAAGGATAATTTTTAAAAAATAAATAAAATATGGGGTTTTCATGGGAAAAAAAAGATTGTATTTTACATATTGAGGTCAAATGACATCAACATTTTACCTATAGTGTATTGTAGCAACTGCTTCTATGTGTACAGTAACTAAGTACAATTTTGTTAATACGGGGTTTCATGACTACAAAAATTGATTACATAGCTTTACTATTTTTTCCCAAATTTACTTATCTACTGAATCCCAAAAATCACAGAAAAAGTCTGATCTTGTGAAAGGGTCATTTGTGGGTCAAATTGTGTCAAAATGTATTATTTATCTTAGCGTTTCTGTTTCTATGCGTAACTAAGGATAATTGTTTTTTTAAATACCGTAAGCGGCCACATTTCCAGGTCCACGAGAGTGGTCGCTTACGGGAGGTGACCCCTTACCGGAAGTAATTTGAAAATGCAAATAAGGCATGCCTGCTAATAATCTAGGCCTACAAATTTAAATTTGTATAAGTATGAAAAATCTAAAGAATATCTCAAGTTTAGTCACCATAGTAACTGTTGCTATGCATAACTAACATGGAGTACTTATTCTTTACTCCATGATAACTAAGGGAAATTAAATAATTATCAGATAATTATCAATTAATAATTACTACTGAATCCAACAATCATAGTAAAAAAATATAGAATTCACAACAAATTTAAAACCAATATTTAATATAAAATGTGATATTTTACATGCTGACCTTAATTAAAGGGGGATTCTGGGTTTTAAATTGCTTTTAAATATCGTTTATTTATTAAATAAAAAATATTATAACAATATAGACATGTCAGAATGAAGAAGTAATAACGAGAAATTAAAAAATTAAATTTCATATACATTTTAGGGTAAATTCATGGAAAGTCTGTTTTTCAGCAGCTTAGGGAAGCTCATTAATATTCATGAGATATTCACAAAATCACGTCATCAGTGGATTCCAAACTCGCGACGTCATGTACGTTGTGTTTGTCAACTAATTTACATCTCTCTCCCCTGTCAAACCACGACCACCCGATCATTGTGAAATACATTTTTTGTAGATTTTCTAAGCTAGGCCTAAAGTGTAATAATAACAGTAGTAGCATATATTTATTTGACATTTAATGAAATACAAAATTTAGTACAGATTACTCCATCGTACAGATTATATATAGATTGTATACAGTTATACTATTTTTATACCTCGAATAGTTCAGATCGTATTATCGGCTTCAAGTACTAGGCTAGGCCTAGCCTAAATCATTTTTTGTCATGGGTGAGAGCCACGATGGCTACCCTACGTTTTAAAACATTGGGCCCATCATGGCCATGGGCCTAGCTAGCCTACTACTAAACGATTGGCCCATAAATAACAAAACTCAGTGGATCCAAACCCATCCTATCAACCAAACTCCTAAACAATCTAAACCTAAAACGTTCTACAAAATCGGCTGTAAATATTGAGGCAAAACAAGGTCCGATCGCCGTCCGCACGTATGGTGTCCCGATCGTCTAAGTAGGCCTAAAATAGGCCTAATTTACTCTCCAAAAAAGCGGATACTGCAGCAAGCAATTAGACCAGGTAGTAGGAAGGAGACCTGGCCGATTGAGCTAGCTAGTGTAGTAGACCCTATGCGAATTGATACTACCAGGCCTTTTACTATAGGCTACACTTGTTAAAATTAGCAATACTTATGTTTACAAATATTCCAACTCTCTCATTCGAGCTATGTTATCTATACCATTCCGGTAGGTCGAGTCGACCTTCAATCAAATACTGTACATCGTTCATGTTGTGATTATAAATGGGGTATACTCGACCCGACCAGTTTGGTATTGTATACTGTATCTGCTTATCACGTGACGATGCCAAGCATGGGCAGAGAGAGCACGTGTATCATCGTCTCGCTCTCCTCGCTCAGCAGGAATGTATACGTTACGCTTCATTGATTTTGAAGGCTTTCCCTAAGTCAGTGCGAAAATCGGCAAACGTAAAGTGCAAACATATCTAAGTTTTCACTGTTTTGATAAATTTTCATAGAAAATTGACTTCATAAATGGGAAGACCGACTAAAATTACATCAGATAAGTATAATTTTACAAAAGTAATTGATATGGTTAATGATAACGAGTCGTCGGAAGATTGACCATTTCACGAATTTCCTATTCTGTAACACAGTGTCATATCGCCGTAGCTGCACTTGTAATCTGGCCTCATTTCACAGCCTTCGTTCTGCTTCACTGGGCGCTTATATAAATTGAAACTTTTACCGTTCAAGAGACAAACAAATATATTTTACATTTTTTACTATTCATTTTAAACCCGGAACCCCCCTTTAAATGAAATGAAATTTCTTTGATTATCTGATTTTAAACCCATTGGTCAGAACAATTCTTAATGTTTTATATAATTCTAGTTGTTTTTTGAGAAAAGAAACCAATATTTTTAATTATAGATTCTGTAATTCCCAGTTTTAATGTAATTTTATAGGTTATATCCTCTGGAAATTTGAATAAATTATCAGATCGTTGTGAATTTTAATCTTTGCAACAGATTACTCCTCTCTTATTTATTATTATTCTTGTTTTTACTTGTGTCGATCATCATAGAGTGTCAAATTCATGCAGTCAAGTACCACCCACATTGCCGCTACCATTTCCCCAACCAATAGACGGATTCAAACTCCTCCATGCCACACCAACCACCCCCCACCCCCTCTCCAAGCCCCCAACCAACCCTAAGTTTTAAATTGCAATGCAAAACATACGATATAAAGTTACATTTTTAGACCTTCGCCTCCAACTCCCCAACTATTTTAAAATCCTGGATCCACCACTTTCCCCTCTCCAAAATTGAACCAATCAAAATTTAATCATATACTCAGGTATGTTAATGCCACATAACAAATATTGAAGCCCTGATGTGAAATTTCATTTCATAAGCAAGCAACAGATCAAAATGTCACTGTGGACTGAAGAAATAACTATTTTTGCAATTCAATTGTGGGGAGAAGTGAAGGTTGGGGGGAGACTGCATGGCAACAGAAGAGGTCGTCTTCTAGCCCTAGCGACTCTTCTTCTAGCCCTCCTGTCATCATCATCATCATCGTCGATGAAGTTGGATGTTCCGAGAAGAACAGCAGCCAAAGTTATCGGCAAATGCCGTCGTCTTCTTTGCATAAATCTAGTCAATGGCCATTCTACATTTCTAGATTGTGCTTGTACAGTATGTGTGGTGTAAATTCGTTGCCACTTCTGCTCATTAGATTTAAAATAGAAAGCAATGCTACGACGTTTTGAGAAACCTCACTACACAAGACTCTAGGTCAATCCATACTTCCGTCTCACGAAATGCATTTTGGGTAATAAAAGCCAACTTTTTTACAGCCCACCCACAAAGTATGTGCAGCGGAAACGGTGCACAAATTTCATATACGGTATATATACGGTATATTTATACGGTATATTTATACGGTATATTTATACGGTATATTTGGGATTGGCAGCAGAAACGGGGCCTTTGATTCTTACAGACAATGTCTCTTAATATGTCATAGATGGGACTAGTATGGGATATTAATATAGTCAGCCTCTGCATCATGGGACTATAATAGGTAAATTTTAAGGAAAAAATAAATTAACTTCATTTATAATAATACTTATATTATAAGTCATACAGTGTATGGTGATAAAATGAGTATGAATTGAGCGAATACAGTAAATAATTATGTACTTTTATAATTTTACATCTGTAAAATTAATTAAGTGTTCCTGACACAAAGAAAAAAAAGCAATCCAATGAAAATAGAGCGTTAGAATAGATACTGAATGGGAACGTGTGAACTCAAAAGACCCACATGTGTCTTTCTGTCAATTCTTAACATTGTTTAAAAGTCTATGTATTTTAGAATGTGTAAGTTCAAACAGTGTTTTTTTTATGATAAACAGTTAACAATAGCAACCACAAGTTTCCTTGGTAAATTTGTTTTGTATTACTCCAGCTGCAGTAGGCCTACAACTGTAGTTTTAGTTTCACCCAAAACTGTGTCCTTCAACTTTGATATTGTCTTTCTGCTTTGTTTTAGTTTAAGATTCTAGGACTAAATATTAAAATATTAATATAAAAGATCAAATACTGTACTAGGACTAAATATTAAAGATTAATATTAAAAATTAAATACTGATACTATACTAGTGTAAGAATAAATATTAAAGATTAATATTAAAAATTAAATACTGATACTATACTACTGTAAGAATAAATATTAACGATTAATAATATTAAAAATTAAATACTGCACTAGGACTAAATATTAAAAAATTAAATACTGTACTAACTGTAGGACTAAATATTAAAAGATTAATATTACAAATTAAATACTGATACTAGGACTAAATATTAAAATATTACTATAAAAGATTAAATAATGTACCAAGACAATTATTACAACTTTAATTAGCTATGTGAAATTGATAAAATTAATTTTGTTTGCCATTACCATCAAATCTATAGGGTGTTTAAGTTAATTATAGTCAAGGTTATGGATCCATCTAACATTTTACAATGGGAAATGTAATTAGGAAGCATTTGAAAAAGAAATCAGTCTTGTTCTTTATTTGTAATTGTAATTAGTTACCTTGATACAAATGCTACAGTATACAGACAGTAGTAGATTGTTTTTTTCAATGGTCATACTAATAGTAAAACTTCCACTGGTTCAAGGAATTTTCTTCCCTGAGGATACACTCAAATAAAATGTACAGTATGGTACAATAAGCATAATCTTCGCTTGGATAAGGTTTAGTTTTAAAAAGTAGACCTCTTCCTTCTCCAAAAACCATAGAACACCTCAAATGTCATTAGTGACTTTTGATCTGGAATTATATCCCAATATCAAACTAAGGGTCTGTTTCTGCTGCATAACGCAATTTAACCGGTTATTTTAAAATAGATTAAAAATAGATAACAATAACAAGACCGCGTTTCTGCTCAATTTGTGCTCCGAAATAACCGGTTAAATCTATGGGTGGTCGTCGAGCAAAACGTCATCATTACCCAAAATGCAATACACTCAGACGGAAGTAGCAAGTTGGCTGTTTGTTTACATGACATCAGTACACACGTGTGTGATATCATGTTGTCTCCAGGTCTACAATTTTGTTTTTTGTAAAGCCTACTTAACATCGCTAATAAAATTAATTCTCATGGCACCTTCAATAACATGGGGAGGGTTGTGCAGCGCCCGATCGCCTAGGATAATTATTATCTAGCCTAATTCCTAAAAAAAGGCGATGTCACACGGCCCTTCCCACGTGAACGACTGTTGTCTTTCACGAGCGCGGTCCTACTAAACACCAAACGGAAACAAAAACGAGACTCAGAATGTTGCAATACCTACCAAACGAGAGTAGATAATTGTTAATTATTATGAAAACCCAACTTATATAGCAAAAAATCGTCCGAATTTATGTTAAAAACGATGAGTTTAGCCACAAAAACTTAAATCAAACGAGAGTATCCAAGTCATAGAATATCGCACGCACATAGTGCCTTTAATAGAATAATGAGTATTGAACATTATTTCGTATATTTATGTACTAACATAAATAATAACACATTTCTATGCTTAATAAAATCATATTTAATATATTATCAAAGGCTCTGATAACCTTTGTTTTCGGTCGATGTGATGTTTTTCTAAAAAATTATATTATGTAAAACGATCAAAGTAAGATTGTTCATTGTTCTCCTATTAAAGGCACTAAGGGCGTGCCATAAATACGCTCGTTTGGTTTCAGTTTTTGTTGCTAAATTCGTTGTTTTTAACATAAATTCGGACGATTTTTGCTATAAAATTTGGGTTTTCATAATTAATTAACCATTATCTATTCTCGTTTGGTAGGTATTTGCAACATTCTGAGTCCCTTTTGTTTCCGTTTTGGTGTTTCTTATAGGACCATACCCTTCGCGAGCGTGTATTAACGCCTCAAATTGTTTAGCTTGGGTAGTTCGGAACTCCACCCCGAATTCCTCTTTTACTTTCGCAAAAATGCTCTTATATATCTGTGAATCTTTTCTATTGCCTGCCATCCTTCCCCGTACTTTCTCTTCCCCCCCATAACTGAATAACATATCTTGTGATTTCATTCATCCACATGCATGTTCACTTCTTCGTTCGACTGTCAAAACCACGAGGTAAACACACATGGTTAGCGACGGTATCTGACCCGGGGTCACAACTGTCAATCAAATAACCGTTATTTCGTGTTGCAGCTAAGAATTGCTCAGCGATAACCGGTTAAACGGCGTTCTAACACCGATTTAAATGGGTGTTTTTAACCGGTTATTTTGCGCTGCCTTTTAACCGGTTACCACAAATTTGTCCTGTTTCTGCTGCCAAGAAAATGGAGTTAATTTATTCACACCGATTTTAATTTATTCACACCGATTTTAACCGGTTATTTTGTATGCAGCAGAAACAGGCCCTAATATTGTTTCTGTTGAGTTTGTTTGTAAACATTAGTTAAAAAATAAGGTTAAAGTTCATGAGGTTAACTGGGATCCACAAACAGACTTTCAACTTTACCTTCTTCTGGTACACTTGAATAGGTTTCGGATGTCTGAGCATGTTGTGTAGTATGTCTGCTGATACGGTTCTTGAAAGGAGGCTGCATATGACTCCAGGTAGCTGTAATAAAAAGGACATTACTCTAATGATTATGATATTTATAATGTTTAATGATGGTTATGATGATGAAATATAGGAATCACTAATAAGAATGAAAAAAACTAGCTGATTTGAACTTGTCACTTTGACGAGGTAGTTAATATAAAGTTAATGTAAACTCTCACATGGAGTAACTTTACTCCATGGCTCTCCCAATACCGGACACCATTGGGCTGGTATTCAGAATGTGTTTTTAATGATAAAAAAAGTAATTTGGGACATTTTGGACCTCAAGAAAAGTCTGTTATTGGGAGAGTTGATTATCAAAATCATTCAGAATTAGTAATGTCCAATCCAATAGTAAATAATTTAAAAATTTAATAAACATATTCAAATATTGTGCCAATTATAGAACAACATTGAGCATAATGATTATTACCTTTCAGTTTTCGTACATACATGATCTCCATCTTGTTCAAGGGGAATGTTTGCAATCCCTATAGCAACCAGACTCAACAGAACAAATAATTGGTAAGAGAGGTCCTCCATGATTTATAACCTATAAAGAAAATAAGAACCACTTTACAAACTGCTTACTGGGATTAGAAGAAAAATAAAGCAAGTGTCATATTCAGTAATTATCTAATGAGATCCATATGGATTTGTACACATAGATTCTAAAAGCTCTGTCTACACTATCAGACTTTATGTGACAAAAACATGTGATGTGCCCATAGACATGATGATGTCATATCACAACCATATTTGTGCATATCATTTCCGTATTTGGGCACGTCACATTTTTTTAGTCAGGTGTGTCAAGTTTGATAGTGTGGACCAAGCTTACTGTTAGTTTATCAAAATTGATAGAAGCATGGGTGATACTTTTGATAAGCCAAAATCTAACAATGACTCATTATGTCAATGACATAATTGAACTTTGAACTTGGTTCAGAAATGTTAAACATATGGTGACATCTTTGGTTTTTAGGTATTAAGCCACAAGCCTCACTCTATTTGATGTTGTAGAATTTTTGAACTAAATTATAATATTTAATTTAGAAACTCAAAAATAAAATCAAAATTCTATACTGTACAGGTGATCACCTTACTTCATGATCACAGTGTTATAGCATGGAGGATTTATTCCTCCATGGTATGCCATAACTCTGTGGTTTGATTTGATATCCAATGAGAGCCATTAATACAAACCAAATTGATATTTTAGTCCTACAGTATTAGATTTTCAAGATTCATCCCCATATTATCATAAATAATAACCTCCCAGTGGAGGTTCTTGGAATTTACAACATGACTCATTAACACAATAAACTCCTCATCACTGATGAAGGCTATGGTAACAATTCTATACTTGTAATGGGATACAAAGCAACCATGTTATTAATCAAGGCTTAACAGTACTTAATAACAATTTTGTTTTTATCAATATTATAGTAGTAGGTCTACTGTACTGCACCCAATTTAAAAATTGTAACATGGATTCGTAAATTATTTTTCAAGCCATTGTTAAACTGTACTCTTTTACTTTATGATATCTACATTAATCTAAGTATCCATTGTGTTGTTCGTCTGGAGGATATTATTCCAATTTAAAATCACCATTGTGCACTTCCACCCAAAGTTTAATGTTATCACAAAGCCTTTCTCTTTTTGAGATAAATTTCTTAAAGTATATTAATAGGATAACAGCCGAGTTAAATAATTATTTACTTAATTAATGTGGGTGTGGAGCCAGACAAGGGTTTGTTTAAATTATAGGTAAATTAAATTAAGTTTACATGACCATGAGAAAATCTAAACAGATAAGAAACATCACATTTGTTTGTATAACTCTAAAGAAATACAGTAATAAGTCATTAGTTAATTCATAAAGACTACAGGTACATGAAAAATATTGATTATAATATATCTCAATGGCTAGAATTAAGTGTTATAATATTGTTGATCAATGAATAGAATATTCTAGTACCACTGACCTCAATCAATGCCTCACTCGCAATCATAATTTAGTATCAAGATCAATTACATTTTATCAAACTTTCACTATAATGTGAATAAGTATTTCACTATATTTCACTAAAACAGTATTAAATTCAGCTAATTGTCAATTTAATGTACTGTATATTATATATTTTTTTGATTAATGGGAATGGCTTCTTAACTACTAATAGTGTAATGTTTAAAGATGTATTGTCCCTTGAAACACAAAAAAATGAAGGTCAAAATATTCTAAATTTAAATTGGCCATATCAAAGTAATATTAAAGTTATTCACTTTAAGTCGAAAATTCGAGCCAAAAGCAACAAGTTTACGTAATTAACAGGTAAATTAGTTTGATTACATTTCGTCGCGAGCGAAAGTAAACAAAGATTTCAAACCATGAGGACGCATTATGCATATGATAATTAGGATTGTTTACAACTCGTCACGGTTGAGAAGGTATTTTCACACAGATCGTGAGGAAGTTTTATGATTATGCATACAGAGTAGCCAAACAAGCGCGTTTCATTATGGGGTATGTTTTGATCGAAAACTTTGACTGGAAGTCAGAGTTATTTTTTTAACAAAAAAACGTCTGTATTTCAGTTAAATGATTTTTTTTTCGAAATATTTTTGGTGATAGTTAATAACTATTATGATACTTCAAAATGACCCACCTTTTTTCGAAATCTGTTATTTTTTATTTTTTTGGAATTAGTCAAAGGGACAATACATCTTTAACCATACAGTAATGTATAGAAACTAATAAGCAATATTATTAAGGAAATACTATATACAGTAATTTATTTTTAACCATAATGCACAGTAGATAATTGAAAGCAATATTAAAGGAAATAAATACAGTTAGTCTAAGGTGAATAGTATGGCCACTGGCCAAAACAATGTATGAATACTTAATATTTGTATTAATATTCTTGAGTATTCATACGCCTCGATTTTAACACTGTAAAGTAGGAAATACTGGTTATTTCTTATTTTAAGGTAATTTATAAGTATCTCAATAGCTAATTAAGCATTTTAATTGCAGTATATGTTATCACACATTAGGAAACTGGCCAACAATTTAAAAATTACGAATTATCACAATTAAATCTAACTGATATAACAACAAATTTGAATTTCTTTTTATTATCAAGTACCATAATGTCCAAAAAATACTGACCATAAAAGTACAGTAAAGATCAATTCAAAACAATAAAATGATAAGTGATGATGCCTATTAAACACAACAGATTTACGTCACAGATTTTAACAGTAGTCATTACCGTAATGTTCATCTAAAGAAAAAGCAAATTGCAATTCTTGTACACAATCCAGAAGTTAAACACATGATTCGGAAGCATTACGTATGTGCTGGTTTCAAAAGGTTCATATGGATGCCATGTGCGAGCTAATTGGCTGCTGACTTTGTAAAATCTAGCATATATGACAATGGATCGAAGACAATGTATTATTATGAAAATGATGCCAAAGAAGAAAATGACAAGGATAATTTATTATTATTGATTATGATGATGATGATGCAGATGATGATGATGCCATGAATGATTATGATGATGATGCCATGATAATGATGACGATGTCATGATGATGATGCCATGATGATGATGATGCCATGATGCAGATGATGATGGTGATGCCATGATGCAGATGATGATGAACAAAATAATGATTAATGATAAAATTACTGGTAATGATGGTAGACAAAGATGTGTTATGAAAGTTGGATGTTGATAATGTTTATGATGGAAAAGAGGATGACTCATTATAATGATGATGCACGGTGTAATGACCGTTGAAGCGTAGATATAATGATAGTAATCAGCGGTGGATCCAGTATTTTGCCTAAAAAATGTTAAATAGTGAACTTCTGAATTGTAATTTTCCAAATATTACCAGGGTATGTGTAGGCCATTAGATCTACCTAGGCAATGATGATGATTACAGTCAAAAGCTTGCAATGAATCTGATGATAATAATAATTAAGTGTTGATTGACAATAATGATGAATAGGTCAATAAGTAAATCATTTATTTTCCTTAACGAACTTCATACTGTAAAAAAATTAAATCATCGGAACTATCCTAACTGTAATCCACACATTGTTACACTTCCTATATGCCGCCTTTCCTCAGGAAACTGTGCGGTACTAACAGGTGGAACAGAACTTTCATTAACCTAAAATATTCGGACATATTCAAATATTTTAAACCTACCAAAAATAAAAACATCCTAAATACTTCATTCGGTCAATTCTTTTTAAACGAAAAATTGTTTGAATCAATTCTATGACGTAGCAATTATTCACAATTCCATTCACAAATTCAACCAATTCAAGTGTTTTATACCTTCCTGTTTGTATTGTTGTAGTAGTAGTAGTAGTAGTATACTACTAAAATAAAATATATTTTAAAAACACATATATTATATGAAAGTAATCAAATTATGAATTGACAAAACTGATTAATTCATGAAATTTAATAATACCTACATAATCTATATTATTATTCTATTAGATAATATTTTTGGTTTTAAAATGAAAAACCAAAATTAGTTGTACAGTACTTAATCCATATACTTTATTTTAAAAAAATGAAAAATATGCATAGGTATTTTCACAAGCTTGTTTGCTAGCAGTAGTAGAGGGTAACTAAAAAAGTAAATCACACTAGAAGGACGGTACTATTGTTATTACTAAATGGCGTAAAATTATAAACAAAAAGAACAACAAGTTCGCTTATTTTGGATAGGGCAACAAACTGAGCCAAGGCCATGCTTCTTGGCTTCCGGTTGCCTTCATCCTCATACTTAACCACCATGCCTGCCCGCCGCCTGGGATGCAGCAGACTATACAAACTTACCGTTCTCTTTCTCTCAGCCGTGTGTGAATCAAGATAATTCGGTTTAAGTAACAATTATCGGGAGGAAAATCACGCTCCTACTTATCAATAAATCAAACTGTTTTTCCTTTGTTTACTTGTAAATAAACTATTGTGATCATACACCAAATAAAATGTAAACAAAATATTGATGTTTTTCTCTGAATACCAAAACAGTTCAGTCGCTGAGGATTACTATGCAATCGTACGATCACTCCCACGCGCATGACCGATAAATCCCTGGCTGAATGAAAACGGATTTAGTCCGGGATTAAGGCTTGTGATTGGTTCAAATGATGAAAGAATGAACCATAATTTTACACAGGGAGATATGGGCGTTTTAAAAACAATTACGTCATTCAACTCTTTATTAAATTTGTAGTGACCATAATTATTGCCTGATAATAATTATTTGTTTAATAATATGGTGATCAAAATATTAATGTTCATGTAAACACTATATTATATTCAAATCAATTCACATTTTAACATAAACTATTTTAGATTCCAAGTATAGTAATCCAATTGCATGATACATCAGTTAGGGGGAAATGGCTGTGGTCATGCTACAAAGTGTTGTCAAAACAACATAGACTAACCCATGGAGGAAAAAATAAATTTATTTTTCCTCCATGCTTAAAAAACCATAGTGTAATGAAAAAAAACATGTGAAATAATACGTATGACCTATTTATTCAATATGTACAATACTTCTATTGACAAAATAAATGATTACACTTATGTGTCAACTTCTTCATCAAAATGGAAAATAGATGATACTTTAACTGAGTGATAACAGAGTTTGAAGACTAAAATTAATTTCAAATTCAAAATTTCATAATGTTCATATACGTAAATGTATATGTAAATATACAGCTTTTTTATTTCTTCATTTTACAATATAACTGCTAAAATATATATGCAGTAATTTTAGTTAACCTTTTAACCACATAATAATCTGAGTATTAAATCCTAAATTGTTTACATTTTTATTAACATAATCTTCAGTCCATTTTCTGAAAAGTATGTTTACAATTGAATTGTGTTCTGATAAAAATTAAACTATTTAATTGATACAAACCAATACAGATGAGTATAATGCTGAGCACCGTTAGCATCATTCCACTAATCCCCTTGATGACACTGACTTAAGGCCAATTTATGCAGATGAGTGGTAATGGTAAGCTGAGAAACCGCATAGCTTGTCCCACATAGAATGTATCCTTATCCTGAGCAGAAACTGCCGTCCACGTTGTGTGCAGTCATAAGAAATAACATAGATTCTATCTTTTTATTACCATTTAACGCTCGTCTGTGTAAATTGGTCTTTAGGGCAATGTTTTAGCAGTTACATATGTTAAGTTGAGTTCCCCGGTTTTATTTTGGTTAACTAAGACTAAACTTAAGTTGACTAAACTCTTGAGTTTCCATTCCATGTATTATTTTCATCCTCATAATCTGGTTAAGTTAACTAAATAAGTTACAAATGTTGAGTTTCTATTCCATGTGTTATTTTCACCCTAACCATCTGGTTAAGTATCAGACTAAACTTAAGTTACAACTGTTGAGTTGAGTTTCCATTCCATGTGTTATTTTCACCCTAACCATCTGGTTAAGTATCAGACTAAACTTAAGTTACAACTGTTGATTTGAGTTTCCATTCCATGTGTTATTTTCACCCTAACCATCTGGTTAAGTATCAGACTAAACTTAAGTTACAACTGTTGAGTTGAGTTTCCATTCCATGTGTTATTTTCACCCTAACCATCTGGTTAAGTATCAGACTAAATTTAAGTTACAACTGTTGAGTTGAGTTTCCATTCCATGTGTTATTTTCATCTTCATCA
Source organism: Antedon bifida (assembly GCF_963402885.1). Taxonomy (NCBI): domain Eukaryota; kingdom Metazoa; phylum Echinodermata; class Crinoidea; order Comatulida; family Antedonidae; genus Antedon; species Antedon bifida. Next base: position 15,077,205 of record NC_136226.1, on the reverse strand, counting down.
TCTGAAATTGAAGCAAGACGATGGATGTTCCCTACCTGCGTCATTCCACGACTTGCACCAGCATTTTGTCGACGACCATATGAACTGAAAAATTTACAAATTTGTTTACGATTATCAACGCCAAAGAAAGAAATGGTTCCAAGCTACAGTATCAAACATCAAAGACATACAATTTCTTCTTTTTACTTGTGCCTATTACCGTTCTGTAATTGTATACAAAAATGAGTGCTAAATATTTAAGAATACCTTTTAGGCCGAGCTCCAGTACTAGGCCCAGGTTCACTAGAAGAATGCGTGTCTGAGGTGGCCCCTTGACTACTGCTGTGGGCATCTCCTGGACTGCTGCTAGGCTGTTTAGAGCTTGATTTTCCAAAGATGAGGACCATAAGGAAATTCCAAAGGGCAAGAAATGGCCACAGGATCGTCATTAGGGGATTAGTAGATGGGCTATCAACAACTGCCTACAATGCAATATGTATACAAAAATGCTATAGTATACCATGGATTAAAGAATAGAATGATATGCATCGACGGTGACATCAAACGATTTTACAACGCGCTTGCCTATACTAAGGCACTGCTGCCAATCAAACAAACACGCTCATTGAACTCTGTGTCTCTAACCGCGGCCCTCTGTAGAACGCTGCGAATCAACTCCTACATTTTTTAAGAACAAAACGTAGCCATGTAGAAATCGTATGCGCAGTCTGAATGTTCTATTGACATGTCTGCGTCGATGAATAATTGACAACAACAACATATTGCTGAACAATTCTGTTTTAGTTTCATCACAATCGGACTACGAAAAGTTCACTTTCTTACGACTGTTAATTTTAAGTAGTTGGTAATATTGATAAAATATGCAATTTTTATATTTGATATTACCATATGAGCCTGCCATCTTCTGTCATTAAAAATTGCATTCATCTATAGAATATTAATTTATGCATTTGACCATGTATGTTGTTAGCGTGTCCTGTGTCCACACATACAACAATCGTGTTTTTAATACGGGCTAAGCAGTGGTTTTTTCATAAATCTCCTTAATTATCGATGTGATTATATTTAAACTGTAGTTCCTGGTGATTGGCTAGTGGTTATGTCATCCACATCACATCCAATCACAGGGCCTAATCGAATGAAAACAGCGATCCCTGATCCAGGATTGGCTGGCTATATATAGTTGCGATACGTTACCTAGCGGTCGTTTTGAAAAGTACACGCAAGGCAAACTTAATCACGAACAAACGAAGTTACCTTGTCTATTACTATATTATTATTCACACAAGAAGTAGACAACGGTGAGTATATAGATCATGATTACACGTTGTATCTACTACACTTAAGATTAGCCTAGGCCTACCTAGGCAGTATCAATGTCGGCAAATCAGAGGGTTTTCTAGCTTAAGCCTAGAAGGCCTGGACCTAGGCTAGTATTCTTGCTGATTTTGTAATTTTACAACAAATGAGACAACAAATAGTTATTGTCTCAGATGTAGGGCTACTACAGGTCATAAAAAACATTAGCGTAGATCAATCGCGGCAGAAACCTATACTAATTACAATGATAGCATCTACAAACATCATGCCACCAAAGAACGCGCGAAAGAAGCGTAGCCAACAAGGTTAAATGTCGTTGCACATGTGCAGTAAACAATATATTAGGCACGCGACCGTTTCGTTGTTACCATGCGGTTAATTAAACTGTAACATTGTGGGCGGTCCGCGCTCTGTCGGCTTGAGTCATGGAACCCTTGATCTCAAACTGATGCATATCCTTCTATTCTTTAATCCATGAGTATACTAACATTTATAACCAAAATAAATAATATAAGTAGTGCTGTACTCAACCTCTGGAACTTGTAAATGGGTCATCTTTTGGGGTGAGCTTTTAAGCAAGATGCAAATTATGTTCAAGCTTACAACTAGACCAGTACAGTGTATTAACCTCAGTTTAAATAAAGAATTCTCGGATAAACCATAGGTTCAGTGTACACGGTTTGCCTGTGTACACTTTAAAGAACCCAGTTCATCATTCGAGGCGAGTTTACACGCTAATGTTTACCATGCTAAACTGGTTTACAAAATAGTCCCTGTGTCAGGGGGATTACTACCAATCGGTGAGAACAGTAATTAAGTTACTATTTCTAATCCTTGGCCATGTGCCTAAGACATAAAATTAAAAAAAAAGTTTTCTTGGCACCATAACAGAACATCAAAGGACTTACAGGTAGAACAATGATGCTCGCATCTGGAACCAAATTAAGTTCTGTGAGAGTGCATCCCATATCACCAGTTCCATATGTACGCCTGGGATACATTGTGGACAACATAAATGAATTCTTCAAGTCTTCAGAGGTTATTTTCTGTAAGAAAATCATTATTTATTATTGTAATAGCAAAAATGATTGTAAATAGTATTGTACATCTTTTAAAAATAATGATATTGTTATGCTGTGTTTACAAACTAGTTTGACAAAAAAAGTGTGATGTTCCAAAACATGGTAGTGATATGCTCAAAAATGGTAGTGATATGACATCATCATGTCCACATCATGGCACACCACATTTTGTTGTCGCATAAAGTTTGATAGTGTAGACAAGGCTTTACACACACTTGACTTTACCTGTTTGATATATTCATAAAGCTCTGAAAATGTTGCAGTTGCTTGGAACTTATTAGTAAATGTTGACCCATCTGGTAGTCGAAACTGAATCCTTGCACTCTCCCTACAAATAATCAACAATAATTTATCATTAAATACAATGCTACCGTGTTCTATATGGTCATGTTATTAATTAAGCAGAGATTGGGGTGAAATGTGGGCAAAGTCTTAAGCTCTGTCTACATTACTAGTTTGACAAAAAAAGTGTGATTTGCTCAAATATGGTATGATATGCCCAAATATAGTAGTAATATGACATCATCATGCCCATATATGGGCGCGTACATCACATTTTTTTGTCACATAAAGTTTGATAGTGTAGACACAAAAAGAATAACATACATTCGTTTTCTCTTCCGTTCCATTTCTTCCTCTGCAGTCTGCTCTTGTTTCTGTACATTCCTTTTTTCTTTTCCTTCTTCTCTCTCTCGCTTTTCTGCTTCAAATCTTGTCTTTTTCTCAAGCTTGTCTCGCTCTAATTGCTCACGAACTAGTTTTCTATGCATTTCTTCTTCCTGCTTTTCTTTCTTGCGTTCCTGCATTGCTCTCAGAGCTACTGCCTCTTGGTTTTTCTTTTTTTGCTCTTGCATTTGTTTTCCCGTTTCTCTTCTTTCCATTTCTTTTTGCTTATCAACCTGAATGTTTATGATTACTACAAGTTATTTAGTACATACAGAGAGACCTGGGTTCAATTCCCAACAACTCCCAGTATACTCAGCTGTAAATGAGTACCTGGTTGAAAATACTAGGCAGGATAAGGCAGCGTGGAAAGGAACTGGCCACCCTACCACATAATGCCGAGACAAAATAAGATCCTCTAACAGCTCATTACCCTATGTTCGGAATTGAATACAGGACCTTTACTTTACTTTTTTTATTACTCTATTTATTGATAGTTATTATTATTAATCTGTTTTTGTCTCACATACCTGCTTTTTCTGCTTCTCCTTCTTCTCTTGCAAAGCATACATCTTCTTTCTTAATCTTGTTGCTTTTTCTTCTATGGTCTCTTCAGTTTTCTTTGCAGAAGACGCTAAAAAATATTTTAAAAATCCATCAATCATTATCATAATTCAGTTCAGTTTAATAGTTATTTTTAGGGTCTTTTTGAAGGCGAATGTTCCTTATATATGTATATATACACATTCTCCCATACCATATGAAAATACAATAACATCATGTAGACAGGACTTCTACATAATGAACTATGTCTTATTTATTAATATTGAATTGTTGTAGTGAAAGAATTGTGTTCTAATAGTCCTAATAGTGCAAGGTAGATGTATACAAAAGACATTAAAACATACATGATTCTGATTGAGTTGTAGACACACTTGCAGCTGCCTGAGGAGTTGCACTGGAAACTGACTGAGGGGATGTTTTAACCTGTGTGTTCGAATCTGTTGCATCTCTTGACTTGGTTCCATTCTTTTTCTATAAGAGAATTGTAAATGAAAGCAGAGGCAGAACAGAAACATAAATTTAATATTCAGTTCCACAATTTTAAACCATAAATACACATGGTACGTGCTACTTATGGTATATTGTCATGTAATAATTCGAAAACAAGTTATTACCTCAACTATCTTTTTAATATTTGCTTTTAATTCCTGTGGAGTTACAGCTCCTGCTATTGCCTCTAAATAAACTCCATTACTACCATCAATAAATGAGACGGACGGAATACACACAACAGGGTCTATGTTACATTAAGGATAATATAATTAGTAGTACTATAGGCCACCATAAGTATTTTCAATATATTAATTAACTCTAGTTGCCTTGTGTAGTTGGTTGGAGTTTAATAAGGTCATTTGATGTCAGTATCCACTCACTATATTGCTACAATGAATGATACAGTATTACATAAAGTGCCGATGTGGTTTCTTTGGGTGTATAAACCAATCAATTGTACAGCATGATATAAATGAATTCCCCCACATCTGTATGTGTATTAATAAATATTATTATAACTATTTTATATTACTATATAAATGATATTTAATAAAGTGAAGTTTTGATCAGCATCGAACATATTTTATGTTTTTCTCACTGGTCATTTTTCTGACATATATAGCCACCTCTCATTAAAAACAATTTCAAATCGGAGAACACTCTTCTAAGATAGTTAATCTTTCATTACAAAGATTTTAGAGAACAAAACTGTAAAAGCCATCATGTTTTTTCGTCAAACCTAATTACATTTTATGAAAGGATACAGTGTTCACTAAATTGAGCACATTCAACACTGAAAAAAAAGTAATACAAGTAAATATTAACACTGTATAATAATGATTACATAATCATAATTAATGAATTGTTAGGGAACAACAATATAATGCATACTGTACAATATATAAGCAATGATATGAGTTTGCAGTATTGGGTGGTACTGTACAACGACTTTTAAATCAAAGGCCTAGAGTACTCAATTTGTTTTCAAGTATCCTGTGCATCTTTCGACACCAGTAGAGAAAATATAGAGTATATAATCATACATTTCATTTATATAGGTCCATTATATAACAACAGTATTCACTCTACCTATTTGCATTAAGTCTGATGGCAACTACACCACCATCCTTGCAGATCTGTTCCACGTCTCCATCTTCCCAACTTTTATCCATTGTTTTTGTACCTGTGTCATCTTCATTACCTACAAACAAGACAAAAATATATGGCATAATATTTAATAAGGCCCTAAGTCTAATTATTTTACAGTAGTAATAAAATAAGCTGCATAATGTAGCGGCCACTTATTAGGTTACTTGGCTACCCTATACCCTAGCTAGGCAGGCACCAGCCTTAATCTAGCCAGCTGCTCTAGGATTCCTCTACTACCTACACTACACTACTCTAGCCTCCCTAGAGGATAGATCTAGAGTAGGCCTAGGACTAGAAGACTAGCCTACTAGGCCTATTCTATTATCCGCCCTATTTTGGTAAGGGCCTAGGCCTAGCCTACAGTAGGTCTATAGTTAGGCCAAGCTAGCTAGCCTAGGCCAGGCCTAGGTAGGCCTAGCCTAGCTAGGCCTGGCCTAGGCTAGGCCTACATAATTTGTCTTCAAAGAAGCAAACCGTACCTCGAATATATACTAAAAATACGGAGTTCTTTTGCTGTGCCGCTTTTATGGCAGCGTTAATTGATTCTTCATACCAAAGCATTTTGTACTGAATAGATTTCGTAATTTTTCACGGTAAAAATACGAGATTTACTAAATACGACGTGTGTATAATAAAATAAATGAAAGTCGAGCGAAAAAATGTTTTCTATCGTGGTAAATAATAGAGGGCGACAGACCCAAAATCACACTTATGTGACGTGTGGGAAACGTAAACTTTACTTAGAAAATTGCTGATATAAATATATTCTAGCTCTTTTTATAATAATACATTTTGGTTGATTGAGATCCAGCCACTGATAACCATAGCATTGTCATTTTTTCAGTAATTTGCCTTTGGATTATAATATATATATTTCTAGAAATCTAAAAGACAATTTCCACATCAATCAAGTTATTAAAAAGGGCAATAGGATCATTGCATACATTAAATCCATTATAGATAGACTCAACAATTTTGATCGTGTTGTATATGGAGATATCCTTTGGAGAAGTATCGGCCTTCCGACCATTAACTATGCTTGTGCTGTATGTGTTAATACAAATACTAAAGACATACAAAAGATTGAGTCTCTTCAATTACAAATGGCGCGAACAATTCTTAAAGCACTGCAAAAGAGGCACTTTATGGCGATCTAGGTTGGCAACCAATTAAAGTAACTCAGGATATTTTTAAAGCAAAATATATAAGAAATGTTATGTGTATGGAAATGTATCGTTGGCCAAAACTTATATTAAATACAATTATTAGACATAAGAATTTTAATTCAAGGTACCAATTTATTAATGAATTTGAAAAAACTTGTGATTATCTTAAGTTCGATTTCAATGCCATTCTTAATGATATATGTACAGGTACTGATATTGATATAAACTGGGTCAAGCCATTTGAAAATACAATTAAACAATCGTATTCTACTTTTTGGAAACAAGAAGTATTAAGAAAATCATCTTTGCTTGATTACTCTTTGATAAAAGGGTCACCTGGCCTAGAACCTTACCTACTTGATAAAACAGATTTTTATGGCTCAAGTTTAAAATTTAAACTTCGTTCAAACACTTTACCACTTGGAAAAATTACAAATAAGTGGAACATTGATAATATAAATGACAAGTGTAAGGTTTGTGGGTCAGGTGAAGAAGATGTTAAACATTTCCTGTTTATTTGTAATAAGTTACATTGTATTAGAATGGAAGAATTACAAACACTTCAACGTAAACTTATTGCAATAAATTGTGTAGATACTTGGGTAAATTTTATTTCTGGTGACCTATCTATAAAGGTTCAATATGTCCTAGGAAGCACGTTATTCCATAAAAATAACTCTCACGACACTTTATGCTGTATTTGACAGTTATTGTAAAATGTACACAAACCGTGCTTGGAAATCAAGAAATGCAATTGTATTACAACTTTGAACTGTTTTATTTAAAAAAAGTGTTTTCTTTTCCATTGCTGTTGCAAAATCAGTAGTTGTATTAGTGTAGTTTTAGTTTGTAAATAAGTTTTGTAATAGCGTCGAGTCAAATTTTATGTCATTATCTCAAATATGTTTTATTTTCGTTTCAGTTTTTATTTTTCATTGTTTTTGTATTGAATTTTGTAATTGGTATGGACGCACCATCTACGCATGTGTGCCACTGTTAAAAAAGTGTTGTTCCAAATAATAATAATTATTATTATTATATATATTATATATAAATCCAAAGGCAAATTACTGAAAAAATGACAATGCTGTGGATATCAGTGGCTGGATCTCAATGGAGATACAAAAAAAAGCGAAAAGCTAAATCAAAACGATAAAGTAAACAGCCAGAAAAGTTAGCAGAGCTTTCGGGCAATACTAGCCGTTCATCAGTGCAAGTCTATCTATATATAAATTTGCCTTTGGATTTATATATTATATATAATATATAAATCCAAAGGCAAATTTATATATAGATATATAATCAAGCTACTGGCGCGAAGTACTTTAAAATAAGAATATATACAATATCTTATATTTGATGTTCTTTCAAAAAATATTTTTTATATAATAATTATTATATATTATTAATGCGATATTATTGTATGTACTTCAAATGAACCGCAACTAATTGCTGTCAGGTGATCTAATACAAGCAACATGATTGGTTCATGGCGGTACATCCTTTGATGATGTGTTCTCAGGTCATATTCTTATGTCAGTGCATTTATTGGGTCAAGGTAGTTTATAGCAACAACTGAGCAATGATGGTGCAATCGAGTTAAGAATGCTGATCTAGGCTGAATTCTTCCTAGTTAGCACACCCTTGCATCATATATCTGTGCAAAACGCCTGCTTCTAAGCATTTTCAAGAACATTCAAGTTCAAGTACACTAACTAATAACAAGTACATTTGAATTAGCCGAAGCTTATGTATTGTAGGCCTAGACCATAAATCATACTGATTGAGTAAGGCCCCTGTTGTTAACTCAAAGGCACTACATACACTATATCTTACGGTAAGTACGATCTTAATTTACCGTTTGAATATTATTTATAGGCTATAAATTTTAATAGCATTGCAAAAGTAAACATCATAATTATCAAATAAACCACTAGCCAGGTAGGGGGAGTGAGGTTTTTTTAGAGGGTGGTGTTGGTCAGTGGTTGTTAGATAGAAGGGAAAGTCCCTCAGAGGTGCCAGTATTGGATGTACTTAAAGTGGATCAATAATTTGGTGAAATGTATCAATCATCAGATGAAGTACAAGTCTACAATTCATAACCGTAGTGTAACGGTGGTATTTTAGTGTATTCGTTACTATGTTATAGTCTCAGTGGAAAGATTTCACACAGTCACAAAATGTACCAACAGCAAATATGGTTTATGGTCAGATACAGTTTTATTTAAATATGCAATGTAATACAGAGTATTACAGTAGTCTCATAAAATAATAGTCTAAATTGTTTTATTTAATTTACTCTTATTAATAGGTGAAACTTGGTCAAAATGGATTCTAAAACAAGTTCAAACCATTTGCTGCTAAGTAGCAATCTCAGAGGTTCTACTAAGATGTCTGGTTTTACTGGAACCAATGAAAGAAAGAACCTGTTGCATTCTAAGTCGCTTCTTCTTGGAAAAAGTTCTCTCAAGTCAAGTGGCACGCCTTTGAAGAGTAAAGATAATTTGCTGGAGAAATCAGGAAGTATCATTGAGACAACCTCTAACAAACCAGATGAAAATCAGACCATCACCACCGCAAATCAGTCATTAAGACCGAATCTGCGATCAAACTTGCTTCTTTCTTCATCTTCTCTTACATCAAGATTAACTCTTGGTGGGCAACAGAAAGATCTATTAAGAGGTTCCACACTCACCTCCAAAAGTGCTCTGTCCAGCTCTTTGAAGTTATCATCTGGACTGTCATCATCCCTTTTATCGTCCAATCTGTCTTCAAACTTGTTGTTAAAAGGAAAACTCATAAAAACAAGCAGCTCATCACCGTCGTATCTTCTGAAAACAAACACCATCAAAACAACTCGGAAGGAAAAGGTCATTATTGGGGATGAGGTCATAACTATGGAAACAGATTTTGAAATGCCTATTTATGATTTCCATGACAACAGTGCTGATTTTGAAGAAGAAGATGATGACATGTTCGCATCACCTAACATGGAATTAAAATTTGTAGAGGTCAATTCAGTTGACATGATAAATTCTTTAAAGGTGAGATTAAAATGTCATTAAAATTCATTCATGTAATAAGAAATTGTTTTCCAGTATTTAAAGTTCACCTTTTACAATCAATCAATCAATCAATTTATTTGGAAATTGCACCTTTACATCAGTGGCACACACAGGAAGTGGTGCATCCATATTGAACACAATTAACATAAAATGACGGATACGGATACTTAAGCAAATTTACAAGGTTAAAAGATTAAAAAAAAAAGAAAAATTAAAATTAGTACTATATACTGTGGCAATATTTAGTTAAATATATTTATATATATATATACAGATCACATGGCATTTACCTGCTTGGACCCATCGATATATATCGTCGCTAGATCTATTGGCATTTGCCTGCTTGCGTCAACAGTGTAACGAGATAGGGATTTCCTATGTTAATGCACTGTTCGTATATAGCAGGAAAATGCCATAATTTCTCACAAAACCATAGATAGTGTTTTGCTATATCTTTTCTTTTAGGTAACTAATTTTGATCGGATTTTCACATAAATATAGATAAAATGTTCCTTTTGATCATATCACTCACCCAGCCTTCGTTAACCACCACTTTTTAAGAAATCGGATTCTGAACTTGGCCTTCTTATCGGGTAATGTTTTTCATCGACCGTATTTGACGACAAATGATGTTTTTCGTTTTATTATCGCCATTTTTTTTTAAACAATGGAAATTAAATTTTCTTTTTTGTATACGATAAAATAACATATACAGAAGAAGTCTGAGAAGTTTCATAAACGTACGATTATTATAAATGGTAAAATTTAATTTTTTTTCTTTGGTATTTTTTTGGCCAAAAAATATGGCATTTACCTGCTTGGAAATAGCACATTTGGCAATGGTCGCCGAAATACTTAACTTTAAATTTCAATTTTTTGCCAGTAGGTCTATATATGTGTGTAGTTTATAATGGTGAAGTTTTGATACGTTTTGATATTTTTTCTTTGAGATATAAGCAAATCAACCTTTGGTAGATGGCAGAAACCTGCTTAAGTCCAAATATAGCATACCTCGTAACTTTGGCTATAATTTGTTAAATCAGCTGAAACTCACGGAATGTTGTCATTTTATTATTTTGATTATATGGTATTAATATCAGAATTGTTAGTTTTTTTTAAAAATATTTATGATAAGTTTAAATTTTCCATATTTAAGGCGCTAGCTCTACTTTTCTTGATATTTTGTTGTTGAGGGCGGGGTTTTTTTGTTACCTCGACAAAAAGAGTTTTTTACGGTTAAAAAACATCGCTTAATTACACTTTTTTACAATAAAACAAATAATTTATTTGTTAAAAAATAATTAGAATAATATTTTACTGATCTTCATACATTAATTACACAGTAAACATGTTTAAATGTTAAGTTAGGGCTAGGCTTAGCCTGACCCAAAATCGAGACAAATTAAAAAACTCAACGAAAGTTATCTCCGAGTTTTTAAAAGAATACTTGGTTTACTAATGGTTTATTTCGTAATAAACCTTATCAAAATTAATCTAAAGTAAGTGTTAAGACATTAGTTGTTGTTTTCTTTATGGATATTTGTTCTTAAGGTTTAATATTAGGCTGATAGGCCTTATAAACTAGGCCTAGTAGGCCAGGCCCTAAATAAAGGCTAGGCCTACCTAGCCTAGGTCCTAGCTAGGCTAGGCTAGACCTTAGTTATGCCTAAAATGTTAGTACACAAGGAGAGTAGTTTATTCCCAAGCCGGTCTAGGTTAGGCCTACCTGTACTTTTTCAATTGTTTGTAAATAAGGCCTAGAGGCCTACTCTACCTAGGCCTATAAACATTAAACAATTAGGCTTCTGCTTTTGAGGCCTAGGCCTACCCCCTACTAGGCTAGTTTGTTCTTGGACATTTTATGCTTATCAAACTAGACCTAGGCCTAGGCCTATGCCCACAATCATAATTCTTACATAGTGTTATTTATAAAGCAAATAATTTATTATTATATTACTGTAGTGTTTTTGGTTAATATTATTATTTTAGACATTCAGGCTGGTTGAGTGTATTCTTCATGTTTTTTATTTATCCAGTATACTACTAGGCCTAGTATTAGTAATATCTCTCTAAACTTCATTTCTTGTCTTTCAGATAAATTGATGCCTCTTCAGAAACAATACCAGAATTTAGTATGGTAATTTTAAATTTATTGTATTGAGAATATTTACTTTTATTAAATACGATTACTGAATTTTTTTTTACTATTAAAAAACAAACAGAATCATCATACTACAAAATATAAACCAAATGAACTTTAATCTATATCATAGCAATTTCATAATTTAACAAGTTTTTTTTCTAGTTTTATTTTTATGTAGTTTATCCAGCAATTTCTTTAGTAACACTGTTTTTCATCAAGTTATGTGTGCATGCAGTGAACAAGGAGTGAATACTGGTAACTGGATATGTTTTTATTGGTGCATTTGTCACTACTAACTATACTAATAATATACAAAATTGATATCCATTATATCAAAATATGTTTCATTCTTTCCCAACATTAGAAAAATACATTACATCACCGCTAACACAATGTTCTATTTATTATTTCAAATGCTACTTCTTCTAAAACATGTCACCTTATTCGACTTAATTGTTTCTCTATAACATAAATTAATTTTATTTCATCATCCATGTTTAATGAAAACAATGTTAAATCACACTATTGAATATCATCTAAGTTTAGTTGTGTTTATAATGCATAACATTTTCTTTCTTAGAATAGAACAGTGACAAGTGTAGTTATAATTGAAGGGAAATGTAAAACCATGAGGAATACCAATTAGGAAGCAGTAACAATGCTCTGTTCTTTTAATTAAAAAGGTAAATCATTTACTTATTATAATTGACTTTATGCCCATAGCAATTGTTAAAATCATGGATTAATATATTTCTATATGTAAGCCTATCCTTGATCATGAACTCAAGAACAGCAGACACGCTAACTGAAAAGTATAGGTATTAGTAAACAATGATTAATGTAATCAGTTGAGAACACAACATTCAAGTCTTCTCTCTATCTCTCTTTTATTATATCTCTGTTAGCTCTAACTGCATATTTTGTCTTATTAGTGTGTGAAGAAGGATAATTGATATGATTTTAGAAGAGGAAGATACCAAATAACAAGATGAGGGAAGATAAAATGAAGGGGGAACAAGAGAAGATGGTTAAATATAAGACTAGTATTATATTATAGCAATTACTGTATAGTTTAATTATTATAAAATGAACATTAACCCATTTATTAACCCATCTATAAGATTAATATTAAATAACAGAGCACTCAAGGCAATGCCACAATATATAATATAACCTACCCATTTTTTTTCAAAATAGTAACGGATGTCTTACAGTTAAAATAAAATGAGAAAGATTTGTTATGAGGAAATCTGGGGCAATTTTTGTGGAATTATTGTAAACCCAAAACTGGATTTGATTATTGAATATCAATTGATTTTGTTGTTGTTTTTTTTTTATATACTTTCAGTTTCTGCTGTGGTTTCAATCAACCGCCACTTCACAAAATTCTTCAGGTAATTAATTAACTTTATGATTTTTTTTTTTGCTTTACTAATATGTTACTTTTATTTAAACTACTAATAAACCACCATATAACTGATGCACAAAATAGATGTAGTTAGTTTAATGATAGTAGGTGTAGTTGATAATAGTCATTCTTTAGTTGATTTAAACAGAATGAATGAATGTAGCTGATCAATCATAAAAAAAATAGTTGATTATTTAGTTATTGTTTAGTAGGTGTAGTTGAAAATTACTAACTGTTTAGTTGATTTCAACTTATTAAATGTAGTTTAATCAGTAATTGTTTAGTTGATTTGATGCTAGTAGGTGTTGTTCAAAATAAATGTAGTTTATTATTCAGTAAAATAGTTATTTAAACACAACATATTTTTGATAATTCAGTAATTGTTTAGTTGACTTGATTTATAGTATTTGTAGTTAATAGTTAGGATTGTTTAGTTGATTTAAACACAACAAATGTAGTTAAATGTAGTTTAATCAGTAATTGTTTAGTTGATTTAATCACAACAAATATAGTTGATCAATTAGTAAGTATCTACTTGATTCTATGAAAGTAGATGTAGTTGATAATTATTAAATGTTTAGTTGATTTAAACACAACAATTGTAAATTAATCAGTAAATGTTTAGTTGATTTAAACACAATAAATGAGTTGCTTATTTAGTTATTGTTTAATTGATTTGATGATAGTAAGTGTAGTTGAGAATTAGTCATTGTTTAGTTGATTTAAACTTATTAACTGTAGTTTATTAGTTAATAACTGTTTACTTGTTTAGATGATAGTAGGTGTAGCTGATCAACTTATCAACACAATACATGTGGATGACTTAAACATAAATGTTGTTGATTTATCAGGAATTGCTTAGTTGATTTAAAAATAGTAGGTGTAGTTGAGAATTGTTAAGTGTTTAGTTTATTTAAACACAATAGATGTAGTTTATTATTTAGTTATTGTTTAGTTGATTTGATGATAGAAAATGTAGTTAATTTATCAGTCATTCTTTAGTTGATTTAATCACAATAAATGTAGTTTATTATTCAGTAAATATTTAGTTATTTAAACACAATAGATGTAGTTGATTGATTAATTGGTAATTGTTTAGTTGATTTGATGATAGAAAGTGTAGTTGAGAATTATTAGGTATTTAGTATATTTCAACACAATTAATGTAGTTGATTATTTAGTTATTGTTTAGTTGATTTAATGATAGTAAGTGTAGTTAATTTATCAGTCATTGATTAGTTGATTTAATCACAAGAAATGTTGTTTATTATTCAGTAAATATTTAGTTATTTAAACATATAGATAATTTAGTAATTGTTTACTTGGTTTGGTAATAGTAGGTGTAGTTAATAGTTAAGATTGTTTAGTTGATTTAAACACAACAAATTTAGTTTAATCAGTAATTGTTTAGTTGATTTTATGATAGTAAGTGTAGTTGATGAATGTTAAATGTTTAGTTAATTTAAACACAACAAATGTAGTAATCAGTAATTGTTTAGTTGATTTAAACATAAAAAATGTAGTTTAATCAATAATTGTTTAGTTGACAATTATTAATGTAATTATTTGAGAACACTACTTTTATCTGTGTTACATTTTATCTCTTATTACTCAGTTTATATCTGTGTTAGCTCTAACTACATGTTTTGTCTTCTTAGAGCGTGAAGAAGATAATTGATAATATGATTTTAGAAGAGGAAGATACCAAATAACAAGATGAAAGAAGATAAAATGAAGGGGAAACAAGAGAAGATGGTTCAATATAAGACTAGTATTATATTATAGCAATTACTGTAATAGTTTAATTATTATAAAATGAACATTAACCCATTTTTAAAGTCTATCATATTATTATTAAATAATAGAGCACCCAAGTCAATGCCACAATGTATAATTTAACCTAACTTTTTTTTCAAAAGAGTAACAGATGTCTTACAGTTAAAATAAAATGAGAAATAGTAATTGTTATGGAAAAATCTGGGGCAATTGTTGTGGAATTATTGTAAACCCAAAACTGGATTTGATTATTGAATAATAATTGATTTTTGTTTTGTTTTTATTTTATATACTTTCAGTTTCTGCTGTGGTTTCAATCATCCTCCACATAATTCTTCAGGTAATTTATTAACTATATGATTTTTTGAGTTTTATGTTTTTTAATTTACTAACATGTTACTTTTATTTAAACTAATAATAAACCACCATATAACTGATGTACACAATAAATGTAGTTAGTTTAATGATAGTAGGTGTAGTTGATAATAGTCATTCTTTAGTTAGTTTAATGATAGTAGGTGTAGTTGATGTTAGTCATTCTTTAGTTAGTTTAATGATAGTAGATGTAGTTGATAGTTAGGATAGTTTAGTTGATTTAAACACAATAAATGTAGTTAATTTTTATGATAGTAGGTGTAGTTGATAATTAGTCATTCTTTAGTTGAATTAAACACAATGAATGTAGTTGATCAATCAGTAATTATTTACTTGGTTCCATGAGAGTAGATGTAGTTGATAATTACTAATTTTTTAGATGATTAAAAAACACAATAAATGTAGTTGGTTTATTAGGAATTGTTTAGTTGATTTAATGATAGTATATGTAGTTTATAATCAGTAATTGCTTAGCAGATTTTAAACACAATTAATGTAGTTGATTATTTAGTTAAACAATTAAAAACATCAATTTAGTTTAGTTTAGTTGATTGTACTGTAGGACAAATTTAAACACAGCAATGCAGTTTAGTTGGTTGTGGAATAAAAGTGAACAGAGTTTAGTTTGGTTAATTGTTGTAGGACAAATGTAGACACAACAATGTAGTTTAGTTTATTTGGTTGTAGGACAAATGCAGACACAGCAGTTCAGTTTAGTTAATTACCTTAGGAACAAATAAACACAAGAATGCAGTTTAGTTTAGTTAGTTGTAGGACATAATATATTGATAAATAATATATTGACACAACATTAAACTAGGGGTAACAAATGTAGGGGTACAGTTATTATAGAACACAATTAAGAGTACATATTTTAGACAAATCTGAAAGTATAATTGGTTGAGAAATCATCTATTGAACAACCCAACAATACAGGACATTCAAGTAGTTAGACATGTGTAGGGGTACAGTTATTATAGAACACAATTAGGAGTACATATTTTAGACAAATCTAACTGAATAAATTGTTAAGAAATCATCTATTGAACAACTCAACAATACAGGACATTCAAGTAGTTAGACATGTGTAGGAGTACAGTTATTATAGAACACAATTAGGAGTACATATTTTAGACAAATCTAACAGAATAAATTGTTGAGAAATTATCTATTAAACAACCTAATAATACAGGACATTCAAGTAGTTAGTTATGTGTAGGGGTACAGTTATTATAGAACACAATTAAGATTACATATTTTAGACAAATCTAACAGAATAAATTGTTGAGAAATCATCTATTAAACAACCTAATAATACAGGACATTCAAGTAGTTAGTTATGTGTAGGGGTACAGTTATTATAGAACACAATTAGGAGTACATATTTTAGACAAATCTGAAAGTATAATTGGTTGACAAATCATCTATTAAACAACCCAATAATACAGGACATTCAAGTAGTTAGACATGTGTAGGGGTACAGTTATTATAGAACACAATTAGGAGTACATATTTTAGACAAATCTAACAGAATAAATTGTTGAGAAATCATCTATTAAACAACCCAATAATACAGGACATTCAAGTAGTTAGACATGTGTAGGGGTACAGGTATTATAGAACACAATTAGGAGTACATATTTTAGACAAATCTAACAAAATAAATTGTTGAGAAATTATCTATTGAACAACCCAATAATACAGGACATTCAAGTAGTTAGACATGTGTAGGGGTACAGTTATTATAGAACACAATTAAGATTACATATTTTAGACAAATCTAACAGAATAAATTGTTGAGAAATCATCTATTAAACAACCTAATAATACAGGACATTCAAGTAGTTAGTTATGTGTAGGGGTACAGTTATTATAGAGAACAATTAGGAGTACATATTTTAGACAAATCTAACAGAATAAATTGTTGAGACATAATCTATTAAACAACCCAAAAATACAGAGCATTCAAATAGTTAGACATGTGTAGGAGTACAGTTATTATAGAACACAATTAGGAGTATATATTTTAGACAAATCTAACAGTACAATTGGTTGAGAAATTATCTATAGAACAACCCAATAATACAGGACATTCAAGTATTTAGACATGTGTAGGGGTACAGTTATTATAGAGCACAATTAAGATTACATATTTTAGACAAATCTAACAGAATAAATTGTTGAGAAATCATCTATTAAACAACCTAATAATACAGGACATTCAAGCAGTTAGTTATGTGTAGGGGTACAGTTATTATAGAACACAATTAGGAGTACATATTTTAGACAAATCTAACAGAATAAATTGTTGAGAAATCATCTATTGAACAACCCAATAATACAGGACATTCAAGCAGTTAGACATGTGTAGGGGTACAGTTATTATAGAACACAATTAAGATTACATATTTTAGACAAACCTAACAGAATAAATTGTTGAGAAATCATCTATTAAACAACCTAATAATACAGGACATTCAAGTAGTTAGTTATGTGTAGGGGTACAGTTATTATAGAACACAATTAGGAGTACATATTTTAGACAAATCTAACAGAATAATTAGTTGAGAAATCATCTATTAAACAACCTAATAATACAGGACATTCAAGTAGTTAGTTATGTGTAGGGGTACAGTTATTATAGAACACAAATTAAGAGTACATATTGTAGACAAATCTAACAGAATAAATTGTTGAGAAATCATCTATTGAACAACCCAATAATACAGAATATTCAAGTAGTTAGACATGTGTAGGGGTACAGTTATTATAGAACACAATTAGGAGTACATATTTTAGACAAATCTAACAAAATAAATTGTTGAGAAATTATCTATTGAACAACCCAATAATACAGGACATTCAAGTAGTTAGACATGTGTAGGGGTACAGTTATTATAGAACACAATTAAGATTACATATTTTAGACAAATCTAACAGAATAAATTGTTGAGAAATCATCTATTAAACAACCTAATAATACAGGACATTCAAGTAGTTAGTTATGTGTAGGGGTACAGTTATTATAGAGAACAATTAGGAGTACATATTTTAGACAAATCTAACAGAATAAATTGTTGAGACATAATCTATTAAACAACCCAAAAATACAGAGCATTCAAATAGTTAGACATGTGTAGGAGTACAGTTATTATAGAACACAATTAGGAGTATATATTTTAGACAAATCTAACAGTACAATTGGTTGAGAAATTATCTATAGAACAACCCAATAATACAGGACATTCAAGTATTTAGACATGTGTAGGGGTACAGTTATTATAGAGCACAATTAAGATTACATATTTTAGACAAATCTAACAGAATAAATTGTTGAGAAATCATCTATTAAACAACCTAATAATACAGGACATTCAAGTAGTTAGTTATGTGTAGGGGTACAGTTATTATAGAACACAATTAGGAGTACATATTTTAGACAAATCTAACAGAATAAATTGTTGAGAAATCATCTATTGAACAACCCAATAATACAGGACATTCAAGCAGTTAGACATGTGTAGGGGTACAGTTATTATAGAACACAATTAAGATTACATATTTTAGACAAACCTAACAGAATAAATTGTTGAGAAATCATCTATTAAACAACCTAATAATACAGGACATTCAAGTAGTTAGTTATGTGTAGGGGTACAGTTATTATAGAACACAATTAGGAGTATATATTTTAGACAAATCTAACAGAATAATTAGTTGAGAAATCATCTATTAAACAACCCAATAATACAGAGCGTTCAAATAGTTAGACATGTGTAGGAGTACAGTTATTATAGAACACAATTAGGAGTATATATTTTAGACAAATCTAACAGAATAAATTGTTGAGAAATCATCTATTGAACAACCCAATAATACAGGACATTCAAGCAGTTAGACATGTGTAGGGGTACAGTTATTATAGAGAACAATTAGGAGTACATATTTTAGACAAATCTAACAGTATAATTGGTTGAGAAATCATCTATTGAACAACCCAATAATACAGGACATTCAAGTAGTTAGACATGTGTAGGGGTACAGTTATTATAGAACACAATTAGGAGTACATATTTTAAACAAATCTAACAGAATAAATTGTTGAGAAATCATCTATTAAACAACCCAATAATACAGAGCATTCAAATAGTTAGACATGTGTAGGAGTACAGTTATTATAGAACACAATTAGGAGTATATATTTTAGACAAATCTAACAAAATAAATTTTTGAGAAATTATCTATTGAACAACCCAATAATACAGGACATTCAAGTAGTTAGACATGTGTAGGAGTACAGTTATTGTAGAGCACAATTAAGAGTACATATTTTAGACAAATCTAAAAGTATAATTGGTTGAGAAATCATCTATTGAACAACCCAATAATACAGGACATTCATGTAGTTAGACATGTGTAGGGGTACAGTTATTATAGAACACAATTAGGAGTAAATATTTTAGACAAATCTAACAGAATAATTGGTTGAGAAATCATCTATTGAACAACTCAACAATACAGGACATTTAAGTAGTTAGACATGTGTAGGGGTACAGTTATTATAGAACATAATTAAGAGTACATATTTTAGACAAATCTAACAGAATAATTGGTTGAGAAATCATCTATTACTATTAGACAACACAATAATACAGAGCATTCAAGTAGTTAGATATGTGTAGGGGTACAGTTATTGTAGAGCACAATTAAGGGTACATTGTAGTTTTATCTATTGGTTGTAGGATAAATTTAACACAACAATGCAGTTCAGTTTAGTTAGTTGTTTAGGGCAAAATTAAACAAAGGAATGCAGTTCAGTTTAGTTGGTTGTAAGAGAAATTTAATCAGCAATGCAGTTCAGTTTAGTTAGTTGCTTTAGGACAAAGTTAAACAAAGGAATTCAGCTTAGTTTAGTTAGTTACTTTACGACAGAATTAAATAGAGGAATGCAGTTTAATTTTGTTAGTTGTTTAGGGCAAAATAAAACACAGCAAATCTAACAGTACAATTGGTTGAGAAATCATCTATAGAACAACCCAATAATACAGGACATTCAAGTAGTTAGACAGGGGTACAGTTATTGTAGAACACAATTAAGAGTAAATATGTTAGACAAATCTAACAGTATAATTGGTTGTAGGACACAATCACAGCAGTTCGGTTTAGTTTAGTTGGTTGTAGGACAAAATTAAACAGAGCAATTCAGTTTAATTTAGTTTGTAGAACACAATTAAACAGAACAGTTTAGTTTAATTGGTTATAGGAAACAATTAAACACAGTAGTTCAGTTCAGTTTAGTTGGTTGTAGGACAAAATTAAACACAGCATTTCAGGTTATAGGACACAATTAGGAGTAACTATTTTAGACAAATCTGAAAGTATAATTGGTTGATAAATTATTTATTGAACAACTTAACAATACAGTACATTCAAGTAGTTAGGCATGTGTATGGATACAGTTATTATAGAGCATAATTAAAAGTACATTGTAGTTTTATCTATTGGTTGTAGGAGACATTTAAACACAGCAATGCAGTTCAGTTTAGTTAGTTGGTTAGGGCAAAATTAAACAGAAGAATGCAGTTCAGTTTAGTTGGTTGTAGGAGAAATTTAAACACAGTAATGTAGTTAAATGTAGTTTAATCAGTAATTGTTTTGTTGATTTAAACATAATAAATGTAGTTTAATTAGCAATTGTTTAGCTAAATTAAACATAATAAATGTAGTTGATTAGATGATAGTAAGTGTAGTTAATAGTTAGGATAGTTTAGTTGATTTAAACACAATAAATTTAGTTGATTTATCAGTAAATATTTACTTAATTATATGAGAGTAGATATAGTTGATAATCAGTAATTGTTTAGTTGATTTAAACACAATGAATTTAGTTGATTTATCAGTAAATATTTACTTAATTATAATATGAGAGTTGGTGTAGTTGATAATCAGTAATTGGTTAGTTTGGTTAGAATAAAATGCAATAAATTTAGTTGATTTATCAGTAATTGTTTAGTTGATTTAAAGATGGTAGATATAGTTGAAAATAATTAGTAATTGCTTAGTTGATTTAAACACAATAAATTTAGTTGATTTATCAAGGATTGTTTAGTTGATTTAAAGATGGTAGATGTAGTTGATAATTAGTAATTGTTTAGTTGATTTAAACACAATAAATGTAGTTTAATCAGTAATTGTTTAGCTGATTTAAACATAATACATGTAGTTGATAAATAGTCATTGTTTAGTTAATTAAAACACAATAAATTTAGTTGATTTATCAGTAAATATTTACTTAATTTTATGAGATTAGATATAGTTGATTATTTGGTAGTTGATTATTTAGTAATTTTTTAGTTGATTTGATGATAGAGGTGTAGCTCAGAATAAATGTAGTTTATTTTTTAGTAAATATTTAGTTATTTAAACAAAACATAGTTGATAATTCAGTAATTGTTTAGTTGATTTAAACACAATAAATTTAGTTGATTTATTAGTAAATATTTACTTGATTTTATGAGAGTAGATGTAGTTGATAATTAGTCATTGTTTAATTGATTTAAAGACAATAAATGTTGTTTAATCAGTAATTGTTTAGCTGGTTTAAACATAATACATGTAGTTGATAAATAGTCATTGTTTAGTTGATTTAAACACAATAAATTTAGTTGATTTATCAGGAATTGTTTAGTTGATTTGATGATACTAGGTGTAGTTAATATTTAGGATAGTTTAGTTGATAGAAACACAATAAATTTAGTTGGTTTATCCATGGACCTATAAATTAGATTTATTTTATTAATTTATAGGTCCATGGTTTATCAGTAAATATTTACTTAATTTTATGAGATTAGATATAGTTGATTATTTAGTAATTGTTTAGTTGATTTGATGATACTAGGTGTAGTTAATAGTTAGGATTATTTAGTTGATTGAAACACAACAAATGTAGTTTAATCAGTAATTGTTTTGTTGATTTAAACATATAAATGTAGTTCAATCAGTAATTGTTTAGCTAATTTAAACATAATAAATTTAGTTGATTATTTAGTTATTGTTTAGTTGATTTAATGATAGTAGACTTAGTTGATAATTGGTCATTGTTTAGTTGCTTTAAACACAATTATTATATTTAGTTAATTTATCTTGTTTATTTAGTTTATTTAATCACAATAAATGTAGTTTAATCAGTAATTGTTTAGTTGATTTAAACAAAATAAATTTAGTTGATTATTTAGTAATTGTTTAGTTAATTTGATGATAGTAAGTGTAGTTAATAGTTAGAATAGTTTAGTTGATTTAAACACAATAAATTTAGTTGATTTATCAGTAAATATTTACTTAATTTTATGAGAGTAGATATAGTTGATAATCAGTAATTGTTTAGTTGATTTAAACACAATGAATTTAGTTGATTATTTAGTAATTGTTTAGTTGATTTGATGATAGTAGGTGTAGTTAATAGTTAGGATAGTTTAGTTGATTTAAACACAATAAATTTAGTTGGTTTGTCAGTAAATATTTACTTAATTTTATGAGAGTAGATATAGTTGATAATCAGTAATTGGTTAGTTGAATAAAATGCAATAAATTTAGTTGATTTATTAGTAATTGTTTAGTTTATTTAAAGATGGTAGATATAGTTGATAATTAGTTATTGCTTAGTTGATTTAAACACAATAAATTTAGTTGATTTATCAGGAATTGTTTAGTTGATTTAAAGATGGTAGATATAGTTGATAATTAGTAATTGTTTAGTTGATTTAAACACAATAAATGTAGTTGATTTATCAGTAAATATTTAGTTAATTTGATGATAGTAGAAATAGTTGATAATTAGTCATTGTTTAGTTGATTTAAACACAATAAATTTAGTTGATTAATTAATAATTCTTTAGTTAATTTGATGATAGTAGAACTAGTTGATAATTAGTCATTGTTTAGTTGATTTAAATACATTAAATGTAGTTTAATTAGTAATTGTTTAGTTGATATAAACACAATAAATGTAGTTGATAATTACTAATTTTGTAGTTGATTTATCAGTAAATGTTTACTTGATTGAAACATACTAAATGTTGTTTATTTATCAGGAATTGTTTAGTTGATTTAAAAATAGTAGGTGTAGTTGATAATTATTAAGTGTTTAGTGTATTTAAACACAATAAATGTAGTTGATAATTAGTCAGTGTTTAGTTGATTGAAAGACAATACATTAATTTGATTTATCAGTAATTTTTTTGTAGTTGGTTTAATGATACTAGGTGTAGTTGATTAATCAGTAATTATTCACTTGATTTTATGATAGTAGATATGGTTGATAATTAGTGTTTAGTTTTTTGAACACAGTAAATATAGTTAATTTTGAATTGTTTAGTTGATTTGATAATAGTAGGTATAGTTAAGAATGAGTAATGATTTAAACTTATTGAATGTTGTTTATTACTTAGTAATTGTTTACTTGTCTACATGATAGTAGGTGTAGCTGATACTTTTTTTGTAGTTTATTTAAACACAATAATTGTAGTTGATAATTAGCAATTGTTTAGTTGATTTAAACAAAATAAATTTAGTTGATTAGTCAGGGACTGTTTAGTGATAGTGATTTAATGATAGTAGGTGTAATTTATTATTAGTATTTGTTTAGATGATTTAATCATAATAAATGTAGTTTAATAATTAGTAATTGTTTACTTGTCTACATGATAGTAGATGTAACTTAGCAGGTGTTGATTTAATCACAATAGATGTCGTTTTAATCAATAATTGTTTAGTTGACAATTATTAATGTAATTATTTGAGAACACTACTTGTATCTGTGTTACATTTTATCTCTTATTACTCAGTTTATATCTGTGTTAGCTCTAACTACATATTTTGTCTTCTTAGAGTGTGAAGATAATTGATAATATGATTTTAGAAGAGGAAGATACCAAATAAAAAGATGAGGGAAGATAAAATGAAGGGGAAACAAGAGAAGATGGTTCAATATAAGACTAGTATTATATTATAGCAATTACTGCACTAGTTTAATTATAATAAAATGAACATTAACCCCATTTTTAAAGTCTATCATATTATTATTAAATAACAGAGCACCCAATGCCACAATGACTAACCTAACTTTTTTTTCAAAAGAGTAACAGATGTCTTACAATTAAAATAAAATGAGAAATAGTAATTGATATGGAAAAATCTGGGTCAATTGTTGTGGAATTATTGTAAACCCAAAACTGGATTTGATTATTGAATAATAATTGATTTTTTTTTTTTTTTAATTTTATATACTTTCAGTTTCTGCTGTGGTTTCAATCATCCTCCACATAATTCTTCAGGTAATTGATTAACTTTATGATTTTTTGAGTTTTATGTTTTTTAATTTACTAACATGTTACTTTTAATTAAACTACTAATAATTTAAACACAGCAATGCAGTGCAGTTTAATTTTACAGAGGAAAGTTTAGTTTAGTTGATTGTAGGACAAATGTAGACACAGCAATACAGTTCAGTTTAGTTTGTTGCTTTAGGACAAAATTAAACACACCAATGTAGGTTGATCTATTGGTTGTAGGACAAATATAAACAGAGGAATGCAGTTCAGTTTAGATAATTGTTGTAGGACAAAATTATACACACCAATGTAGTTTGATCTATTGGTTGTAGGACAAATATAAACAGATGAATCCAGTTCAGTTTAGACAACTGTTGTAGGACAAAATTAAACACAACAATGTAGTTTGATTTATTGGTTGTAGGACAAATATAAACAGATGAATTCAGTTCAGTTTAGATAATTGTTGTAGGACAAAATTAAACACAACAATGTAGTTTGATCTGTTAGTTGTAGGGCAAATATAAACAGAGGAATGCAGTTCAGTTTAGTTAGTTGTTTAGGGCAAAATTAAAGACACCAATGTAGTTTGATCTATTGGTTTTAGGACAAATATAAACAAATGAATTCAGTTCAGTTTAGATAATTGTTGTAGGACAAATTTAAACACAACAATGTTGTTTGATTTATTGGTTGTAGGACAAATATAAATAGAGGAATGCAGTTTAATTTAGATAATTGTTGTAAGACAAAATTAAACACAACAATGTAGTTTGATTTATTGGTTGTAGGACAAATATAAATAGAGGAATGCAGTTCAGTTTAGATAATTGTTGTAGGGCAAAATTATACACACCAATGTAGTTTGATTTATTGGTTGTAGGACAAATATAAACAGATGAATCCAGTTCAGTTTAGATAATTGTTGTAGGACAAACTTAAACACAACAATGTAGTTTGATTTATTGGTTGTAGGACAAATATAAACAGAGGAATCCAGTTTAATTTAGATAATTGTTGTAAGACAAAATTAAACACAACAATGTAGTTTGATTTATTGGTTGTAGGACAAATATAAACAGATGAATAGTTTATTGTTCAGTAAATATTTAGTTATTTAAACACAACATGTAGTTGATAATTCAGTAATTGTTTAGTTGATTTGTTGATAGTAGGTGTAGGTAATAGTTAGAATTGTTTAGTTGATTTAAACACAATAAATGTAGTTGACCAATTACTAACTATTTACTTGATTCTATGAAAGTAGATTTGTTGATAATTAGTATATGTTTAGTTGATTTAAACACAACAATTGTAGTTTAATCACTAATTGTTTAACTGATTTACACATAATAAATGTAGTTGATTAATTAGTAAATATTTAGTTGATTTAATCACAATAAATGTAGTTTATCAATTACTAACTATTTACTTGACTCTATGAAAGTAGATTTGTTGATAATTAGTAAATGTTTAGTTGATTTAAACACAACAATATTAATTTAATCAGTAATTGTTTAGCTGATTTACACATAATAAATTTAGTTGATTAATTAGTAGGCCTAATTGTTTAGTTGATTTAATCACAATAAATGTAGTTTAATCAGTAATTGTTTAGCTGATTTACACATAATAAATTTAGTTGATCAATCAGTAATTATTAACTTGATTTTAGGATAGTAGATATGGTTGATAATTAGTCAGTGTTTAGCTGATTTACACATAATAAATTTAGTTGATTATTTAGTTATTGTTTAGTTGATTTGATGATAGTAGACGTAGTTGATAATCAGTAATTATTTAGTTGATTTAAACACAATAAATGTAGTTGATTAATTAGTAATTTTTTAGTTGATTTAATCACAATAAATGTAGTTTAATCAGTAATTGTTTAGCTGATTTACACATAATAAATTTAGTTGATCAATCAGTAATTATTAACTTGATTTTAGGATAGTAGATATGGTTGATAATTAGTCAGTGTTTAGCTGATTTACACATAATAGATTTAGTTGATTATTTAGTTATTGTTTAGTTGATTTGATGATAGTAGACGTAGTTGATAATCAGTAATTATTTAGTTGATTTAAACACAATAAATGTAGTTGATCAATCAGTAATTATTCACTTGATTTTAGGATAGTAGATATGGTTGATAATTAGTCAGTGTTTAGTTTATTTAAACACAATAAATATAGTTGGTTAATTAGTAATTGTTGATTTGATAATAGTTGATGTAGTTTAGAATTAGTAACTGTTTAGTTGATTTAAACACAATAAATGTAGTTGATTAATCAGTAATTATTCACTTGATTTTAGGATAGTAGATATGGTTGATAATTAGTCAGTATTTAGTTTATTTAAACACAATAAATATAGTTGGTTAATTAGTAATTGTTGATTTGATAACAGTTGATGTAGTTTAGAATTTGTAACTGTTTAGTTGATTTAAACTTATTAAATGTAGTTTATTAGTTGATAATTGTTTACTTGTTTAGATTATAGTAGAATTTAGTTTTAACAATTAGTAATTGTTTAGTTGAAATAAACACAACATAGGTAGTTCATAAATCAGGGATTACTTATTTGATTTGATGATAGTAAATGTTTAGTTGATTGAAACACAATAAATGTAGTTGATCAACCTGTAATTGTTTACTTGATTTGATGATAGTAGATGTAGATGATGAATTAGTTATTGTTTAGTTTATTTAATAGTAAGTTTAGTTGATAATTAATAATTGTTTTTCAATGTACATATATGAGACAACATTCAATTTGCTGAGAATACATATAATATTATTACTGTTTAATTTTAGTTGTATGGAAGCAGTGACCAAGATAATTAGAAACTGAATGGGAAAGATAATGATGTAAAAAGGAAATACCAAACACCAAGAAGAATGGGAATAGGCCTACATATTTATATATAATATTTTGGTATGATACTTTTAATTATCTCAATTATAACCACCCATATTCATGAAATAAAGTGCAAAACAAATTCTAAGCAATTGATTAAACCAAATATAACAATCCTTACAATTAGAATATAGTGAAAACTATGTAGGCCAATCAGAAACTAACTTGACTGAAATGTAGCAATTTACATTGTTAAAACCATTGAAGTTAGTTATTTTAGTCTATTAA
The DNA here is from genome assembly GCF_963402885.1 of Antedon bifida. Lineage (NCBI taxonomy): Eukaryota > Metazoa > Echinodermata > Crinoidea > Comatulida > Antedonidae > Antedon > Antedon bifida. Next base: position 15,049,523 of record NC_136226.1, on the reverse strand, counting down.
AATGAACTCTCAACATGTTTATTTTCTTTTTCTACCCACAGTTAGTTGATGTTTGGACTTTGCAGCATTTGTATAGAATGAGTTAAATGCAGCAAAACAGCATTACACCAGCACCATAATCCATATTTGTACAGTTTCGAGGCTCACTTGTTTTGGTAGTAGATTGAGTCTTCCGAGACATCGGCCACATACATATAGAGGACAGATATGAAAGAGCACCTGGATTGGTGGAACTTACATAATGTAACCCTTAATGGAAAAGCATGTAGTTGAACAGAGTCTTCTTACGAAGTACTATAATGAGAACATTACTCAATAAAATGGAAGTTTACTATTGTATTATTTTGTAAAATGAACATTTATGTTTTGCAACAAACTAAAATTCTTTAGAGTAATTGTTTGTGATATTTTAGTAAGATTTTTTTTAATTGAATTATATTGCTATATATTGCTATTTGTGATTAAATAAACGAAGTGAAGAAATAAAGTTTAAAAAAAAATATATTGAATTAACATCTGTAATTATTTGTAGGCCTACACCTGATCATATCCAATTTCTAAATGATAACAAAAACAAAATTGTTGATTTATCAAAGGATGTATAAGTGTATATAGCTACAGATAAGAAGATTGAAATTTAGTGGTTGCACGTTAAAGCGGATGGTTGAGTGTGGAATTTGACTTTATCACATGGGTGGAGTTGTTTCTTCTTGTCTATCAGCTGCATGGTAAACTGCACCATGATTACGTTTTACTTGCAATTCTTCAAAATAATAAATAAATAATGGTACAAGGCAAAAGTGGCAATGTCCCCTAAACTAATAATACCATATAACTCTTTTAAACACAAGAATGAATCTAAATTTGCTTCAAAATGCTTATTTTTATTTATATTCAAGTTGATATAACAATTACTGCTTGGATTATTGAAAATACAGCAGAAATGACTTCAGCCTACTTTACTATTTTCAATTATTATTCATTTTAATTTATTCCAGTGTACAAGATTGCCATAAAAATACTCTATACAATTTGAGTTACATTAAAACTGTACATTAAACAAAAACAAACTTAACAGATTTAGGCATAGGCCTATATATTATTTAAAATGACATTAAATGCTGAAATATTACAAACAAAAAATTGATGCTTGATTGCACACAAGAACACAAACATAATTCATAAACAAAATTAGTCAAATTTTAAAAATAGACATTTAAAAATAAAGATAATTTCATTTAGTGTGTAGAGTAGCCTAGTTCTTGGCAGAAATTGAATTTTGTACTTATGAATCCTTTTATTTGGGATAATATTAAAATAATATAAATAAGTAAAAGTAGTAGCCTACATAATTTTTAATATACAGTATACATTTAACCCTAGCCTATATAATTTATTTGTAAATAATGTCGCTAATAATAATACTACTATTACCGTAAATCTTCTTATAGTAACCCACTCTAATAGTAACCCCCTTCTAATAGTAACCCACCTTTATAAGTCAATCTATAATAATAACCCTATTATATATACCCATAACCTATTAGAGTCACAAAAAATATTGACAAAATGATTGGTCGTTTATGATGCAGCCGTATTTTGAAAATAAGGAGATAATGCATGTTGATCTCGGGAGTGGGGGAAGATTGAGTGTTTTTGAGTTTATAAAATAAAGTTAGAGTTCAACCAAATTTGCTTATTCGTACTGTTTTATTATTTTGCTGACCGGAAAAGTTGGGGGATGGGTTACTATTTTCAGGTGCCTAATTTAAGATTAGTAGTAATAGCCCACTACTCTATTATTAACCCCCCTTCTAAATAGTAACCCACCCTAAAAACAATCAAAGAATAATAACCCAGGGTTACAATTAGAAAATTTACGGTACTCATTAGGCCTAGGCTAGGCCCCTAGGCCTAGGTATGTGTGTATGCTATGCATATGTATTATTATGGTACTGTGTACAGTTTGGCGTTTCATAAATTCTCAGCAACTTGGTCAGGCACTATAAATATATTGAATTCCTGTAAATAAAAACAAAGAAAAATAATTAAGCATGCAATACTACATAGGCAGAACTAGCTAGCCAGCCTAGGCCTAGGCTTGGGCAGGCACACTTAAACTAAGGCCTGTGTTGTTAGGTAGGCGCCTAACCTAGCTTCCCAGCCCCAGTAGGTCCAGGCCTAGGCCTAGCCTATATACCATCTTCTCTAGGCCTATATATGATAGGCCTGACCTAAAACGTACTTTACTTTATTAGCCTAGCAGTCAGTATGATATAATCAGAAAAAATAGAAAATAGATGTATTTTTCTTACCTCTTACTAACCAAAGCCAACTCAATTTTAATCAATATTAATCTTCGCATCGAAAGGAAGATCGGACCATTATTTACTTTTACAAAAATAAAGTTAATGCAGAGCCTGAAAGTCGGCAGGTAAATGCCAAATAGAAATCATAACGTTGGCGACGTATAGCAAACGCAATCGAAATTGTCCACACCGCTCAACTCAAGCAGGTCCGATGCCATGGTCCAAGCAGGTAAATGCCAGCTGGTAAATGCCAAAGGGCCTCACACACGCAGGACAACTGCCAATGTGCTCTCATGGCGGCAGAACGCATGCCATTGTGATCTCACACAAGCAGGTCAAATGCCATTGTGCGCTCACACAGGCAGAAAAAAGTCCATTGTGAGACGGATACATAAAGAGGAAGTAGTTACAAAAATAATTGTTGATGAGGCTATTAAAATTATCATGATAGTTAATAGTGAAATGGTTTCCTATACAGTATAGTAATAACAATAATACATAATGATACAAAATGATATATATAAAAAATACATTCACATAAAAAAAAAACTTAACTATACTATACTTAAAAAAATCTTTATTTCGTTATAAAGTAAATATCATTACTATATTTACAGTTATACATCTTGCCTAATATTTTGTAATATATTGTATTTTTAAATCATATCTCATCATTTTGTTGTTAAAAATATTAATGTTGCATCTTTTACATCTTACACCACCTTTTTTATAAATGAAGTACTAAAAATATGTGGTAAAATATTGTTTTTCTAGAAAAATTTTATCAACTGCGTAAGTGCTTCACTGATTGGCTCAACTGATTTTCGCAACAAGCACGACAAGACACGATGCAATTTGATGGACATAGCAGATTGCGTTATATCCCATGATGCTGAGTTTATTCTAAAGGTAAGTTCCATTTCAGTTACTTCTTAAATGTTTTAAGATAATATAGAAAAGGTTGGTGCTTTTCTCTCTCTCTGAGTTTTAATTGGAATACTTATGAGATGTTTGCTGTATTCATAAATGCAGACAAACTTATGCATTTAAATGAATATTATAAAACATTACTTGAATACTATATTGAATATATTTGACAGGTTGCCTTGTACTGCCGATCTGAGTTAAACATCAGAACTACCTCCAACTTCTTGATAGCCTTTGCATCTAATCGTAGACCATGCCGAGCTTATCTAAAGAAGTACTTCTCAGCATCCATCAGGTTGCCATCTGATTGGATTGATGTAGCAGAGACTTATCAGGTGGGTCATTTGCATATTACTGTTTACTTATTTTGTTTTGATAAGTTCACATATTTGGTTACAAAACGGTTAAGTAATACTGTATTTGACTATAAATTGTTGTATCATTTGCAGACATTGAATGATAAGTCTATCAACTTTGGCTCGCTTCCCTCTGCTTTGAGAAAAGTTATGACAGCAAAATTCCCCGACTTTGATGAATATCAGTTAGGTAAGTTGGCCTACAACTGTTAAATAAAATAACTTATTGGTATATGCGTATGTGTTTTGTACATCATGATATTGTTTATATTATAGCCAAGTACAACAAAGACAAGAAAGGAAAGCCAAAGAAAAAGAGTGAAAAGTTGACTATTGCTAAAAGGAAATATCGGGATCATGCAGAACGGGAAAAAGCGAAAGAAACAGAAGATTCTAACTCGGAAGATGATGAGGTAATTATACAAACCGAATTGGTCAGATGTTTAGTCCTGCCAATTATGGTGAAATTGTAATTGCTACAAATAGTATTATCATACATATTGTCATTTTATGGAATTTTTTTTGTGGAATTTATGGAGAACAGAACTTTAAACCATAAAAATCACTTGCATACATAAATGCTTATCTTTGTTATTACAATATTACATTCTTATTCTTTAATAAACTACCAACGGTACATGTTAAATTTGCGTCAGAATGTAAATTAGTAACCATGGAATTCACCTTTAAATTGTCTTAATTTATTTCTCTCTTTTTATAGAATTTTTTTTTTTTAAATTTGTTTTCAGGATGTAGTGAAAGATGAGGGAGAGGAAACAGAAGAGGAGCTTGTCAAACTGACCTTTACCCTCAAACAACTTATACGAAAGTTGCACATCAAGGAACCAGCCAACTATGTCATGGCACTTGTTGGAAAGAAGTAAGTAATAAACTAAATTCGAAAAATTGAGAGAATAATATTAGATGACTGCATAACAGACTACCATGTGTAACTGCTTGTGATGTTTTGAAGGCACCATAACAATAATCTTTTGGGGGCATACTGTGGATGTTATGCGAGCAAATGTCACATTATTATTATCATTATTGTACTTTTTTATTGATTTATTTTTTTTTCTTTATTTTTATTTTATCTGGTGGCCATGACTTAAAGATTCTTTGCAATCTTATTTTGGTGACCTACCACACACTGTATTACTACTTATATGCTTATATCTTTCAATTATTTGTCTTACTTTGTATTAAAATGTGTGTGGTAAACGAGTGAAACAAACAAACATTGCTAATAAAATCAGTCGAAATAGGTACATGTGGGCATCCAACTATGGGTGCATATGCGGGCAATCGTGTAATGCAGATCTGTGTATATCTTGTTTTTTATATCATTTTATGTTTTAATATTTATGGATTTTGTTTTGTTTTATTTACAGGTATCCAGAGGACTTGGAGAGCTTCTATAAGGCCAAGTTAACTGGTGTTTGGGATGCAGATATGGCTGGAAAGAGAATGAAATTGGCAATACCTGAAACATGGGAAACTCAGGTTTCAAAGTTTGGCAACAAAGCAAAAACATGGGAACGCTTGTTAGGTAGATATTTTAAAACTTAATAATTGTTGCCACACCTTAAACATGACTGAATATTTGAATTCTGTAAACGCTCCCAAAACAAACTTTTCTTGAGGTCCAAAAGGTCCCAAATTCATTTTTACCATTAAAAACACATTCTGAATACCAGGGGCCGGATTTATCAAACTTGCTTAGCAAAAAAATCGTCTTAACTTTGCCTTAAATCCTTGATTTTGCCTAAGTCAGATTTATCAATATATCTAAGCAAAAAAATTTGCTTAATTTTGTCTTAAATCTAAGACGAACAACACCCTGCCTTAAGATGAAAAATTTCGTCTTATCTCATTTCTGCAACAAAAACATTCTTTTTTGACAACGCGAGCGCGCTAGGCCGGAACATTGAACATTCGGAAAGGCTACGCTAGTGCGTTTTCCGCTGTACTACGGACGCTAAAATAATGATATCGATCTTCATAAAGATGGCCTAGAAATTGGACGAGCAAAACTAATATTTTCGGGATAGGTACGACCCAATTGACTAACTTTTAGAAAACTGTATCGGCTGCCAAGGGTCGCTGTCATTGATAAAAATAAATAAATGTTGATTTGATTTAAGTTTAGAGCGAATGATTTTCGTATGTATTTCCGACTGTTGTGCTCTTTCTCTATTTCAAGTAATATAAACAATAGTAGCCAGAATGCGCCCTCTCTTGTTGGGAGTGAAAATACGGCAATAAAATGTTATAGCGCCGCCATCGCTAAGAGAAAAAAGCTAATACGCATGCGTAAGCAAGAATTTTTCGTCTTAAGACATAATTTGCTGCCCTCTAGAGTTTAATTTTGCGCATGTGCAAAGTAAAATTTACCTAAGACAATTTTTCTGCTAAAACATTTCTAAGACGGTTTGATAAATAAGATTAAGTTATTTGCTTAAGCACTTCTTAAATATTTCAGCTTAAGCAAAAATATAAGCAAATATTGATAAATGCCAACCCAGACAGAAAACCAGACATATTTGGCCAGTATTGGAAGAGTTGTATTATATTTCAATGTAAATTGTTAGTTTTTCTATTATTGATATGATACTGTATCATTGGCCATAATCTCCTAATACAAAGCAATTTTAAAATTAATTTAAATTTTTACTCCAATAAATTCATTACATTTGGTTTTGTGATCTTTGTAGATAACAAAAAGTTGCCATTCATGGCAATGTTGAGGAATCTTCGTAATATGATACAATCTGGTATGTCACAAAAACATCATGATGGGGTCATAAAAAGACTGACCAATCAGAATGCAGTTGTCAATAGTCGCCAGTTCCCATTTAGATTTTTCTCTGCATATGAAGCCCTTCGACAACTTCAGCAAGATCTAGAAAAGTCAGGTAAGATTTTCAAGGCATTCATTTGTTGTTCTGCATTAATCAATAATGATAAGTGTGCATATACTAATTTGTATTTTGTAAACACATAAATATGTATTTCATTTTGTTAATGATAAAATTAGCGATAGAACATGTGTTGTGTTACATCATAGTTATAAAGATAGGGATGGCAAGACATAATGAAAACCATTACTGTATTTTTTTTAATTGTTTCTATAGAAGGAGCAATCATCAAGGCTGCTATGAAGAAAGAACAAATGACAGAACACAATATCAGAAGGAAAAATAAGAAAAAAGAAGTAATAGTCAAGTATGTAAACAAGGAAGAGGGGGTTACCATGCACCCTTATGATTTTTTTAACATGGATTTTTGTATTCTTGAATATATTTAATTATCAAATTTCATTCTTGCCATATATGGTCTTCTGGGCATCTAGACAGTGATTTGGGGGTCATCCATGGGTGCTCTTTTTTCATCTTAGGTTGTATAAAATGACAAAAACACATACATAGTACATATTTTCCACTCAAAGTGATAGTTTGTAAACCAATATATTTACATTTTAGTCTATAAAGTAGTAATAAAGTAATCTACCACTTTTTGAACCGACAGAGAAAAACTGTATGATGTCCTTATCTTGGAGAGATACCGTAAAGCATTAGACACAGCTGTCAAGATTGCCACGTCTTATAACGTGTCTCCTATCCCAGGACGCACCATGATTTTTTTGAACGTCGGGGCACATATGAAAATTCCATGTACATCAGCAAAAGGACTTGGAAAACCTAAGTCGGTATGTACACAATAAGTGAGATGTTTTGAGTTGTCGAACATTCATACAGCAATTGTAATTTGTTTACAAATGAACTTATTATATAAGTTTTCAACCAAATTATTGTCAACTGGTTTCACCACAACAAATGAAGCATAGTGTACGTTAATATATGTACCTATTGTGCTTATTAAAAAGATCTTGTTTAGATCATAACATAATGGACATTAATATTCTGATGATTCTGATTTGTCTGTTTTGTTGCTTACCTTATGATATTAATTTGATCAAAGTTGTTTTGAGGTATTAGCAAAGAATTGAATTGAATTAATGACCATGAGACTAAACTTTTGTATTGTATTTTTTATTGCAGGTATTGGAAGTTGGTGTTCTGCTTGGTCTCATGTGCAAGTACTCTTGTGAGGAATGTACATTGATAATCTATGCCAATGGTCAACAGATGAAAGTTGAACTTGAGAAAGGAACCATTTTGGATAATATGAAGAGTGTCATTGATTGCTCTGAGGTAGAGTTAAAATTTTCTTTTTGTTTGAATGTCTACCAGGGGAAAATTTCGAAAGATGGAGTGATGAAGACAATGGGATGATACTTAGTCTATTTCGTGCCTAGCTTACCTGGATAAACTGACAATAGTCCTTTTCCTCAAAGTGCGAGATATAACTTGAAAAGTAGAAATTTTCATTGAACACCCCTCTCCACAAATGGTATAGTCCAATGGGATGATACTTAACCTGTCTGTATTATGTTTGATATTCAGTTTTGCTCTTTGTTTAAAGGTCATGACTGCTGCAGATGATGCAACTGGTGAAGCTGTGTTGAGTGATGAATCATTCTTTGAAATGATTAGAGACAGAATACAAGTAAGGCTTGATCATTCTTCCATCAATATCATTGCAAGTCCACTGCCACATTCATTCTAATGATGAATAGTGGTGAATTAAACCTGGAGTTGAGAAAGTACTAACTGAACATGCCCAGCTCATTAACTGTCCAGCAAAGTTACATAAAAACTTAATGACTAAAGCTCTGTCTACACTATCGAACTATGTAACAAAAAACTGTGATGTGCCCAAATATAGTATGGTAGTGATATGCCAAAATATGGTAGTGATATGACAACATGTCCATATATGGGCACATCACATTTTTTGACACATAGTTTGATAGTGTAGCCAGAGCTTTATACTTATTTTTGTATGCTGTATTTCAGCTTGACAATCTTGTAATCCTCTCGGATGGCTTGAAAATGGACAGTGATCAAGGGAAATTGGTTGGTAATTTTCTCAAAAAATATCGAAAGATCGTCAACCCCAATTTGCTGTTTGTCAATGTAGATCTTAGCAGGAAATCGTCAAGGTAAGTATAGGTTTAATTCTTCATACAAATACTGTAAACATGTTTTATCTCTTGCCAATATAAATGTTTAAGTCCCATCGAAAGCGATTTAGTTCACTGTTGGAGTCCCCGGTCTAGCATGTGTGATGTATGTGTTATTGTTTGTATCCGGAATGAATTGAATTGAATATTAGTGGTAGTTTTGTTCTCACAGACTAGCTGATTTACAGCCAGAGAATGAGAATGATATCTTCATTGCTGGCTACAGTGATCAGATCTTGAGGTATATCGCGGAACGAGGAGGTGGTGGACAGTTGACCCATGTGGAGAACATCGACAAAGCTCAGAAATTGGTGCCAGAACAGGTATTGGTAATAATTATTATTAGCTATGCAATTGAACTTTGACGTCTTTATAAAAAAGCTGGTGGGGGATATTTCTTAGGGTGTGTACAAGAATAACAAATATTTGACTAAATGAAATACATAGTTATTTTTTTGTTTACACTAGGAGGCTGCAGTTGCCAAGGCAGCAAGTAAAATGGCGGCTACTTCAGAGACTGAAGGATCAATGTCAATACCATCTGTCATCAAAGCACCAAGGTACTGTAATCCTACATTTTTTTCAATGAAATTTCAAAGCTTTCCCCCAGCTCTAAAATGTTTCTTCTTCTTTCTTCTTTCTTCTTTCTAAATAACAAAAACTTGATTCATGTTGATTTACTTCACATTGTTACAGTGGTGCTATTTTGTTCATGTTAGGTGGCGAACAGCAAGAGTATTTATTTCCTCAACGTTTCGTGACATGCATGGGGAACGCGATATTTTGACAAGGTGTGTCTTCCCAGAATTAAGGGCACGAGCAAAGAAACATCACATTAACATCTATGAAGTTGACCTACGATGGGGTGTCACTGAACAGGAAGCAAAACAGAATGGGTCAGTAATAACTCTATTTTTAGAAACTGAATGTGCTAAACAAATGTTGATATCTTTTCAATGCCATACAAAGACATTTATTTCAGGAAAATTGTACACAAAAATACACAACATAAATTGTTTTTCACTGAAAATTTGAAGTAATTTTTATATTATCATAATTTGCAGATCAATTGAAATATGCCTTGGTGAAGTTTCTCGATCTAACTTCTTTATCGGTTTGCTGGGGAATCGCTATGGTTATGTACCAGAGTCATATGATGTATCCAAACAGTCTGAGGAATTTGATTGGTTGAAAGACTACCCTACAGGACGCTCAATCACGGAGCTCGAGATGCAGCATGGTGCCCTTGCGAACACTGAGTCCGCTGTAGGTCGAGCATTCTTCTACTTCAGGACTGATGCCATAATTGAGTAAGTAGTAAAATTAAATTCTAGAACTTTAGTTCAATCGCTTGGTGGTAAGATTCCTCTCTCAGTGTGTAAAATTATTTTAATCTATTGAAGCAAAATTTGGCCAATTAGGTACTGCATATATAAATAGATTATTAAAACAACAACAATTTTTTTTTTCAAAGCAAAATTCCTGATAAATGGAAATCAGATTTCCGCAATGACAGCCTCTCTGCAGATGACAATTGGGGTAATCTAAAGGAAAGAATTCGCAAGAGCCCTCTCGAAGTTTACGATATGTAAGTGCAGTATTTTTATACAAATATTATGCATATATAAACCTACCAACTAAAACTATATTTAATTTAAACTTCAACTCTGGCAATTAAGCTTTTGGAATTTTATTGTAATAAATGAAATGGAGTTTGAAACAAACAAACAAACATGTTGATGTTATTATTTGATTTTGTTAGGTATCCATGTGAATGGGGAGGTGTTGTAGATGGTAAGCCAGTCTTATCTGGATTAGAACAGTTTGGAAATCGTGTCGTGAACAACTTGTGGCAAGCAATAAAAGATGAATTCATAGATTTCAAGGTAAAAATTGATTGCAAAAAAGGGCTAATTTAAGAATTAGTTTTCAAAGAACACTTACTAAACACATTTATTTTTTTTATTAAATTACAGGACCAAGACGAAGAAGAAGAAGAAGAAGAGGAATCCCAGAACAATTTACATGAAGATTATATGTCATCACATTTAAGACAATTTGTAGGCCGTAAAAACAAGTTGAAAGGTAGCATGAATGCCATCAAAAGCATGACAAGTGGTTTGATTGGAGTGGTTGGAAAACCTGGATGTGGAAAGTCTGCCTTTATGGTAATTAATACATTTTTTAATATTTGAAATTTTGATTGCAATATATGTAGAATAATACCTTCATAGGAAATATGGCTTTATGTAACAATTAATTTTAGTCACTAGGAGTGACATTTTTTCTTTGCTTTCTGAAGTTGGAACAATTCTAAAACTGTAGGCCAGTAGATACAAGACAACTCTCTGATGTACACTTTGGCTCTGTCCTACCTGGCTATACATTACCTTATACTCATGGCAGGCTTCTTCACACAAACACACACAAAATAGGCAGTTAATGATTAATATTTGTATTTTCTAGGCCTCGCTTGCTAAGAAGTGTAGGGAATGTTTATTAGAGGATGAACATAATATGCTTGTTGTACACTATGTTGGAGCAGCACCTGGTAACATCACAAGCTTACTTAAACACGTCTGCTTTCAACTTAATTCAAGCTTTGGACTGAATCGTAGAATCCCAGATAATTATAAGTAAGATATATCTACCTTACTTACCGCTGTACTGTCTATAGAATACAATACAACCAATGATATGCAAAAGCAGTGAAAGAAATCATTTTGTATATTGGTTTCGTATTTCTTTTAATTACATTATATAAATTTAGTATAGCACCTTCCTATATTACGTTTTCTGGACATATGGAATGCTTTATTTGCAGAAGTTTATGTGAAGAGTTTTCAGAATTTTTGAAGGGAGCAGCATCTCACTATGAATCAGCTCCAGTTAAAATATTCATAGATGGAGTAGATGATCTAGAGGATGATAACCAACCAAAGAACCTGGAATGGATTCCAGAGAATATTCCAGAGGTTTGAAAATCCTAATTTATAGTTAATAATAGTTAAAATTAGATATAACTTTTATTTATTTTACATTATTTTCAGTATCTTTCTTTCCCTTTACAGAGACCACCAAAGCAAATAACTTTCTTCTATGTTTATTTATCTCCTGCTTCTTCTTCCCAAACAACATCCATTTTAGCATTTGGTCTTCCTCCCTTTCTTTCCTCAATAATCTTTTATATTTCCATTTCACCAATAAAGATCTTATTGTTCATAGGATGTCATCTTTGTTGTGAGTTGCCAAGAGAACTCAATAAGTCACAAAGCATTGTTGAGGCGGCAACGTGAGAGTTGTTCCATCATCGCTCTGCCACCTTTAGACATATTGGAGAAAGCTGAGATGATTCGCAGTACTTTATCAGTTTATGGAAAGACTCTTGACGAATCGCCCTTCAACAACCAGCTGAAAATACTGACTGCTAAACGTGAAGCAAACTTGCCGCTTTATCTAAGTTTAGCCTGTGAAGAAATCCGCTTGTTTGGTGTATTTGAGGAGGTACAAAGATTTAACATTAAAGATCATTCTATTATTCATTTTATTTTATTTTGATAGGGTAGCTCACTGCTCTGAGGAGGACACATTTAAAATACTGTATTACAATTAGAAACAACTTCTCTTCTTTTTAACTATTACTGGTTTTATGAGATGAACAGTTTATCCACATGCTGTTAAAAAATGGATCTATTTACATCAATTTACATTTTGACCATTTCAAACACTTGTACTTGTTTGTAATATAGTTTCTTTCATTATTATTTAGCTTTCAAAGAAGTTGAAGTCGATGTCGCAGACAGTGAGCTCTTTGTTGGTAGACATCTTCCAGCGTCTGGAGAATGACTTCAGTAAAGACACTATCTTAACAGCTCTGTGTCTGCTGGTCTGTGCCAGGAACGGTATGTATCACATCATGTATACAGTATACAAGTATCAAGAATTTACTGATCTCATAATTTCTTTTTTAGGTTTACTATTCCACATCCTTTTTTGAAATAACAAACTATACTTAAAGCTGAGGTACAGGCATGAATTTTAAATATAATATCTGGTTAATTGTACATAAATTAAATATTTGTAACAGAAATCATGATGAAAAAACATGAATTTCCCTTAATATGGTCAAATACAAAATTTGGCAAAATTCTGCCATAAAAACCAGGAAGACTTTTTTTCAGTAGTTAGGTAGTTTAACCTAATGTAATAACATGTCTGGTGACTCCCTAGAAGGTGAAAAAAGATGGTGGATATATGGTGGATAATTTTTGCTATAGCATGAAAATAAAAATCTGAAGTTGAATAAAAACACCAGAAATGTAAAATTCAAGTTATATTACCTATATTTAGTCATCTGATAACATTTTTTACCACACCGTTTATTTTTTATAGCTTTTTAAAATGCCTCTCTATTTACAAAATTTGTGTACAAAAGAATAGAGATTTTACTGTGTAATTTGAACTATCCCCACTGATAAGAAAGTGCTTATTTTCAACAAGCTTGTGTAACACAAATAAAATCCTAAAAATTATGAAACATAGGGGAAACTATAGATCGATAATTATTGGAATGTATGATCAATAGAAATTTTTTTGCCGCACCTGGCCTTTAACATTCCTGTATTTTTCATGTCAATAGCATAATTGCTATGAGCACTCACTGGCTAAACCCAGGAGCTTAGGGGGCCCCAGAGCATGAGAGCAGCCCCAGTGCAAAGGAGTGCTAAACCAGGGGGCTTGCCCTCTGTGTTACACCACTGCCCCTTGTAAAAGTAACATATTAGAATAAAGTACTATGTTTTTCCCTTCAGGTCTATATGAAGATGAACTACACCAGCTACTGAGCATTCACAAGATTCTCCACAGTAACAAGTACAAATTTCACGATGTTATGAATGTACAACTTTCCTCTGAAGATTTAATGCCACAAGCTACATACAGACAGCTTATACGTAGTCTACAAACGTTTCTACAGCCGGTAGCAGAAGAAGGGTTAGTAAATATTTCAATATTTGATTTCAAGGCATTTATTTATGATAGCTACTGTAATAATGTGGGTAGTAGCGTTGCCAAACTGCATGTGTATGTAAAAATATTAGGAAATTGTAGATTATTATTAACTTGTTTCTTTTTTCTAAAGTCTTGGACGTCTTAGCCTTGGTCATGGGGAATTTGAGAAAGCAATCCGTCAGCGATACTTAAGAGGAACCGCAATGGAATTTGAGTTGGTCCTGCATAGACTTTTAGCAGGTGAGATCCAGCACCAAATAGTGTTGTCACCTTCTTAATATTAGTCAAATCAAACATTTCTAAATTGCAAATTTTTGTATATTTCAGCTTTTTACCATGCACAGGCAGATCCAGATAGGAATGGTACATGGAGAGGCAGATCACCACATACTTTCACAGAGTTGCCATACCATTTAACATGTTGTGGCATGTACTCAAACTTAGCCAGTACTCTTTGTAACTTAAACTTTGTCCAAGCTAAATGCAGACTAGGACTGGCAACACAACTTATGGGAGATTTCTTAGGAGAAGGAAAAGCAAACTCTCTACAGTTTAAAAGAGAAAAGGAAAAGTTTCTTCAGTCACCTCAAGTTACTGTAAGTTTATAGCAAGAAAATTGTATGTCTTCTTATGCTATTTATTCATAAATTAATTCTTGTTGAATTTGATTTCCTGACCACTTTTTCACATAGGCCTTTGACAACCCAGTGGCTTAAACAGAGATTGTTCCCTTTTCTTGCGGAAACCGCACCACTTAATTTCTTGTGGTTACATCACCGGCACCATAAATATGGCATATCACTATGATATTGAAAAAAATAAAAAAAATAATATTACTATTTCTTTCTAGGCTTTCAAAGATTTTGTCTCTAGGAATCTCCACATCATAGCAGGAATCCCGTCTCTTACATGGCAGCAAGCCATTAATGAATCTTCAGATTCTGTTGTACATCAGACAGTTAAACCTGTCATTGAGAATCTGGATACATCTTTGAAAAAACGACTGTTGATCTGGCAAAATAAACATGAAGGAGTTCATTCATGTACCAGAACATTGCCTAGTTTTACAAAGGTATATTTTATTTTTTCTTGTTTTACATTATATAATATTGACTGAAACTGATTTGTTGTGTGTTCATATATTGCTTATGAAAATGTTGTATTGTTACCGACATTTTCTGTTACTAACAACTTTTATCTACTTTATTTCAGGACATCACATGTATTGCCACGTCTCCAAACAAGAAGTTAGTTGCCGTTGGCAGTCAAGACTGTACAGTCAGGCTATATGTGCAGGAAACAGGTGTGGAATTGATGTCATTCTCAGGTCATTCTAATACAGTGTCTCATTGCTGCTTTGTTGGCAATACACATCTGGTGAGCTCATCCTTGGATGGCACTCTGTGCCTCTGGAATGTCAGCCAAGGCCATAGGTAAATATCTTGAATAATTATGAATACATTTTCCTGTTAATGTTTTAATTTAGGAATAGTTTTATAATTAACTAGAGGGTACTCCGAGAGTACAAACCTCCGCCTACTGTAAAATTCCCCTACATAAAATGCCCCCTGAATATTTTTTTTTTTTACATTTTTTTTTATTAGTTCTAAGTGTAAATATGTTAACTGCACACTACAAAGTTGTGGATGACAGTGTGGTGTAATGGTTATGTATCCAGCCTCTCACAGTTGAGATTGCTGGTTCAAGTCTCACTGAGGTTTTTTTTTTTTATTATTTTTTTATTTCTTTTTTTTTTTTTTTTTGTGAACCTTGATCTTTGACCCTGACCCTTCAAAATTTAACCACAATTATATGATGTGTCATTTATCATTGTGGCTAAGTTTGGTGAGAATCAGATAAAAACTGTGGTCTCTAGGCAGTAAAATAGTTTTTTGTTAGTTGTGACCTTGACCTATGACCTTTCCCCCTCAAATTCGAACTCGTCCGAGCTTTTGAGGCATAGATCATTGTGTCCAAATTTGGTGAGAATCGGATAAAAACTGTGGCCTCCAGGCTGTTCACAGACACACACACAAATGTACACACACACACACGCACACACAAACATACAGGGGTGAAAACATAACCTCCTTGGCGGAGGTAATAATGACTTATAATCATCCAGAACGCGTATTGTTTAATAGTGGGATAGTTTTAGATTGTGTTAAATACAATATAAGTTAGAATCTTGATATTGTTGCAGAATTGGTCGAATGACAAAGCACAAGAGACGAGTGAGTAACTGTGTATATAGTGCTAAGGAAAATCTGCTTGTGTCTGTTTCATGGGATTGTATGTTAATGGTCTGGAGTTCAAAAGACGGGTCATATCTTAGGGAATACCGCTCATCAAATCCAGTCAACTGTGCTGCCTTACATCCAGAATCAAACAAAGTTGCATTCGGAGGCTGGGATTCAACCATTGTTATAATTGATATTGTGAACATGAAAAGACTTGCTGTAAGTATTCTATTTGATATTCTTGTTTATTTTAGTTAGAAAAAAAAAAGAAATAGGATTTTTAAAAAAATACAAGCAGCTCATTAGAACTTGTATATATAACATACATAAATACATTAACATGCATCTGTATAATGTGTATATATATATTTTATGTCAAGATCTTAAGAGGACACACTTCAGCCATTCATGACTTGGCTTATTCTCCTTCGGGTCGTCACATAGCTTCAGCATCTCTATGTGGAGCTGTCAAGCTTTGGTCTGCAGACACTGGCACCCAGGTAAGCTTAAGAAATGTTCAAACAGTTCAAACATTAATATTTGAATCAATAGAAAATTTAATTATTAAGTCTCTATACTCTGTTTAAAGCCTTGTCTACACTATCAAACTTTATGTGACAACAAAATTTGATTTGCCCATATATGGACATGATGATATCATATCACTACCATATTTGGGCACATCACACGACAAACTAGTTTGTAGTGTAGACAGAGCTTAATAGTACTAATAGTAATTGAGAACACAATGTACCACCTCTATGCGCTTTGTTAGTATGTATTGCCAAGCAGTTCTGTTCTAAATTCAAGTCATGTATTCAAAATTGTTCCTTTTCTATTGTCAATAAGGTGCTTGCTCTTGATATTTTAGGTTGGGACACTGTCTGGCCATGCTATGCCAATTAATGGATTGTCCTTTTCAACTGACGGACAAGAACTGATTACTGTTAGTGATGATCAGAAAATTAAGGTATTTATTTTGGTTTACAAAATAATATTTTGTAGTTTGTTCATGTACATCTCTATAGATTTCTCTATGCCTGTGAATTGGGTTTTGTGTACTTATATAAGATTGATATTTTTTTATTTTAAGGTTTGGTCTGGGCAACTGGGACGACATGTAACAACATTTGAGAGTGAAGAACTTGGTGGGGCAACTAGTGTGTCATTTAGTCCATATGGCCAGTATGCTGCTGCGGGCTACCACAATGGTGAGGTTCGATTATTTGATCTGTCTACTGGTATTGAAGAATGGTCAAAGAGTTTGTACAAAGAGAGGGTTAACTTTGTGGTTTGGTGTTTGGTGTCTACTACCGATGGTCCTGAGATTCTGACTGGCTCAGCAGCTGGAAAACTAAGAGTAAGTTGATATCATTCTAAAGCTCTATCTACACTATCAAAGTAGTTTGACAAAAAAAGTGTGATGTGTCCAAATATGGTAAAGATATACACAAATATGGTAGTGATATGACATCATCATGTCCATATTATGGGCACATCACATCGTGTAGACAGAGCTTAAAAATATAGTAATCATTATCTCTATCAATAGGTAAGAAATAAAATCTATTTTTATACTTTTATTGAAGCTGTCTATAAAAACTGCCAAAATGGTTAACATTGTCAATATAACAAGTGAGATTATTTGGGTTGAGATTTTAAATGTTTTCATATCAAATCACATACAATTTATTTTCTATTGACATTATTTTTTAGATGACAAACAAATCAGGTGACATGAGTCAAGAACTGCAAGGAGCTGAATGTACTGCCCTTCTAGCTGGAGCCTACAGTCAGAGAATGCGCTTTGTCGTGGCTACTAGTGAAAATGCAGTAATTTACTTGTGGAAGATTCCATTACAGCGTCCATCAAACAGGTAGCTAAACTTGTCTATCATGCAATTATCATCATTCATCCATTATTCAATCTTGATTGATCTCATTTAGCCACCTACATTATTCATTATTTTACTTTCCGTTTATTCATGCCTTTTTGTAATCATTAGCATACAGTATTACCGAATATTACAAATATATACGTGTACTGTTTAGTAATAATTAATTTCTGTTATAATAATGTGTTTTAATCATGTTCATTATTTAATATATATTTTTCAGGGTCTCAATTTCTGAGCTTTGTAAAATTTACACAAACTGCACTGCTCCAATCAGCTGTGTTGATTTTAACGCTGATGGTTCAAAGTTTGTCACTGGAAGTAGAGATATGGTAAGAGAAATTAGCATATTTCAAATTTTGTATTATAACAATAATCTTTACTTTTATTGTTCTGGATTGGTGTGTTGGGGGTGCAGGAGAAGGTGGGGGTGGTAGCAGGGTGAATTTAAACTCATAGGATGTTCAGTTCAGATTCTACAATAAATTAGCAGGTAGAAGGATGAATCATCTTTTTTTTTGCATTAATCATGTATATATCTATTTATTCTTTAACTGTATAGTCTTTACTTGTATGGGATACTGAAAAACTAGTGAAAAGGAACGGCAATGCTCCAGCAATTAAAACTTTAAATGCATGTCATAAAGACTGGATAAATTGCTGTGCATGGTCTGACAAGGATGATATGGTGGTAAGTAAACTATTTAAACTTTAAATATTAATGAAAAAATTAATAAAACATTCCATGGAATATTAACATTATACAAAATGTTTAATATGTAATACTTTCTTCAAATAAAAATAATTTGTTTGTAAATACTAAAAAAAACCTTTTTATAACTAAATTTTATATAAACGTTTATTATTTTGTATAGGTCACAGGGTCAAATGATTTCACCCTGAAGTTGTGGGACATGCAGAAATATGAAGAGGTGAAAAAGGAATTCAAAGGTCATCAAAGCAGTGTGAATTCAGTTGCATTTGATGTATGTATACAATAGTATGTCATATTCAAATCGTTTGTATTCGTTTCATATTTGAAAGAATTTAAAGAATTTTACATTTTGTTATAGTCTGGATGCATTGTATCTGGAAGTACTGATGGTACAGTAAAAGTTTGGACCAAGAGAGGAGTTGAGATCACAACTATCAATCCACAGCAACAAAGGATCAATTCCTGCACTATCAGGGTCAAAGCTCAAATAGGTTTGTTGTTGTCTTTACCAGTTTCTTGAAAACCAAAATTATTCTGTGTGACACACAAAAATTTGCAAAATACTTTTTACTTACAAAAAATGTTTGATGAAAATATTTTTACTTTCTTCAATAGAAGAAACAGAGCTGCTCGATTTTGAGAATGATGATTTCAGCATTAAGTCATCATGGGTTACAGAGAGTCTTGTAAGTGAATGGAAGGACACACACAAGACAAAGAAACTTGATAAAGTGAAAGACAAAGAGGTGATGATGGAAGATGTCCTCCTTGCAATTGCAACTGATGGAGGCGCTGTTCAGTTTTGGAAGCCTTTGCAGGTATTGTTTAGATACTATATTTGGATTTAACGATAATTATATGTATGTGATCAATTATCATATATATCATATAGCAACAAATTTCTGTGAAGAATGAAATAAAATTTGTATGATCGTCATCCACAAAGCCTGGCTTTCCTTTTTTTAACAGGGTAATGAATTAGCCACTCTTACTGGACATTCAGACCGAGTGACATCTGTGGCAGTGGGCAAGGATGGTCAATTAGTGACATCATCTCTGGATAAGACCATCAAGTTTTGGAAATATCAAGTGGATGCAGACAATGAACCTTTGCAAGGTCATAATGGAGAGGTCACAGCTATGGCACTTTCACCTGACGGTACTATTGCCATATCTACAGGAAGGTACGGTCTTTGTATATCTTTTTAAAATTTTAATTAATTGGACAGAGGTTTGCCATATACTATTGTACATATTAATGCAAAGTACATATTGAAAACACTTAATTATTGGGTGGGACTCGAACCCATGACCTCCAGTCACTATCCTGGCATTCATACCTAGACCACAGAAACAATATATTATGTAACTTTCGGTAAATGGTGGTTAACTCCAAATAAAGATCAGAACACATCTACTAAGAATTCAACTTTTTAATCTATTTTTACATTAATTTCAAGAATCAAAAGTGCATGACTTATCCTTTTCAATATATATAATACAGTATTTTCAAATTATTTACAATTTGATCTGAAATTATTTAATATTCTAGTAGATCTTATTATATTTTAAATATTACATTTATTTTAGAGATGGACAAGCTGCTGTATGGAACTTGACAGAACAAGAATCCACACATCCAGTCCAAGATGCCTGTATAAAGGTGTGTTTTACAGTCCTCTGTTTGTAGATATATATGCTTTTATGATCATGCCGTAATTGCAGCCTCCTTGTGTACATGTATATTGTAAAAGGTTAATTTCCATTGCCAGGATTAACCTAATGGAGAATTCTAACCCATATTAACACTCATGTATAGTTCATAGTTCATAGTTCATTTTATTTGTCCATACGGAAATTCATGTGACATACAATATTGCTCAAAGTTAAAAGGTTAATACAATAAAATTACATAGCAACAAAATTCAACGACTCAACTACGGTTATTAAAATATCTAATTGAGTATGGAATAAAAGAATTAAGGAAGCGTTTTGTTCTACAACGTGTAGCCCTCAAACGCCTTCCAAGATCTCAACCATTTAAAATCACTATAGAGCGGATGACTCTCATCTTTCATTATGGCAATGACCTTATCATAATTTTGACGTTACAAACATCATCAAATCTAATGATCTGTTTAGTTATTCTGCACGCCTTATTTACTAAACATTGAACATTCTTTAGGTCTGATTTTCTAAAACTACTGAACCATATCAGACAACCATAAACTAAGACACTTTCCATTACCGACTTATAAAATAGACCTAATATTGTGTTGTCAACATTAAACAAGTTTAATTTTCTTAAAAAGTACAATCTAGAGTTACCCTTAGACATGATCCTTTTACAATGTTCACCCCAATTAAGCTTGTTGTCGATTACCATTCCAAGATATTTATATTTGGACACAATATCAATATCAACTTCATTTTAACATAATCCGGTTGATTAGAACGATTACGGAAGTCAAAAATCATTTCTTTAGTTTTACTTTCGTTAATAATTAAACGATTATCTACACACCATGAAATAAATGAATTCACTGAGTTTCTATACAATGTCTTGTCATTCTTATCAATTAAACCTAATAAGACGGTATCGTCGGCGTACTTCAAAAAATAATTGTTCGGATGAATAGATTTACAATCATTCGTATACAAAACATATAATAAGTAGGTTTTTTTTCAATTAGAATTGCCATTTGTTCACTAATTGCAGTAATATTTTTAATGGTCAAAAGTAACATATAGGATGTATATTGTAAGCAAAAAGCTAAATCGTTGAATTGAACATATATTGTATAGTGAAGCGAAATTCTCATTACTCTAGATTTATATATTCACTTCATTTATTCTTTATTTCATAATCAATATACATATACAAAAATACAATATATTTTATATAAATATAAAAACAACAACCCATGGACCACAGACTGGTAATATATTAAAACTCTTGGAGTAAAAATCCCCAGTTTGCATCCATTGCTAAGCCAAATGGCATGTATAAATAAAAGTCCAAACAAAAAATGGGTAAAAGTGACCAGATGTTAATTGAGATGCAAAAAAAGCTAAAACCTAGTGAAAATGAAATGTCAAGTGTAATGTAGAAATACAAGCAGACATATAGACTAAATTTTATCAATAATTTAACTTTTAATTTTTTTTTTAAATTAAGGTTTCTGATAAAGCTTTGACAGCTACTTGCTTCATTGAAAATAATCTGGTTGCCATAGGAGACAACATTGGAGCTGTAACCCTTTGGAATGTGCTTAACATCAGTGGAATTTTTAAACTGAGGTAGGTTTACAAGTTTAATAAGGGAAATCTTAATTTTTCTCAGGGCTTTTTCGCAAGATACACCATAGTGTATCAGGTTCATGTTCCATAATACACATTACTATGCAACATTAAAGATTCAAATCCTAAAATATGAAAATTGTGTCAAAAAAAGTGCCTTCAACAATAATGGTGGAGAGAAGTGCATGTTACAAATCATTAGTATTGTTATTGTTCAATTGCTCTGATTTATATTTTGCATAAATAAAAAACTGTTTATTTACAATGTAGGAAATCATCTGTGAATAATAATGAGTGTTCAGTCGTAGCCATGTCCTCTCTGCCTGGTAAAGATCTTGGTGTGTTGTACAGTAATAATGTAATCAAAGTGTACAATACCATTAATGGAAAACTAAGACAGTGCAAGATAATTACGGACAACTTAGGGTAAGTATGATAGTGTAACACTCTGACCATCAGGTCAACAACCCTTTATCACTAATAACTTTTTCCTCATCATCAAGGAATGTTCCCTTTTCCAAATAGTCCCCCTCCCAGTACATGCATATTAAATAGGATCGTTTCGTTGGATGTACTGGCAAGGAGGATAAGAGTTTTGTAGCCTGATATATTGGAATAACATATTATAGAAATAGAATTTGAATCAACTTTGGATAATCCAGGTAGACTGGATATATTATATGTGCTTTTATATCAACACCCTTTTGAATAAAGATAACATTGATGATAAAGTGATTTAGATTTGTTATTTACGGCGGGAGTGCGTTGAATCCACCACTCAAGTAACGTACAACAACCCCACACAATGTTACAATATGTTCAATAGTCAGGAAAAAGGAAATAGTTAGGAAAATGTATCTACTGTATTGTGTTTCATTGTATCGGTTATGAATAACATACTGTGCACTGGTGTATGTTATATACATCACCAGTTCATACTCCACATGTGACCTTGAGGTTGGTTCAATAACATGCAATAAATAAAATCTGTCATTTCTGCCAGTTGTTCCTCCATATTTTGCGCCTTAGGCTATTCCTCATAAGTGCTTATAGTGGGGAACCTAATGTTCAAAAAATCAGTTCCGTGAGATTTTAATGCTCAAGTTGAGTTTTTGGCAGTTTTGGAATCCTTAGGACTAGCAGAATTCATTGCAACTGGGGGCCAATTTTTCCCGACGATATTTTGGCCGCCATCTTGGATTTCAAAATGGCCCCCATTTTTTACTCAAAACTGATAGTAGCTCCTATTTTAAACCACGTACGAACGTAATTTGTGTGATAAATCTTACAATATTATGATAGATCAGTCCAATGGTACAATTTATAAAAATAGCATATGGCAGCCATATTGAATTCCAAGATGGCCGCCATTAAAAACGTATATAATGTATGCATTTTATAGCCAGGGTCCTCGTGTATTTCCGTAGGATTTTAATGCCCAAAGTGAGATTTCACTTCTTTAATATGGTGATAGGATACCAAAAATGCTAGGTAACAAATTGTCACGATCCCGTAACCATGGTAACAGCCCCAAGATCAAAATGGCGCCCAATTGGCCCTATCTCCGTATCCGTTTGGTCTATCAACAAGATATTGGAATCAAAATACTCGGAGCGTATATATTTATATTCATTGTAATGGAACATTTTGACGAAATGTAATAGGAAATGCTATTTTTCTGCACTATTGACCTTTGACCTTGACTTGCATTGTATCTAAAAAACAGATGGTCATTGAAATTTAAAAATGGCCTCAAATTGCTGAGACCATACATATTTATATTTATTGTAATGCAACATTTTGTTAGAAAATGACCGGAAGTAAAGTTATTGACCTTTGACCTAATAAACAGAAACTTGATGTATACAATAAGCATTTATCTATTTGAGCATGTATCGGTAATTATTTGTGCTAGGTATTAAACAATGGGTTTATACATATTATTATCATTTGAATATCTAATTTCTAATTCACATACTTAGTTTTTATATATTTTATAAATATTAATCAATCAATACCATGCATTTATTTTGTCAGCATCCTCGTTTCCATTAAGACAGTCAAGGAGTGAGAGTGGTTGATTCTTAAACTTTTGTACCTTTCCATTTTATTTCCTAATGCTTGTTTTTCTTTTTCATATATAGAGGTTTCTCATACATTGAACTGCTGCCGGCCATACATTATTACGTGGTCGTAGATGATAATTTGATTGCTTGGTTCAGTTGCTTGATTGACATTCCTTGGGGTTGCTTCTTGGATGTTTCGATATAAGAAGTAATCTTCCAATGCTAACGTTGACTGCCATTTTGTAGTTATTTTGCCAAGCCAAGGAATCAATTTAAGGAGTGAGATTGTTAGAAGTGACCAAGAGGTTTTTGATGTTTACAGCATTTTATGTTTCCTTCAAGCTACTAAATGTGTTTAGTTTCATTTTTTTTTTCAAGGAGTCCACAACCAGACTTTGCTCACAAACTTCAAAGAGCTTCAACTCCTTTTTTATCATCTCTGTTTAAGATATATTTCTTGACTTCATTTTTTGAAATTATTACTAAGACAATGTTAAAAAAAAGTGTTGATTTTGTTATGAATGTATTTTGATAAAATCTTAAAGGATTTGTGTGTTTTCTGTTGAATAGTGAGTTCGATGGGAAATCCAGTTCGATTCCCTCATTTTGAGTAATGCCGCGCCAACAAGACCACCAACCCATTTTAACTGTGTTCCTTCTGTTCTTCTAGAGCCTGATCCGGGAAAAGAGCACTATTTAAATACAGATTTTTTTTCTTTACATTCAAATTAATTACATTCTTTTATTTTCTGTTATTTGGTCATCTACATCAAGCCAAGCTGGTTCATTATGTGAATTAGAAATTAGCTATTCAAATGATAATAATATGTATAAACCCATTGTTTAATACCTACCACAAATAATTACCGATTATTGTATACATCAAGTTCATGTTTATTAGGTCAAAGGTCAATAACTTTACTTCCGGTCATTTTCTAACAAAATGTTGCATTACAATAAATATAAATATGTATGGTCTCAGCAATTTGAGACCATTTAAAAATTTCAATGGCCAGCCGTTTTTTAGATACAATGCAAGTCAAGGTCAAAGGTCAATAGTGCAGAAAAATAGCATTTCCTATTACATTTCGTCAAAATGTTCCATTACAATGAATATAAATATACACGCTCCGAGTATTTTGATACCAATATCTTGTTGATAGACCAAAGGGATACGGAGATAGGGCCAATTGGGCGCCATTTTGATCTTTGGGCTGTAACCATGGTTACGGGATTGTGAAAATTTGTTACCTAGCATTTTTTGTATCCTAGCACCATATTAAAGAAGTGAAATCTCACTTTGGGCATTAAAATCCTACGGAAATACACGAGAACCCTGACTATAAAATGCATACATGATATACGTTTTTAATGGCGGCCATCTTGGAATTCAATATGGCTGCCATATGCTATTATTATAAATTGTACCATTAGACTGATTTATCATAATATTGTAAGATTTATCACACAAATTACGTTCGTACGTGGTTTAAAATAGAAGCTACTATCAGTTTTTAGTAAAAAATGGGGGCCATTTTGAAATCCAAGATGGCGGCCAAAATAGGGTCGGGAAAAATTGGCCCCCAGTTGCAATGAATTTTGCTGGTCCTAAGGATTCTAAAACTGCCAAGAACTCAACTTGAGCATTAAAATCTCACGGAATTACATTAGGTTCCCCACTATTAGATGAAATTCAATGACAATAGACATATCTGAACTTTTACAATAACAAAAACAATATATTCATAATGAACAGCTATTAATGTTCTTTTTTTGGTTTTTAACAGCATTAATGATTCAATGTTAGGCCTCAAAATGTGGAGCAAAGAGAATTTTGCTGTAGTATCATGTGATGCCCAACTTGCAGTTCAAGGAGAGAAACCAGTAAGTGCATTTAAGGGCCTGTTTCTGCTGCATAAAAATAACCGGTTAAAATCGGTGTGAATAAATTAAAATCGGTGTGAATAAATTAACTCCATTTTCTTGCCAGCAGAAACAGGACACATTTTTGGTAACCGGTTAAAAGGCAGCGCAAAATAACCGGTTAAAAACACCAATTTAAATCGGTGTTAGAATGCTGTTTAACCGGTTATCGCTGAGCAATTCTTAGCTGCAACACGAAATAACGGTTATTTGATTGACAGTTGTGACCCCGGGTCAGATACCGTCGCGTACCATGTGTGTTTTCCTCGTGGTTTTGACAGTCGAACGAAGAAGTGAACATGTATGTGGATGAATGAAATCACAAGATATGTTATTCAGTTGTGGGGGGAAGAGAAAGTACGGGGAAGGATGACAGGCAATAGAAAAGATTCACAGATATATAAGAGCATTTTTGCGAAAGTAAAAGAGGAATTCGGGGTGGAGTTCCGAACTACCCAAGCTAAACAATTTGAGGCATTAATACACGCTCGCGAAGGGTATGGTCCTATAAATACCAAAACGGAAACAAAAAAAGGGACTCAGAATGTTGCAAATACCTACCAAACGAGAATAGATAATGGTTAATTAATTATAAAAACCCAAATTTTATAGCAAAAATCGTCCGAATTTATGTTAAAAACGATGAATTTAGCAACAAAAACTGAAACCAAACGAGCGTATTTATGGCACGCCCTTAGTGCCTTTAATAGGAGAATAATGAACAATCTTACTTTGATCGTTTTACATCATCATTTTTTAGAAAAACATCACATCGACCGAAAACAAAGGTTATCAGAGCCTTTGATAATATATTAAATATGATTTTATTAAGCATAGAAATGTGCTATTATTTATGTTAGTACATAAATATACGAAATAATGTTCAACACTCATTATTCTATTAAAGGCACTATGTGCGTGCGATATTCTATGACTTGGATACACTCGTTTGATTTAAGTTTTTGCGGCTAAACTTATCATTTTTAACATAAATTCGGATGATTTTTGCTATAAAAGTTGGGTTTTCATAATTAATTAACAATTATATACTCTCGTTTGGTGGGTATTGCAACATTCTGAGTCTCGTTTTTGTTTCCGTTTGGTGTTTAGTAGGACTGCGCTCGCGAAAGACAACAGTCGTTCACGTGGGAAGGGGGCCGTATGACATCGCCTTTTTGAGGAATTAGGCTAGATAATAATTATCCTAGGCGATCGGGCGCTGCACGACCCTCCCCATGTTTATTGAAGGCGGCATGAGAGTTAATTTTATTAGTGATGGTAAGTAGGCTTTACAAAAAACAAAACTTGTAGACCTGGAGACAACATTTTATTATGTTAACATGTTTGAGATGTTCGGCGATATCACACACGTGTGTACTAACGTCCATGTAAACAAACAGCCAACTTACTACTTCCGTCTGAGTGTATTGCATTTTGGGTAATGATGACGTTTTGCTCGACGACCACCCATAGATTTAACCGGTTATTTCGGAGCACAAATTGAGCAGAAACGCGGTCTTGTTATTGTTATCTATTTTTAATCTATTTTAAAATAACCGGTTAAATTGCGTTATGCAGCAGAAACAGACCCCAAAAGTGCATTTATGTTGACTGAAACTAGTTACACCTCACAGCACAATATTTGGTTAAAATATAATGTATCAGAATGGATATTTTTCATACAAATTAAACTAAATTGCATGTTACTATTATGGGCTATATCCATGTCAGTACAGTATGTTTTATTTATTCAATTCTGCAAAACCTAATCCCTTTTCTGTGCATATTTTAAAGGTTGCATTAAATTTTTTAATGTATAATTAAAAGGTAATAATTGTATAATTTTATACCTCTCTTCATTAATTTCTTTTTTTTTCACACAATAACAACTTAATTTGTCCATTTTTAGATATTACTGTCTCTCAATCTAAGTAACAGTTCCGACCCAGAGTGGGCAACAGTGGTGGACATCGACTCGTCCAGTGGTCACATGAAGGATATTGTCTTTATGGTTGGCAACTATTCAGGAGAATTATTTGTAGTTTCTGATACAGACTCAATAGAGCACACTGCAATTGTAAGTGTTTAGATAATAATGTTGAAAATGAAATATTGTTATATCATGTACACTGAAAGAGATTGATGAACAGCAAGTGTTAATGCATCTTAATGCTAAACTGCTGTGCATATAAGCAACTTCGATAACTCCAGAGGGCGTCATATTTACAAGGTAAATCGGGACAACAATTTCCATCTAGGCCCTAGGCTAGCGCGATGATGTAAGTTTTCATCACCGCGCTATGGCCTAGATGGAAATTTTTGTCCCAATTTACCTTGTAAATATGGCGCCCTCTGGAGTAATTGAAGGCGCTTATTCATCAGTTTTGTGGTGTGTAAGCAAATGCTTTATTAGAATAGAACTCTATAAAAGGATTCATCTCCCGGTTCCAACATAGTGTCCCTTAATATAAGGGTGTCCACTGAATAGAGGTCCACTGAATAGGGGTTGGTTGTAGTGATAAAACATAATTTTTTCCCTTGTTTGTTTCAGTTGAAAGAGTCTGTTAATAGGGGTTTCCCATGAGTAAGGGTGTCCCAAAGGAGAGGTTCTCCTGTAGAATTGTATTTGAATTATTTAAGAAATAATAATACTCTGGCAATTTATTTTAAAGGAATGTTCCCAGATCCACAAAGGTGCTGTTACAAATTTGGTGAATCTTGGTGATGTGTATGTAACATCTTCACTTGATGGAACTGTAAAGTTATGGTCTAATGCTTCACGTTCACAGGTAGGCTACTATTGATTTAAGTGTGTGATTTGCATTCATTTTTGATCATGTTCTGGCAAAAAACAGCATCAAGTAGATTTAGCAATATTATTTTTGGTTTTTATTTGATACTGATACTACATTTAATATTTAAGTTTAAGTATCGGTATCTAGACAAAATTTATCTATTTAAAATTTGTGTTTAACAACAAAAGAAAGAATATTTTTTTGCATCTCTTAACCTTTGTTTACACTATAAAATTAGTTTGACAAAATATGGTATTGATATGATGTCATTGTGTCCATATTATATGGTCATATATATATAGAGACATAGATATCTTTGAGTTGCCTCTTTTTTTTTTCTATTTTTTGTATACCTTTTTTCCCTTAATATTTAACTAATCTGCTTGTCTGTTCCAAATATTTTCTTTAATTGTAGACTTGTTGAATAGTATTTAGTTTAGGCAGGGGTAAACAGGCCTCCAACCCCCTCCCCCCACCCTAAAATATAACAGCCATGTCTTTTTAAAATAAAATAATGACTATTTTTATTTTTCTGCAATCCGGCAGATCGTTTTTATCGTTTATGAAATATTTAGCCCCTCCACCCCTAATCTATAATGCTGGATACGCACCCTGGTGTCTTCATTTGTTTCTACAGTAGTACACTATGACTAATATGGTTATTGTTAAATACTTCAGATTGGTCAGTTTTACTGTCTGGCCCCTGTAACCAGTATGGCAGCCACCAAAAGACATCATAGCAAATTCATCGCTTGCGGAGACAAGCTTGGAAATGTATACTTCCTTAAAAGTGATGCCTAACATGTTGATTCGATTTTACGTTGATATTAAGGCCTCTTTTCCAGATGGTTAGTGAAACACAGTCCTTGTTGGAAAAGAAGTATTATAATTATTCTTAATGTGGGATAATTCTATAAAGTACTGTATGTAAATAGTATGTTTATTACTTTTCAGTATTTTGTTTGCATGTGTTTTACTGTTTTCGTGTGTGTATTTCACATGTTTTCCTAACTTAGTTTTAAAAATTGATATTGAAATACTTTTTCCTACAGGGAAATGTAGTAAAAACCTTTTTATCTTTATTATTATGATATTTATTTTATATTACTTATTATTAAATACTGTATCCAAATTGAAAGTGACAGAAGTTCTAAACTGCTCAGTGATAAGGATGGATAAAATATGAAACAATTAAGATGAGAAAAACAAAAATATTTTTTCGACCAAGGATATCTACTCAATAATGTTAATGTATTTAGTGCATTCCACAATGTCATCTCAATTTGAACAATTAGATATTTAGATATGAAAATAAAGAGATACAGTTTAGATGTAAATTTACTCAATGCATGACTCATATATTTTATACTTACTGTAATTTCATGGAATTGATTGCAGTATTTTTTATAGTTTATTATAGTGCGACTGACATGTTTTGACCTGATTTGACCTTAATTTGACCTGACTTGATGGCAATTAGTAATGTAACGCCCAAACCAACATAATATATTATAATATATATATATCAGTCGAGATAGTAGTAGTAGTAGTTGACTGTACACACAATTTATTGTTCTAATTATTAATATATTGTGTGGAATTATTTCAACTGTATCTCTCTATTGTTTCAATACTTTCTACTTTGTAACAATGTTTTAGTATTAGTTTTTATAATGAACTAAAAAGGGGTGAAGAAGATTTTGACCTTGTACTTTCAAAATGATATGTTTTATCACTTATTTATGCAATATAGCTTATTTGATCTCAAATGATCACCATTACTATTTAAATTATGTATCAAATGCTAAACCTTTCAAATACGATCAATATTATAATTATAACACAATGTGTAAATATCCTTTCTGAATATTATTTTTGAATATTATTTTTATTTTAATATTTCGAATATTAAACCATGATACAGTAATATAATAATGATAGAATATGAATATTTGCAAGAGTTTACTCTAAAAGAACTATAATATATATTGCATAGCATTTATTATTTTTGCAATGTTTTTTTCCTATGGGGTATGAAAGTATATAGAATGTATTTGTAGAAAAATATAGGGTTCCTCCCACAGTGTAATAATATAGCATTTTGTCTTTTAGCATTGATAAAAAATATATTATTTGAATTTATAAAAACTTTATCTATGGTTCAGTTTGACAACAGTTTGTAAATGTAACTGTATATTAAATGACATCCACAGATGCTAATATTCTTTTGTGTTGTTATTTGTTATAAAGCGACTCATAATACGAAAGAAAAATTTGAATATTCAGTTTTTGAAAGAAAGCTGCATTTTACACGAGTTAAGTGCTCGCGTGTATGGCTCGAGTTAAATTCTATGGATAATCTCGAGTGCACAGTCGATCTTGTTGTTTTGGTAGAAACTGGAGTAAACTTTTCTTACCAGGGCCAAGTTAATCTGCTATCGAGAATATGTTGTTTGTGTGTATATAATTAATATCGCTTAATGGAGCTGGGGTCCCATTAGGTATTTGATATCAGCACTGCTGACTCTTCCTTATGACAGCCCCTGCATCTATATCTGCCTCAGACGTATTGGCCTATGCCTTTCTGGTCAAGGTGTGCACTGGACTGGACGAGAGAAGCCCATATCAATATTAGAACCAATCAAGGTGCTTTAAACAATCCTGGCTTAGTTTCATCCATCATTCAGATGAATCTAAACTAATTGACATAATTGTCATTCGCGACAGACGTGGGCCATAACAAAAATCTCGCTTAATGTGCAGACATACTACCATGGTATGTGGCATTAAACGCACCGAAACATAAACTACTGTAGGCCTACCTGGTTTCACTGTTGATTAATGATCTCTTATGTCTTTTCTTGAGCGTGACATCTTTGATAAATCATCCAGCAGCTTTAATATATACTAGTTACGACTTGTGTTCTTGGCCATCACCTCTCGTACAAATAGATTCTAGCCTATAGGCCACCTAATAGTTTTTACCATGTCATTAGCAACATGATAGAGACTACGTGGATTTTGTACTTTTTGTTTTGTATTGTATTTTTTTGTCTCAACGCAACGAATTGAATTGTGTGAATCATTTGTGTGTTCATTTAGAAATAAATTCAACATCAACTGGTATATATATTAAAAACATAGGCCTATAACATATTCCAGATTTGATTGGATGCGATAGAACAGACGAAGGCCTACACAATTCCCTAAATATAATATAATATACTGTATAATCAGGGAAGAATTAAATTGCAATTTAACTCTTCCCTGGTATAATTTAGTTCTCATAATTAGTAATATTTTGGCCTACTTTAGACATGTCAACAAACCAACCAACCAGACACCTCATATACATATACTAACAGGCTCCTCATATACATATACAGTACTACCAGGCTCCTCATATACATATGTATCGTATGTTGATTATGTTAATTCAATCAATATTGAAAGCAATTTTTTCCTTTAAATTATATCTTGTTTGAACTTCGTGTAAACAGGCAGAGCACACTGTATGTTATTTAAAAAATACACTTGTTTTCTTTGCCGAAAAAGTCAGAATAATACCAGAAGACACTGTAAAAATCAAATACTTTATTTTGTAAAGAAAAGAGATCGTGAAAAAGTACAAAATCATCTAATTTGCATGTGGATTACAGTGTAAATTGTTTAAAACCAATCTTTAACAAGTTAGTTACAAAACTTGAAAAACTTTCATTTGAAAGTATAGGCCTACATAGCTGTCTTCATTTTAATTCAGTAGACTAGTAAAGTTGAGGTGAGATATACATTGCTTTTTCTACATTAATTGTGCTTTTAATACTGCATTTGGGATTTAAAATGTGACAAAAATCATCCAAACTAATTTGCCAACAACAAATGTTGTTTTTTTAGAATTGTCAGTTAGAATTGAAATGTAATTAAACGACATCATCGAGAGAGAAGAAACACCCTTTTAAATAGATATCGTAGGACGCCTTGCCGCTCTTCTACTGTCTTGAAAAGAACAAACTGATCAAAACAACGCTGACTACAGTCAGAAGATTAATTCCTACAATTGCAGATGAGTTGCAGTTATCCTTATCACCACAGCATGCAAAGCAGTCAGTTTGTGTATCATCGTCACATTTTGGCATCAGAAGATCACATGCAGATTTAGCAATGCAGGTTCGGTCTTTACCTAAAAATGAAACCGTCCGTTTGTAATAAAGTTCAATCAATAGATAGAACGCAAGTGAGCGCAACGCAACTACCAATGCATGGACCTCCAATCATGAAGCCGGTTTTGCGAAAATGTTCACTAATGCGCATGCGTATTAATATTTTCATCTACTTTTTGTGACAAAAAAACTGTAATTTAAAGCAAAAAATAGTAAAATTGGCTGCCTTTTGGTTGAATTTATCCGTTTCTTTTGTCATTTTTTCGGGTTTTTTTTCTGCGGAAGTGATTAACTTGATTAAAACTACAAAATGGCCTATTCAAAATCCGACTTTATTAATCTTTATTTTTCATGTTTTTGGGGGACAATACATATTTAAGCTATAAGGATAATTCAAACAGTCGCTTGCGTCATAGTGGGTACCAAGCTTGGCGGTTCCTGATGCAACGCAGCGACGTAAGCGCACGGCACGGAATTTGACTAAACACGACCGATGGACCATATCTCGTCGTGATTGGTCGAAATGACTTGTGTTACGCTTATAAATCCTAGTGGGAACCAAGCTGCTTTAGTGTATAATTATAATAATTATTAATTATGAACATTACTGCATTATATTGGTAGCCAGATGGAAAGTATACTCACGGTCACCCGAAACTGCCAAGCCACATACGAATTCACCAAGCTGGTTTTCTGGACAGGTAATGCTGTTTTTGGGTGTACTACAATCTTGACACTCGTAACAGTCGATAGCACCAGCTAAAACAAATAAAAATCAGTGCTTTCTAAGTAGTCCAAGTTATTATACGTAATTAATTAAGGATCAATTTGATTCAAGATTCAATTTATTTTGATTGTTGTGCTTATGCTTGCATTTTTGTGTGCTTTTTAAAACGTATTTTATGAATCTTTGTATACCACAACCATTATATACCATTTCCAAGTTTCTATTGAATTTCAATGATAGACATTATTTAAAATTAAGAAGAAGTAATTAGGTTTAGGTATAAGTAGTGAAGTGTATTCATCAAAGCTTTCATATAGGTATATATATGTAATATGCACATTCTTACTGCATGTGGAATTTTGAAATGATAAAATTGTTAAAAAGAAGAAAAAAAATGTCTAATTTTTTTTTTATGGATCATTAAACATAAATGTTGTTAAATGATAATGTATGTATAAACAAAATAATATATGGAAATATTTTTTAAAGAAAATAGGTAAAAAAAAAAAAAAGTTGAATGAACCCACATAAGAAAAAAAAAGTTAAATGAAACTTTGATGGGTTATACTGTAGATGCAAAAAAGGATAATCTGTTGGAAATAAATTTTGTAAACATTTAAAGATCAAAAGGATCAATAATAAAGGATGAGAAAAATATAATGTTAACAGTAAAAAGTTAGTAAGTAATTAGTATAACAGAGAATATGCATTGTTAAATGAAAATATGTTTGCATTGATAAATCCAAAGAAAAATAAAATGGGACAAACCCATGGGATGGATTTATTAAACATAAACGTATTATAATTGTATGAAATAAATATGCATGTAGATGAAAAAAAAAACAAAAACAACTATGTAAGAAAAAATAAGCTTTGTTAATGAAAATGTGTTATAGATAATATGTATAAAAAGAGGAAACTATGTAATCAATGTGGTTAAATGATAATGTATGTATAAGCAAAATAATATATGGAAATAGTTTTTAAAGGAAATAAGTAAAAAAAAAAGTGGAATGAATCCACATAAGAGAAGAAAGTAAAAAAGTTAAATGAAAATTTAAGGAGTTATAGATGCAAAAAATGGATAATCTGTTGGAAATAGAAGTTTTGTAAACATTAAATTTCAACAAAAATATTAATATTAATGTTAAAGGATGGGAACAATATTATGTTAACAGTAAACATTTAGTAAGTAATGTAATATGCATTGATGAAAATATGGTAGATGAAAAAAACAAAAACAACTATGTAAGAAAAAAATAAGCTTGTTAATGAAAATGTGTTACAGATAATATGTATAAAAAGAGGAAGCTATGTAATCAATGTGATAATATGTAAACAAATGAATAAAACTCTTTAAATAAGTATATGTAAACAGATGATTAAACAAACATTGTTAATATAATGATATGTATAGTGTATAGTGAAAAATATATGTAAAGAGAACAGTTGTATGGAAATAAAAGTGGGATGAACCCACATAAGAAAAAAAAAAGAAGAAGTAATTAGAGACAAAATTATATTATTATAAATTATTATAGATTTGCTGTTATATCTGAATTTTGTTTAGTCTTTTAGAAAACTCGACTGAAACGGAAATAACAATGGGATGTGTAGTAATCCATACTCCACTCCATCCAAGAAAACGTTCAGGTCAATGCAGACAGCGCGACATGATACTGGAATTATTCAGTACCTGGTACATACCGGATTCATTCAGTACCATGCACGGTACTGATTAGTGTTCTATTTCCATTATCATCGCCGATTTTCCATTAAGCGAAATAATTTGTTCGCGCGAATCGAAAGTGGTTACACGCATGCGTATTCATGTTTCCACCTTCCAATGCCTCTCTACGCATGCGTGAAAGCTGACACTTTCGCGCGAACAAATTCGCCTAGTGGAAAATCGGCTTAATAGAACTACGTACTGTAGTAAGTTTTTTTATGAACGTTCAACCAAAAACGTTTTCTATCTACCGTACTACAAACTATATTACACAGTATTAGTCTCCTAATTTATCTGTATTTTGTCTGCATTTTTGTTCTTATAAAATCTCAACCTTTGTTTCTACAAATTATAATATTGTAAGTATTATAATTTAGTATTACATTTTGGAGTAGCAATACAAATCCCATAAATAACAAACAAGTAGAAAAATGCTAATTCTCGGAACACCTAAATTGTTGGAATTTTAAGGGGCCTACTTCAAATCTCATTAGTAATCGTGTATTATATGCATGATCGGTAGTTTCAAAATAATCAGATAAACTGTGAGGTAATCTATTATTAAATAGATCAGAAACGAATTTAGAAACACATAAGGTATAAAGTTTGTTTATATCTAATATTTTAAGTAAATGAAATAAAGGCAATGAATGTGTTCCAAACTTAGAAAAAGTCATACACCTGACACACATTTTTTGTGTAACTAAAAGGGGTTTTAAATACGAATCATATGTGCTACCCCTTATCTCAATACCATCCCGAATACCATACATTAGATGTGGCTGAATAAAAGCATTGTAAAGCAAGATTAAAGTGTTCCGAGGGATATAGTGCCGTAATTTAAATAAAATACCAACCCGCTTCCTTAATTTATTGTTCAAATCAACAATGTGGTCTTTAAATGAAAGAAATTTATCCAAAATAATACCAACAAAAGAAATCGTATCCGTTTCAGAAATCTTATTATTATTTATCTTGATAGAGCCATTTATACTAATGTTTTTATTTCTTGAACGAAAAACAATAAACTTAGTTTTGTCAGTATTAATTGTTAATTTATTGGCGTTACACCAACTAATTACTTTTTGAAATTGTATGTTAATTTCGTCAAGATTTAACATATTTCCAGATAAAGGTTTAAATAA
This sequence comes from Antedon bifida, assembly GCF_963402885.1. Taxonomy (NCBI): domain Eukaryota; kingdom Metazoa; phylum Echinodermata; class Crinoidea; order Comatulida; family Antedonidae; genus Antedon; species Antedon bifida. The sequence goes on along the minus strand of NC_136226.1, from coordinate 15,013,140 downwards.
TAATAATGCAGCGTTTTTTATCAACATTTAGTGAATACAAAACATCTAGTAAACTATTACAAAATTCAGAAACATTCGTATTGCATCGTCTATAAATGATACCAATTGTAATATTAGTGTGGTTATCCGACACATCTAGCCATAGAGTTTCACAATGGATAACACTATGGTCAAGGACATTATAAATAAGTGATGAATGAATATAAGCAGCAACCCCACCACTCCTGCCAATTTCTCGACATCTACTTAATGTCTCTAGAAGTAGTAGTGCCAGTGCAATGTTTATTATTGAACATGGTGTCCCTTCCTTTAATGAGTACATGCGAAATTGAATTGAAATAGGCGTTGATTGTTAATGTTATGCCATTTCATATCAATTCTCTCAAAATGTTGAAACTGAAAGTCAAAGACTCATCATAACCTCCGTAAATAGATGATCGTTGAAGATGACTTAATTAAAGTAGTTTTAACCGAAACTTTTAAACACACTTTCGTGAATCAAAGTTGCAATTGTTTAGTCTTAACCTACCTCCAGCTATAAAAAGAGCAACTGCAAAAACGGCCAGCGAGTACTTCATGATTCTTCTTAGAAAAATAAATGTCGGGTTATTTTATGGGTGCGGCTAGCTCCGAGTAAAATAAATAGCTTGTGTTTGATGCACTGACTGAATGATGCTATTTGGAGCATACATGTGTCAAAGGTTACACAACAATCAAGGTCGATCCACTCTTGATCACGCAACGCAACGACGTAGTCATAACGTGAGTTGACCAATCACAAGCAGTAGTTCGGATGACCCATGGCGTCGTGATTGGTCAAATTACTTGCATTTACGTCCTTGCGTTCAGTATCTAGTCACCGGTGATCTAGTGAGAGTGCTCATAGACGAAAATGCATATTCATCTTTTAAGTCGTAGGCCTAACAAAAATTAATCATGAGGAAACTTTCTCGAGACTATTCCTTTTGTTTCGTGAAAAAATTAAACATGTGTTTCCACTTTGTAGGTCTATTTTGCAATAATTCTAAATTATAAATTACTGTACTTAAATTTTAAATAATTAAGCAACAAAAGTAGAATACAGTACAGTATTTTTAAAACCTTTATTGTAACTTAATTGGTTTTGTCTGTCTTTTTCGGCGTTTTTTTATGTAGGCCTAAAATGTTTTGTGAATGTTTGATTACGATTGTAACTTGTCACCATGTTGTAGATTTTGTGGGGCTGATAACACCAGGAAGATATGATTTTCAGTATATTTTTATCATATTACTATTATCTATGCTATAAAAAACTAATGGTTTAGAAGAATTACGTGTTTCACTTCATTCGCTTGTCTCCATAACCTTTTTGAGGGCGCTAATGCAATTTCTACAACCCAACAACTAATGAACTTAGAGTTAGATACTCTATCAACTCAACTGTCACCGCCAGCTATGAAAATGAAACAAGCAAAAGGCCGATGCATCAGCACGCTATTAATTATTAGTCCAGTCAATCTAGTGATATTTAGAGGTAAACCCACCACAAATTGCAATAGTAACGAAACATTGATATTTTCATTCCAAATGTAGTTTAGAATGACATATTAAAAGTCACCAAAAATTAAAGCATTGGAACACATTATTTTTTACGTAATCTCAACAACTATATAGCGATTTTATTCCGTAAATATTTTTGGGGTAGGGGGTAACATTATGCTCATAACTTGTGGTTTTATAATCCAATCTCAATCATCTTGATATCAATGTGTGGAATATATATTTCTTTCTAATATGCAATTTAAAAATAATACAACACTTATTTATATAACTAGAGGTCAAAAAGTTATTGACCTTTTACAAAAAAATTTTTCCTTTAAAACATGATTAACTGCAATGTCGTATGCCATAATCGTGGATAATCAAAATTATGTTTTTTCTGTATCTATCGATATATAAAAAAGGAAACATGATGTTAACTAGAAGAATTTTAAGTAATGATGTACTATTCTTATTGAAATTGATAAGTTGAACAAATGTAATGTAAACAATTTTGGGGTAGGAGGTAGCGTTTATGCCTATAATCCATTGTTTTATAATCATATCTAAATAACTTAAGTACCAATGTGTAGAGTATATATATCCTACTAATATACATTTAAAAAACAATACAACAGTTATACGTAACTAGAGGTCAAAAGGTCATTGACCTTTTACAAAAACTCAAATTTTTTCTAACAAAATGATTAACTACAATGTCGTATTCCATAATTGTCGATGTATTTGATGAAACTTGTGTTTTTTCTGTACCTATCGTCATATGAAATAGGAAAAATGATAAGTATTTTGAACTAATTATGCACTTCTTATTGAAAATAATCCTATAATAATGATAAATTGTTATCAACAACAGGTAGTGTAGTAGTAGGTAACATTTATGCCTGCCAATAACATCTAAATAACTACAAATGTGTATAATATGTATTTCTTACTCTAAAAACTAATTGATACAACAATTAGTAAAACTGTAGGATCGATCCCCACATATTTGCCTCTATGTACATATGACTAATTGCATTCACAAGACTTTCTGGCCTAACATCCTTCCAAAATATTCAATGCTTAATCCGAGTCACCTGCAGTAACTCCCGTGTCAATGGTATGAAGTCTCCGAGTCGTAACCAAATGGATTTTTCAATTGTCATTGTGTCTCTGACGTGTGGCCATAAGGTCTTATGTTGGTCACTGCTGGAGTAACACCCTGATACTATTGCAAGGCATTACATACATTTCAGCGCAGATTTGGTCTGGAATGTACTCATTCCTCTACCTCTTGTTAAACCTCTGGTTTTCTTTGAGGCTTCTCATAGAAACCTTTTCAATCACCAGGTCTGTTGACAATCCAGCCCAGACGTCATACAATATGGAGGTCATTGTCAAACTGCTGTTGAACATCTTTGTATTTCTACTGGTTAAAAAATCGTTAGAATATTATACTTATACATCCCAATATAACAAATGCAACACAAATGCCATCTGGAAAAAATGGAATGTAGAAGCAACAGGAACGGAGATGTCACTCATACTGCATCTTGAGCTGGTCATGTGTATCGCTTTGGACTGAAATGTTCACCCCAGGGATATCCTCGTGTATTTACCATTGTTGTTTACCGCGAAAACAACATTTTTAGTTAAAATTGACACATTATGTTGTGTTTTCCCGCAAAAATGACATTCTAAATAAAATGTTATGACAATAAGTTTGATATCATTGAACAAGAATTGTAATAAGCTTTCGGATGACATAAATCACACTTGTTTATAATGTATTTCAAATGGTTAAATATATGTAATTAATGGTGCATATTAATTTTGACTTAACATGACCTTTATTGCCCTCTGACCCCTTTATCCAATGCTTGGATTTTCGGTGACTTTTAGTATGTCGTTCTACACTTTATATGGAATTCAAAAAATACTTGCTTTATTACTATTGCAATTTGTGGTGGGTATATCATTAGATTGACTGGACTATATCCCCTCCCACACACATACTCACTAATAACTGATGATCAGCTCTTTTCAATGTTGTAGTTATTGTTTGTTACCAAATTATAGGCCCTACTTAATTGGAGATTGTTTTCCAAGATATTTAACTCCTCGGCCGGTGATCAATCCACAACCTAGTGTCAATATCGACAAAATTCGTTCATTTTTTTGGCAAATTATAAAGATATATAGATTAAAGTACTGTACAGAGGCATCCGGTTAGACCAATACATTCAATTGTTGTGTAGTAACTCAAAAAAGCAAAACTTTATAGATCTGAATTCGTAGAAATTAATGAAAAAACTTCCTCCTGAATTCGTCATATTTTTCTACTGCGAGTGACTATTTAAATACTTTCCCAAATTTGATATCTGGCACATGATTTTTGTTTTATTTTACAGACCTTGCACCAAAACGATTACAATCTTCAGTGAAATATCAAAAATGTAATTATATACACCAAAAATAGCAAAGCATTATAGTTAAATTTCAAAATATACTTTACATAAACTTTCTGGCAACATTATTTATCATCCCTAAAGGCACACACGTCACGTGTTTTAACGGTAAACACATGTTGATATTTGAATTGAAACATTTTGACAATCAGCACGTGTTCTGTAGAAGTGTGACTCTCATTCCTTGGTAAAATCTATATATCGATCAATATTACATAAAATAGTTATATTTCTCTTTTACAAAACATCACAAATATAATTAAGCGAGAAGACGTGCATTCTGTAAGCATACATCGATATACTATATTTCATTACTATGTAGCCTATCATGGAGTTATTTATACCTCCATATATGTCACATCTTAGCATTGTGTTATTTGTATATAAGTTTTGCCAGAGTGCGTTTTTTATAAACCTACTACTGCAGGCCCTATTGGTACAGGTTCATGTTAATCTCTGTAATACGTACGAGCATATTATTTAAGGAATATTTCAAATATTTGTTTTGGCCAAATAACTACATAGGCCTAATATATTTGTAATGTGTAGCACACTATTAACTAACTAGAGGCATCACGTAATATCCAGGAAAGAGAGTGCGGTGGGTAGGCCTATCACGGTGAACTGTTTAAAGCCAGTACATATATTCACTTTCAAAGTGGAAACCTTACACACAAGAAACGAACGCTATTAGTGGCGTGTTATTTTTGCGAGCGACCGAAGAAAGGTAGGACCGGTATGAGAAAGTTTGGAGAGGGGCTCCCTTTCCTGGAACCAACGCTTTGATTTCTACATTCTAGTCACTGATATGAATATATTACAGAGTTCGAGTATGTCTTACAAAAATAATTAAAGATTACATTTACAGACCAAACGACACGAAATACATTGAATAAGAGATTCTCACTGATATCAATAATGCGTCGCGGCAACCGTAATGACGCCGATTGATGTAATGATGAAAATGAGACGTCACAAATTGATTTTATGATTACCGGTACAATACAGCAGTTATAGCTACAGTATTTAAAAGATGCCATTGGTTAAATTTATAATGTTAAAGCAATACAAGGTAATGAATAATTAACAAATACAATAATAATTTAACTGATGTTGCTTAGTAAGACGTTTGAACCTTTTAAAAGTCGTGAACAGAAATTGTACAAAATTCAAATCTAGTATTTCCCTGTTAATTGTAGTTTGTTGGTTAGTTCGAAGTCAGCGTCTTTCTGTTAGTTGAACAATAACACTAGCACCAGCCATAACAATGATTGAAATACGGTGTGGAAATATGGTGGAAATTAGCTCCTCTAGAAGAGAAACTTTTGTAATTGCACTTCTGAATAACATCAATTTCATATATATATATATATGCACTGATGAAGGGCTAGTGTTGCCCGAAAGCTCTGCTAACTTTTCTGGCTGTTTTACTTTATCGTTTTGATTTAGCTTTTCGCTTTTTTTTTGTATCTCCATTGAGATCCAGCCACTGATACCCACAGCATTGTCATTTTTTCAGTAATTTGCCTTTGGATTTAGGCCTATATATATTTATTTATTACGTTATAATAATATGCAATACGCTATATGCTTTCTTGGTGAGTTTAGAGTGTGCCTGCACGCCCATTAATTTCTATTCTTGCCAATCATACACTTACTATTTGTACTTGCAATGGGATATTCAAAGCAACTCTCTATCGTATCAATTGTTCCAATTGAGAAAAGTTTTTTCCCACTTATAGAGAAGAGTGTATTTGGTGAAAAGTTTATAATTTTCCATTTCGAAAAAGTAGTTTTTTATACTTATTTTAAAAAAGGTTTTAAAAGATGTGCATTCTCAAACGCTTGTGGTACCATCGTAAAAAATGTATACAGTAGTATGTGTACAAAATGTTTAAACTATTGGCGGATTTCTGTTAAAATTGATCTTATATGTTTTTAGATATTTCTGAATGGAATTTCTGAAACATCTTAATTTATACTACTAATACTCATCAATAAATGTTTTTAAAGCTTTATATAAAAAAAATCAATAAGGAATAACCGAGAGGGTTGGGCGGAATAATGATTTACTACAACATAAAACGACGTAGGTTTGTGTCCGGCTTGAGATTACTTGTGTAGCTTGGAATTTACATTATCTACGGCTTTGAAGTAATTCTTTAACTTCATCTTCAACATGTCTGGTAGCTCTTCCATATCTATAAGAATAATGTAAAAGATTAAACATACATTTATACATGAAATGGAGTCAGGTGTGTTCATAATCAGGGAAGGCCTAAATAACAGTTATACACGACAAATTATGTTCTAATTTGTATTAATTGTGTCCCGGCCATCTTGAGCCGTTTTGTTCAATGAAAAATCGTATAAAGAAATGGACGGCGCCCTCGTCTGTGACGGTGCTTTAAACGTTAACCTACGGTACACACCTGGCATACACAACTTCTCCACACCCTTCAAAGCCCGCTACAAAAACTATAAATTAAAGTAATAGGCGCCTACCTTTTCCTTCAAGTAAATACTCAATTTCCGATTCACCTGAGCCAAAACCTTCGACATTTTCCGATTCCGATGACGATTTTCCATTTGTATCTATGTAAAATAAAAGTATAAATTCAATTGTTATACACGAGTTGTACTAACAAATTAAAATCATATACCACCTCTTAAACCCACCACCCCGTTTGACCTTACATACAGTATTATACCCCTACTTTATGCCTGTAGCGTTTAGTAGCTAAACATTTAACATTTATTTTCATTAAAATTTTGGTCAAGCAAGCAATGTTTAATTACAGTACATTTTACATTTTGTTACACCATTTGACAGAAGACTACATTTTGTTACACCATTTGACAGAAGACTACATTTTACATTTTGTTACACCATTTGACAGAAGACTACATTTTACATTTTGTTACACCATTTGACACAAGATACAAGAAACTTTATTTTGTCTTCGTTAAAAACAAAGAAATGTCAGTTGTCAGCAAATCCGATTTAAAGATACATACGGACTAAAAATGACAACAAATATGTAAAAGTATAAAACAGTAGGCCTAACATTAAACATCTTTAACAAGGTTAAAAACGTATTGTTACAAATCACATTCCAGAGACACCATGAGTGTTAAAAATATGAATGCTCAGTAAGTAATTACCCTGGTTTCCGTCACCCATCACGATATCTTGTAACTCCTCCTCTAAACTACCGCCACCATCTTCTGCCTGGATATTAAATTCGTCGTGAATCTCTTTCCCGATTGTCTTTCCTTCCTTCGTTTTCAATGGTTTTAAGCTATGCACCTTTTGTTTTTCTCCGATTTGTTTTCCAGCAGAGTTCATAAGCGGTATGTCTTCAACATTTTCTTCTTGGCTGTCATTATCAATTACGTCATTATTGATCATGTTTTCATCTTGCGACATTGTCTCTAAGACGTAGTCGAGGAACGCGTCTTCGTAGAAACTTTCATCCGTGACGTCTTCTGGAATGTATTCGTTTGGTAGACTGAGTTGAAACACTGCGGCTATATATTAAACAAATGTCAACAGTTAGTTTTATATATGTATTTCTCTTTTCGTTTTACTTGAACGAATAAAAATTGTAATGTCAAAACTCGTAGAAACGTAACAGTAAATGCCATAGATTCATGAAAACGGTATAAGCATTGAGATTATAGCCTTCTGAAGGTAGGGACGAAACGGCATGGTCAGTCTGGCCAGGGCGGGGTGTAGTAGAGTTTATTTCCATGAAGAGTGAGGTAACTCCTTTTAAAACTGGATGCACTAAGTTTACCGGTACATCGTATTATTATGCGTATGACATCGTATCCGAATTTCGCCATGACGCAATTATGGGCCCTATGTTTTTCTCTCCCAACAACATATTTTTTGGAGAAAAAAAATGTTTAGCGTCAAGCGTGTTGTTATCATGTCTTATCCTAACCCAATGTTATACGTATATTCTTATAAAGGTATGTAGGTACATACCTACAAGACTGACGCCGGCTTCAGGCGTTATTTCTCTTTCAATTATCCTCTGATAGACCAATCCTGCTACAGACGCTACCAAATCAGAAGCTCCTGTAAAAACGGTAAAATATTACATATACTACAATAAAACCTGTTAAAGGGATACATTTGGGACTTAACAAAGTGTCCCCTTAATTGTTGTGTCCCTTGGACAGTTGTTGGTTTTATTCTTGTTACCGCTCTTCTGTGTAAATTGGCCTTTATGGTATGTTTGTATTATGTATGGACAGGATATCACCGAAATAATACCAAAATAACGTTGGTTGTTTTTCGGTAGATTTATTTGCTGTTAAATTACCTTCATATAGCATAGCTTGGTAAACTTCTCCTGGGGTAAGAACAGGTAGCGTCATTATTTGCTTGATAATGTTTAACATCTCATTTTCCATGTATACTTCATTCTAGAAAATTAATTGAAATACAAATTGAATTCTATTTTTGTTTCATTTCAGACCACATCCGTTGAATTCATGATATGTTCAAAATAATTTATCGTTTAATTAGAATAACGATGTTATTCAAAATTAAATGTCCATCTTTTAAACATAAACGATACTGTATAATTTTCTTGTATTATGTATTTTGTCAACTCTTTCAAATCCTATGTTTGGTTACTTGATGAAAACGCATGACACAAAGAGTGTGTTGTGTAAATTTGAAAATGCATTAGCCATTAAAATAGTATCGGGTTTCCTATAACCAAACACTATACACACAAACTCACTCACAGCTCACCGATTTATACATAATCTAATTTCTACGAAATATAAATATAAAACGATTTTCGTAAAATAGCATTAATGCCGTTGACAATGATAGATTAAATAAGGAATCCAAAAAGATTGCGAGCGACGAAGTTAACAAGGTGCTTGCATAATTAAACTATATCTTTATGCGGATGTTTTTAGTTTATTTCGAAGAAATGTCGTATTTGCCCACTCTTGGATGGGGCGAACGTGGGTATTAAATGGTAATCGTCACTGCAGGCTTGAGGACTCCAGGAAGCTATAGAAAAATTAATCGATCTACCCACGTTAAGACTGGCGTAGTCGCGCGAAGCTATCAGAACGCCGAGTCAATTTACCACATAGTATAAAGCTCTGTCTACACTATCAAACTAGTGTGCTGTTCCCAAAAATATAGTATTAATATGCCTAAATATGGTAGTGACATGACATCATCATGTCCATATATGGATAGTGTAGACAGAGCTTTACACTTTTCATCAAATGGTTAATTAACAAGATGTGATACACCAACACATAGAGAAATACAGTTCAATACATTATAAGTATTTCTCATGACCTAAAAGGAAAATCCGAATCAACTTCTTAATGCAAACAATGGAATAAATGGCCCCGATAACTGATGCTTCATTAGCTGGATCAGCTGATATTAATGATGGCTTGTCAATGAGACAATTAATATCAATGTAGTACCTGAGGCGGAGCTGGGTAAACCTCATTTTCATACATCTGATTTTCTTCGGCATCTTTTTCAATTAGCAGCCTATCGAGTTCACTCGAGACCTCGTTCTTCAGTCGATCTACTACTTTACCATCGATCTAAACAAAATAAACAAATCAACTGTAATATCCACTAAATAATAATGAGCTTACGTGAGTCTATTTTAACGACTTTTCATTGTAGCCTACGTAAATGTTACAATTTATTTCAATAAACTATCAATTTGTTTTTTACTTTATATAATTTTAATTACATATCAGCGACCTTTAATAAACGACCTAAAATCTGAGTTGTACTGCGCCAAACGCCGTTTACATCAATACATTCATTTTATCCATGCGCCATCATTTAACGTCTTTTTGACGTAAGTTCAGAAAACATAGATCAACAAATTGTTTAATAACGCACGTCAGTGCTTCTAATTAGGCCAATGACGTGGATAATTTCACAACGCATCATAACAAAGATGTAAAATAATAATGTAAACAATATCAAGTAATCTTAAACATTTTAAATGTTGTTAGGCTTCTCTACGGTGGTGATAAAAACAAAATGGTGATATAGTTTTATATTTAAAAAAAAACTGTTTGCAAAGGCTTTGACACCACGCTATGAATTGAAATCATACGTTTGCAGATACAGTTGGCAGCCCCTCGCTAGCCCTAAACGTGATCATGACAATGCATTACGCGGCTGCGGTGAGACTATTGAACGAACAACTTATTCGGAAAATGTCATACGAAGGATTTAAACCGAAATTCAATGTCATGTTTGAATTAAAAACAAAGTGATCATGGAATAGACTGTGGTCTGTTGTATGGTTATATGGCTACAATATGAACTAGAATTCCCCAGGTAGGGGGCACAAGTCAATCGGTCGCAGCGTTTAGAAGCCTTAGATGCATATTAGAGAATAAGATGTGGCTTCAAGAAACGCCCACTTCTTGAAAAATTCGCTTCAGAGATAGCGGCGGACTGGGTAATGATAAAAATGCGTTACTTACGAAGCCATTCATCTGAAGTGTATCGAGAACTTCCAGAAAACCAACTATGTCGCCACTAACGGCCAGATATTCTGCAATTGCAACTGGGTCGCTCATTAACATCATCAACTGGTCAGCTTCTTCGTCTGAGAGCACAGGAGGTTGTTCTTTTCATTAAAAAAAAGAATTAATAAACTTAGGTCTAACAGAAATCAATAGGTAGGCCTATGGGGAATATATTGAATAGGAGCGTAACGAGAATTCCTCTTTTTGAATGTACTGTACAAACGCGAACAATTTTTATTCATTCGTAAAAAAGTTATTTCTTATTTTTAAAAATTCTATTCTCATTTTAGGCAAATTGCCAAGGATAACCACAAGTGAATTCATTCACTATCCTTCTCAAAGGTGGCACTCCCGTTCACAAAACAAACACAAGATGCTCTACATAAACATCCTGAAATATGACAGGACTTGAACCCATGTCCCTTGGATTGGTAGCCAAGCATCATTACCACCAAGCCACAACTCCACTCCGTTATAATTTTGATATGAAACATAGATAACAAAAGTGTATTCGAGCAATTTTAGCAAAAATAATAATCCCGCGTGTAGGTTTTGAATATTCGGGCTTACATAGAATCTTTGCAAATCTATTTACAGTTTTACATTGAGAAGATGAACTGATTGAATATATTAGCATGTGATTACAGTACAATCAATATCAAAGATGGTGTTATTAAGAATGAAGTTGAAAACAAGAGCCAACTAAAATGTATAATTACATACAAAACGTGATATGGTGTGATTAACTCGTACTGACGCATGCATCTCGAAATGTTCTAACGACATTAACCTAACGCTATGTCACGTAACGCTGGTTGCTAAAGCCTATGCTTTAGCAGATGACATTTAACAGCATAAATGAGCATTTAATTAATGATTGTAGAACCGTTTATTTAACATCAATTCAAAATACATCTACAAGGTATATAACATGAAAAAAGAGTGCAGTACTGTACAATGATATGAGGATAATGTGACCCGGCGCCATATCTGTGTATTAAGAAGTAAGATACAAAATCGGTTCTCATAATCTTATATAATTATTTTGGAATGTATACCTTGTTATATTACCTTTATTAGATGATCAAATCATGTAATCAATTCGGCGATTTATCTCGAATATCAAAATATACCAAGGGCGATACATGAATCTTACTTATGACTATCCTCAGGCATATGAAGTATAATATTGGAAAAGATTTAGTTTACTAAATGAAAATAATGGGGAATTTGAATGAAATTAAGATACATTTAGCGTTAGTAATATTCCGCACCGTGCCCACTCGAATAACCTACGCTTTATATTATATGACACGCTTGTGCTGAGCAGCACGTATCACTTTAATAGAAACTCACTGTTATTACTATGTATCATTTTCGATAATAAATTTTATGTTAAGGGCGCTTCGAACTGGGACATTATCTACACGGAGTATGTGGACTGCAGACGCCGATGCTCACTCCAAAAGTTTTGTTTTAATGGGCTCAAGAAACAAGCAAAATCAATATATTATTATATACCTCTAATGAAACATTGTATTTATTCATTATTTTGTTATTCAACTTCCGTATTTTTTTTCAATAATAGTCAGTACAATTCAATTAATAGTCATTAATAGTATTTTTCTATCATCATTACTGTAAATAATCAATGTATATATTTTATAATTAATATTTTTGTAAAAATCACTGCACTATTAGGCCTACACGTTAGTATGGGTATTATTATGAATTTACGATAGATTGAAAAAGTTCACAAGAAACAAAAAAAATTATATCATTATTATATATTTTGGTTTTATCTAACTAAAAGTACTTACTTTGATCAAAAACTTCATTTTCTTGTTTTTCTTTTCTTACTTTACTGTTACTATCCTTCTGGATCGTTTGATAATCTACAACTTCTTTGTTCTCTGATTCTTCTTCTGATTTTGCACCTTTTTCCTCTGAACTTTCTACTGCCAGTACGGCTGGGTTTTTATCTGTTACAGATTAGAAAAAGGAAAACAATTATAAATGAGGTAAAGTATAGGCTTAAATACTGTAATAGGTTATCGGGTAAGTAAACACAGAAACTAAGATTATGATTTTTAAAAGGAAGTATATATGCCAAGACACACATAATTATATCATTGACCAATAGGCCTACATTATTTGGATAAGTTGATAAAGGCATAATTCTTTTTTATAATTCATTTCTACATTTCTAATGTGAATATTAAAGAAAAGGATCAATTATTGAAACACTTTAATTCATTTTAATGTCTTTCTTGAGTGTCACATGATGTGATCTTGATCTATCGTACGCAGACGTAAAACTATTTCTTTACATCTATTTCGTATATCACCCCTCAGTAGCAGCTGCGGGAGTCGGATGCTCCGCCGCATTTACCGTTTTCAATTTTGTTTGTTACAATCAATAATCAATGGTCAAGGGTCGTTCGAGTACATAGGCTGTTGCAATTATAACGATTAAGAAATTTAAGAGCTAAAAATAAACCGACTGACGTCATTATGACGTTGTTGAGCGTTTTTAATCATCGTATGTCAATAAATAAAGGAAATGGTTAAAGTGAATGTTGACAATAACAGATATAAAAGAATTTAAGAAACTATCTATGTTACATATGACGTACCGTAGATTAATCTCGAATTTAAAGTTATCGTATTTAACTTTGAAGAAAATTGCATTCCGACGGTAAATAGTATTGCGTAGTTTAATTTGAGTTTTTTAAAATGTCAATGATTGGTTATTAACCATTACAACGGAGCATGTTAGCACATTTCTTTCTACCATTTGTTCATTGTCCACCACTCTGGTGTCAAATCGAGGAGAAAACAAAACAGGAAAACAACATTTTCAGATGAGTATGAATACGAATCTGTTTACACCTACACATTACAATTATTTTATTTTTAGTAAATCAATGTTGATAACTTGTTGATAGTTCATTTTTGTTTTGTTCATTTACTTACTTACTCTTTTTATGTGTGTTAATTGTATTTGTATATGTTTCTGTATTGAGATAAGACATCTCAAATATGTATAAGAAATATAAATAGAAATAAATAAATAAAACGTAAACAAATGTAGACCTACTATTAATATTAAAAGGAAAGATGTGTTTTGATGGAAAACTTTTCGGAACGTAAACAAATGTTGTTGTTATTGAATATTGTTATGTTATTTTATATAACAATGACATGTCATCTTATCTTATCCAATCTTTGGTTTAAATTATGTAACATTAACAATTTGATCAAAATTAGAGCGATATTTTAATCGTATGTGTTATCATAATATTTTCAAATTACTCGACCTTGTTTTTCTACATGTAGTATTAGGCAACATTTCTAAACAATTTCACTTTCATAAATTTGCTGTAATTATTCTCTACTGTATCATTTAAGAATTCAGATAATACAGTAGCCATCATTAAGTTGTTATGCATGATGTAGGCCTACTAATGCTGCCATTTATTAATGTATTGATAATAGAAATTCAACACAGCTATAGAAGGTGAGCGAAGGCAGTTTTTTCATCGCATAATATTGACTTTAAAAATAAGATATAAAATAAAGTTATATTCTTCGCTTGAAATGTACGACTAGAAATATGGTGACCGCGTGTAAACGAATGTTTAAGTTCTAATATTAAATAGGACAGCATTCACACAGGTTGTTTACTAATACATTGCACTGTTTGCATTCATAATAATTGTAAATATTATACGCAGTTTTATCTGGTGCAAGATAGATCATCTTGTCGTGTTTGTGAACAATCGCCATCATTTTTCTTTCTATTATTTGTTTTATCATTATAAAATAAGCGGACGTATTCGCCCTGCAAATTAATTCTGGTTACAAGAAAGTCGCAACGATTATGTACTAGCCAATAATAATTCATATGCGTAGGCCTACCCAGTTATAGGCGTAGGCGGTTCACTAAATTAATACTAAGGCGTACATAAAATTACACATGAAATATATTTATATAATCTGATTTATACATCGTATTTAATGCTTACAAAACCAATCTTCGTGTCCGGCTATAAATTTAAATTTCGAAATTTGCCGTTTCGTAATGCTTTGACTAAGAGTACCTATCTGTAGTACCGTATTTTTATGCTAGGAGTAAGCCTACCTGTAATGGCAATTAGGAGGAGTAGGCCATACCTTTATTATTAATTAGGCTAGGAGTAGGCCTTACCTGTATTATTAATTAGGCTAGGAGTAGGTCTTACCTGTATTATTAATTAGGCTAGAAGTAGGCCTACCTGTATTTTAATTAGGCTAGGAATAGGCCTACCTGTATTTTCCTCAGACGACGGAGGTTTTGTGACAAGAACTTGCTCATCTTTACTCATATCTTTGTTTGTCTGAAAAGAATCATACAATAGACACATAAAATAGAGGCAATGAACAGAGAGAAGCATGCGTCAAAATGATTAATTACATTGTAATAAAATGTATTTCATATTCGTATATTACTGTGTGCGGAATTTATATTGGTATTCAAAAATTAGCAGCCATATGTCTTTGCCATGAACAATATCAATTTACTTTTTTGATAATAAAAGATATAAAAAAAGCTCATTTAATCTTAATTGTCCGTATAGTATATCAATTGGGAATCTATTTTAAGATTGCGGCATCATGTCTTAAATTGTTATGCATTCCTCTGGGTTTCATAGCTCAGTAGATGACGCAATTCGCTATTTTAATTGACATTAATTAAAGAAGTGATTATCGCATCTACTGTGTTCTACAAAAGTACGGCAGCCAAATTATATACTTGAATTAATACTGTATAGTCTAGTTTTGTCAAACTCGAATATCTTTGGCAACTTCAAGGTTTAACACAATGAAATAGTTTGCATAAAAAGTTATTTATAAAAAACAAGTAATACATACTTCTTGGTCTTCCAGTTGTTTCGAAACAGATGCATCTGAAAATAGATAAAAGTAAGTTATATATGAATAATACTGTCAAATGATAGAAACAGTGCTCATATTCGGAACATGATCTCATAATCGCGTCGAGCTCATCGGCGAAAGTTCCGTACTTTTTTTAAATGTCTGGCGGGATTCGAACCTGCGACCTCTCGCTTACAGGTCGAGTATTATACCGTTAGTATACATTAAATAGTTAATATGCCTTTTGCACACAACAGACACAAAAAATTACTACTTACAACCGTTTAAAAACATACAAACCACGTAGGGTCTAAAAAGATCCATTTTTAGTGCTCAGATTTTAAAAAACTGCATCAATATGTTCTTCAAACTGTTCTTACAAAACCCTAACTTTCGAATTCTGCTTTCTTTCTTAACTGAAAGCTTTCCGATATCTGTCTAGTAGACAGATATCGGATAGCTTTCTTTTTTTTTTTTAAAGAGTAGTACTCTTCTCATAAAAAAAACTGAAAGCTATCGTTCATTCATATTTATAACTGTATACACAAACAAGAAGGTCTTAAATGGAAATTAAAACAAAGTCAATTTCTTTTAGAGGATGTTAAGGGATAATCCGCAGTCGCCATTATTATGTAGCATGAACATGAGAAAGTTTGCTAAAAGGTCAAACTGAAACATTAACATCATCAACACATTTTGTAATACATTATCCTCAGGTACTACTTTATCATTCTGATCACTTGCGGATAAAAGATTTCAATGTCAAAAGTATAAGGAAATGTTATTTTCGTTCAGTTGAAAAGCAATTTAGCTGTATTAATGTGTAATTGAAATTTGTCATCATACTTCTGAAGAATCTATTTATAATGTGATTTTTAAAGTCGTGGTTCTCGTAAACCGAGAATTGCGTAGGCCAACAATGTAGGCACAATTATTATTCGGTAAAAACTATCGTTAAATATTTATTTTTAAATCTAATCATCTACTTTGAAAATACAGAATTGATTTTATTCTATACAGCTATTTTAGTCGTTTCTGGAAGACTTTTTATGCTTAATGTTAAGAAATATTAGTGATCTTTTCTCCGAGGCGCCTTGAAGCTAAGATTTGTGATGGCGCTAGTTACAGTTCGTTATGCGTGACTAATTTATAGAATGGCCTAATGCATAACGGTATAAATAAGCAACAAATTAGATCGGCGTATGTTATGCACTTGTGACAGGCCATAGTTGTTGTTACGAACGATGTGGGTACTTTGTACTCGTACGTGTGAATTCTGGACGGCATATTAGATTTAGGCCTACGCGTCTGTGTAACATGTTGAATACTAAAATGTGCTAACAATAATTTCTTATAAAACCCCTCACTGGCTTCCATTCTAAAATTCTTTCTTTTATCCAGCCTAAAAAATTAATTTTAAGTTTAAATATGCATGTATATAATGACAGAATACATCAGTGTGTAATATATGGCGTTCAATGGAAGGGCAGGATTACATCTCGAACGTTTCGCAGTTGCAATTAACAGGTTAAAATATAAATAGTAAATTACATTATCTTTAATGTAAGATGGATTTAAGAAGTGCACTGTCAGCTATAAATGCAATCGATAAACTAGAGCAGAATTAATGTCATGGGAAATAGCAGAAAAAGGGCAAATTAAAGAGAAGATAGAGAGACGATAAACATCACATGTTGACACGGAGTTAGTATGAGCACAAGGTGAGCAAATACAAGAAAGTAGGAAATATCATGAGAAACGGTTTCATAAAATTAAAATATCTCAAAGAGACGTTCTAGAAGCTGTCATTAAACCATACATTTATCGTCATAATTAGGCAGTGACATGACGCGTTCGCACAAATGGGTGACGCATTCGTTTGCACAAACGCTGTAAAGTTCGGAGCGGGCGCGTCAACGATTATGGTTCTCGGTGTGTTGCTGACGAAGGCTGCTGAAAGTTGATAAATGATTAATTCCTTGATATAAGAAGTAGTTTAAAATATATTCTTTTCAGAAGACACACTGCATTCAAATGAGCATTCTGAAGTTACCATTGACGTGTATACTCAACATCGCGATAAATCCCGCGATATACACGCAATCAGGTGATCATCTACGTGTTTGCGTAAAGCGTGGGCAGCAAAGAGAATGTTTGCTTTATAGCTACGGGGACATAACGTTCAAGTGTCTCCATTAAGACAATTGATTGCTAGAAATGTTATGCTATACACCCTCATGAAAAATTTATGCCTTGGGCTCAAGTCACTGATATGAATTAGGCTCACGTAAATTTTGTCCCTGACGTCAGGTCGACGATCATCAATAAAATGCTGTATCGTTTTTGTGTAATGATCGAAACTGATACATGGAAACTAATACGAGTGTTCCGTTCAATCAACGGTTATTCGTTGCCTAGGTCACTATAGAGATGTATGTATTGATTGCTTTTCATGAGGAAATTAGAAGTGAATTTGATATAATGAACATCAATAACTATGATGCGACCGACGGTACTGATGGCATTTAATATACCAAGCAGAAAACTATTACAGTTAAAACTGTCTTCGTAAAAGGAAGAAAAATAGGCTTACATGGATAAAAGACATGTCTTAAAGATTGACTGTTCTATTCAACGAAGTCGAAACCGAATTGAATAGTACAGGCTTTTAGCGACATTATAAAAATTTGGTTTTACGCAACAATAACCAGTTTGGAAGAGACAGACAATTAGACCGAATCATTTCTAAATAAAAGTAACAGTACATTGACTGGTGAATCATTATATCGTTAACTTTATATTATAGCTAATTACCTTAGATTAAAAAACATTCCAATTTGTCGCTTCCCAACATATAAATATATAAACGGGAATTATTCAGACAACATGGTATTAAATGCGTCGTAATAATATCGCATTACTTTCTTAAATTAAATGCGTTACAATCGCGTCAATCACAAAACGGCAATATTTTCTGCTTTAAAATTAAATGTTAATTAGAATAGCGAATTCAATGCTAATTAAAGCTGTAGTATGTCGGCAGGTAATGGCCAATAACCATTACACGTTAATTCCAATTATACGGTATTATATTCTTGTACATAAATTCATAAAACACGTACAGCGTTAATTCACACGACTTGTCTTGACGGCGTGTGTTTTCATGTTTCGTGATAAGGTAGAAACGTGTTTTTTAGCATCAAGCTGAGAAAATAATTAAGATTATTATTATTTTGTTATTTTTCTGTGATGGTTTTATGCCAGTTTAAGCGCGCTCTGGTGGCGTAGATACATTGTACAGGTTTTGCCATGACACTTATTTCTCCCATAGTTTTTTTTAATTAGATTTTTAGAATAGGTAATTTGTATTGCTGATTATAATTTTCTTTTTGTGATATTTATTTTCCTGCATTATTATCAATGTCTTATTCAAGCTAAGGCATTAATTAATGAGTCAATTTGGAAAAAGGGGATAGGTTGATGATCAGAACAATGGTATCCGGTTTTTTCAAGCTCTCTGTGTGTGAAGTAAACGTTAGTATACCTACACGCACGCAAACACGTAATACCAAAACAAAATATCTATTATTAATGAGGTACCAGGTAATAAATAGAAATATTTTATGATATATTTATATATATTATATTAATGATAATTGAAAACATGCATACTAAAAATGATTAGCCTAATAACCCATGAAACCTCTTACAACAGTAAGTCCCTGGCTGTATAATTCTATGAAGTAGACATGCCTAACAGAGTTGATTTAAATTCCAAACTTAATTCAACGATTTTGATAAGAATTAAGATTAACAAATAAATGAATTGCCAGTGGTAAGATAGCAGTAACCAATTTCTTTAACATTGCCAGTCAGTCAATGATATCGGCGGCGTTTCCTCGTTCATTATTCTATCTCCTAAACATAACAAGCATTTTAATTGTGTGTGAACAGAGGTTTATTTCAAGTTAGTATTTTCTTCATTATTAAGATATACCGTGCATCTAATGAAATCACCAATGGAACATTAAGCGATTAAAATACTTAAATCATTAAAACTAAAGTTACAAATAGATGACGTTTTACATCGATTACCTTTTTTTCATTCAATAGTATCGATTTTTTCATTCATTGATTTTTATTTATTCTTAATAACTGCTGTACATAAAAATATTATGTTTTATTGTTATTATTAAGTGTATTGTGGTAACGCCATTACTTTAGTGAAAAGCCTGTTTTATAATTTATTGTCGATTGCGTAATCGCAGAAGGCAGGCTAGCTAATACATGGTTTAACAGGAAGGCATCTCTCTGAATATACTGTAGTTACAAATAAATCATAATTTTTTTCCTGCACGACAACATTATCATGAACGTGCGCCCTACGGTAGACTATATTATCATAGAAATTTAACGTTGAAACATAAGACATAATAAGAACAGACTGTACATATTGAAATATTCATTCATTTTGTTGGAATACTCTTTAAAAAAATGGTCTAGTCTAGAAAGAGTATTAAACAAGAAATATTTCTTACAAAAAACACTGCTCGCTTATTGACGTAACAGTTTTAAAGATATATTGTCCCTCTGAAAAATATTTTTTATTTCAAATTTGTTTTTGAATGTGTCATTTTATTGTCACATAATAGTTATTTTACCTGAAAAAATGTAATTTAAAGCAAAAAATACTTAAATTGTCTGTCAGACAATGGTTTTTGAGTTATAATTAAAGGTTTCTTTTCTCTTTTTATATGTGAATTTTGTTACAGAAGTGAATAACTTTGATATGAAACACAGACTCAATTTAGTTTATTTTATTGCTAAGGTCAAGTCTGGGGGTCACTTCATCACGCCTAGATACTTCAAGTGTGAAATATCCTATTACAAACAAAAACTTTCATGGACTGTTTTGATAATAATTCAATGATTAATCTGACAGCGAATTACAGTATTATATAATATCATGGGACTCATAAGTACCAGAAATGCTTTGGGATTTGTCTTTCAACCGTTAGACTCTTTTCCCAGACGTTTTTTGGGTCTAGCAGCTGCCACCTATAAATTATAGTCGAGAATCCTTTTTCGCAAAAATGTCAGTGTCTAGTACTAAAACTGCTACTTGCTTTCATCTAATAAATGATTTATCTCTTGTGACGTAGCGGGCTAGAGCAGCAGCGTGAAAATGAATGAAGAGTTGAAACACATCAAAGCCAGTCAGATTATCACACAGCATCTATGCTGAAAAATACACATATTGAACACTGGAAATCTTATATATTTTAGTGACAGATGATGACAATAAAAAAATCGAACCATGAGAGGCAAGCAATCCGCCTTTTTTATATACACACTCGGAGGTAATCTTGATTGAAATAATATGTACTACAGTAATAAGTATTACAGTTATGTACGCACGGATGACAGAGAATTAATAAATTATGCTATAGTAGTAAACGAATAAAATCATGAATATGACGAGTTACAAATATCGAAATATGAAGAAAATGAACAAAATATGGAACAAAGATTGTTATATATAATATAATGTTAAACATTTTTGTTATGATGGTTGTGATGGTGATACTGACAATGATTAAGATAACGATGATGGTTGTGATGGTGATACTGACAATGATTAAGATAACGATGAAGGAAGATGATGGTTGTGATGGTAATACTGACAATGATTAGGATAACGATATAGGAAGATGATGGTGATATTGACAATAATTAAGATACGTATACACTGTAGTAGTAGGAGGCCTTTACCAAACAGAATAAAATTACAAAACGCCAGCAGCGCATATAATTATAGATTAAATATAGGAATTGAAATTATTACAGGTCATGGCTGTTGTACGTTGTGATATAAGGATCATTAACACTGAGAATGCACGTGTTGATAAGATGGAATACTTGTCGTTAATACGTGACGTGACTTACATCAATACATTTCCATACGAATTCGTTACAATGCCATTTTGTATACCGTGATTAAGCTACCGTTATACGCAATTCTACGCGTTTTCAGCGCTAATTATCAAGTTATTGAAGCATGTTAGTCAGATACATTATATAAAAGGTAACAAGTGCGTACAAAATTGTAACAATTTTTATCGCGCCAAGGTTTAGGCCTATGTAAGCTAGCGAATGTTGAATCATTTACATTTGAATGATGTACTTTTAATATTCATGGTATAAACACATGAAAAAAACATCTCTCATTGTCTGCAACACATAACCTAGCAACCCCCAGAGCTAAGGTACATATTATCTTTTCAAATGCATTTTCATAAATACTAACGTGCGTACATCAATTCCGACTTGATTAACGCCTAAATCGCTGTAATGTACTTCTATTAAACAAGCGAAGACAAATTACCTCGCAGGCTCGCAAAACAATCAATAAATATACTAAGAGGATATGATCTTTATCTTGAAATTAGTATTCAGATTATTTTTGTCTACTTTATTAGTTCAAACCGTTGTTCGAACACAATACAACAAATATTAATAAGAGGCACTGAACACAATTGAACCGACGACAAGATGGAAATTGTGATTCATTACCTCGTTTTAAATTTTCATTTTAGGCATAAATACCAGTTTATATTTAAAGATTCTATTTAAAACAAAAAATGAATACATTTCTAAAGATTGGGATAAAGATAATTAAGTACTTCAATGCGAGACATTTAAAAATGTTGTATTAGGCCTATATCTGTTAATATTAAACGTCCAAATACCATTATCCGGTTTGTAGTTGATTGTGGTTATTTAAATAATAATTTATTAAGATCGAATATCATAATTAATGTATAAGGGTAAAATTAACATTATATCCCTTCAAGAAAAATAAATAATTTATTATTGTGGAAACATAACAATATAGTCTATGATAACATTATATATCTACTAAAAAGATGTATTGTCCCCCAAAAACATGAACCATGAAGATTAATAAAATCAGACTTTGAATAGGCCATTTTGCAGTTACTTACTTCTGTAGAAAAAAACCCCCAACAAAATAAGTATTTCACTGACAAAAAGACAAAAGAAACGGTTAATTTTAACCAAAAACCACTGTATGACCAGGGAAGAGTTGTAATTTAACTCTTCCCTGGTATGACAGACAATTTAAGTATTTTTAGCTTTGAATTACATTTTTGTATTTTTGTCAGGTAAATATATTTTTAGCACCATCGAAATTATTCTCATACGATGTTTATACAACTTTGGAAATGAAAGCTATACATTTTACTAATATTGTGAACGAGAAATAATATGTAAATTGGTTTTACACCCAGTTGGTAGTACACCTACTACCGCGTCCTTTAGAAAACGTTAAGCTGTTGGATCCAATTGCTTAAGCGGCGTGTTTACGCTGTGGTTTTGACCACAAAGGGATGGTGAGCGATATATGCTATCTAAATTCATGTAAATAATAATAAATATTATACATGGAACAGCTTAAAAACACAAATGACGATATGAACGTACCACGAGCCGGTGCTGAGTATGTAACTGCCACTAAAACCAAGATCCATATAAATCGTTTCACATCACTTTGGTACATGTTGTCAATGTGTCTTTTGCTACAAACGTCAAATATTTACAAGAACGTATACGACAATGAATATTCCTATTTTGTAGCGTTGTGTTGGACTTGGCACCTATAGGCCTATATTATAACCAGTGAATCTCTTGTATCTTTATCTTTCCTATTGTAAGTCTTGTGTCCCGTCTTCGTTCGTTGCTTTCTATCTATCTAATGAGCTACCGTAATCTACCTAGACGTCCAACATTCATTCGTCGTCGCATGTGACTTGTTTTGCTATTCTGATTTTCTTCCTGTTCCTTTCAGTCGTTAGATGCGTCAATCGCACACTTTACTTAACATAATATGACGTCACAACGTAATCACTTTGTTACGCGCTCGAAAGGTAATTTGTCCTTCAAGCCAATCAGATGGACTGACTAAATGTTTCTAGGCAACGGATAATTATTACATGTACATTGAGTTTTAGTTTAGTAAACTGAATCAGCCAATAATAATACGAAACATTGTCCAACTACGAAATCAAACAATTCAATTTGATGTAACATAAATATCTATAAAATGAGTTACCATGTAAGGCGAGATTAAAACATACACATGTAATAAACCCAATGCGGGCTCATTAAGACACGAAAACTATTTATATATATTTATATAAATCCAAAGGCAAAATACAGAACAAATTATATATATTTCACTGATAAAGTGTGCCCAAAAGCTCTGCTAACTTTTCTGGCTGTTTTACTTTATCGTTTTGATTTAGCTTTTCCCTTTTTTTTTGTATCTCCATTGAGATCCATCCACTGATACCCACAGTATTGTAATTTTTCAGTATTTTGCCTTTGGATTTATATATAAATATAAATAAAAAATAAATAAAATAACATAACCGACTTGTGTAATTACGGTATAGTACAGTATTTAAAGTAATATAATGGTGATGATGTGGCCTATAAAAAAAAGTATGATTGTTTGAATATGTCAAGGAAGAGTGACATTAATTAGTAATTTCACTCTTCCATGAATATATTGACTGTAGACCTATTCTATCAGAAATAACGATAGATATAAATAAATACAACACATGAAAGACCGAAATACATTTATCGACTTTTCTAACGAAAATCTAGATCGACAAAAAAAGGTTGTGGTTGATTGCAATTCGATATTGATTGATTGATTTCTTTATTAACTGAGTCAACACAGATACATACAATAAAAACATGAAAACAATTAAAAATCAGTACAACAGACTCGAGTTAAAAAGATATCCCAAAAAGTAAAAAACTTATTTCCATTGGGGTCCAGAAACACAGAGAAACAAATTGCACAGATTCCTTATACTTAAGAAGAGAATAGATTAAAAGTTAAAATCCAAAATGTAAAATACGAATATTTAAAAGATTTAAAATTTGTATAAATTGCATTTTTAAAAAAATTTAAAAATACAATGATTTTAGAGACTGTTTAAAAGAGGTTATATTCGACGATTTCTTGATATAAAGAGGAAGATTGTGCCATGCTTTAATAGCGTTAAAATAAAAAGTTTTGCTAGCACATCCTTTAATGATTGGGATACGGAAGTTACACATAGTACTACTTCTGGTCACCTTCTCATGAAAATCTCTGATAAGTGTAAAATGCTTATTTAGGTACGATGGAGCAGTGTCGTTAAAAATCTTAAAAACATAGCATAAACTTAAAAAATTAACCCTATTTACCACATTTAAAAGTCTTAATTCATGAAGTTCCGACTGACCAACATGAGATCTAACATTAGATTGATTAATAAACCTAACTATTTTATTTTGAGATCTTTGAGATGTTTGATAACGTTAACATTATCAACAATACTAACTTGTAATTTAATAGGCCTAGGATGAATATCGATTTTTAATTCATGTTTACTGTTGAAGTGACATTGTAGCGATTCATCCACTCAGATCGAATGTAACTGATTATTTTCCATATCAGTAATTAATCAATTTATTTATATTCACTGCCATCTAATCAATATTTTTGAAAACATTACGCACGTTGTTACGTCATATGTGTATTAGAATTGTTCAGACTAACGCGTGTAAGAGATGAACATGAATATTAATATTGTTATTAATTACGGTATGGTGCTATTATGTGAACAACAATTATCGCCTACATACAAAATAATTCTTTGTAGGCCTATATAATTGGCCTACATTTTGATTAAAATGGTTATTATTTTATGGAATTATTATAATATTCTTCTCAATAATATTTTTAAATATAACAAGTATCACTTACACAACGACCAAATAAGAATAAACAGAATATTTATAGCGTCTTATACGAGTACTTACAGTATAATATAAAAACCATTAAACGGTAACGCAATTCACTGAGATGTAACGCTATGCATTGAATCGTAACGCAATAATACGATCCATTTCTTCCATATTCGAAATACTTATGAATCGTGTGATTCAATAACCGTTTTGACATTTGAATAATCCGTCAAGAAATAACTACATTTGAGTTTTGACGATCAGCTTGTTAAACGGCACAAAATTCGTTGATCGAGGTACTGACGTCACACCAATCTTTATTTTAATAATATAGTAACTGTATTATATAAGAAATTAATGAAACTTACGTAACGATGAAAGTCATTGCCATTAGACCACGGAAAATAGACTAATTTCAATTTAAAAACAGATGTGTCGTACAACTTTACGACACTTAAGGATGACATAATTACACGGTATGAAATGTAAAGCCCTACTTGTTTTTTTTTTATATTTTAACCTTTACTATTTTTAGTTTTTCATAATTGTACATGAATTTATACGGTTCTAAAAACTGTACAGTATATACCAAACGCGTGGGCGATGGAGATCTTTCTCGTCACACATATTATTATATTGCCATAACATGATCAAATATAATGGAAATGGACACTAAATTCAACAATTCATGCTGTATCATAATTATGTATAAACAATCTTATTACTGTATTATTATAACATTAATTAAATGTTTAAAATATTAAAGTACTAGGAATGGTAAATTCGATTGAACTAACCTAATTTTGCTTAACAACAATCTACCATTACGACGAAATATTTAAAAATGATAAAATTAAATCAACCATAATTGATAAATTAGAATTCAAAATAGGACAATAAGAAATCACAAGAGAACTGCTCCAAACAACAATCTCGAGTAAAAAACCGTAAAAATCAATATTATTTAAGATATTGACGTAGATGTTGCTGACGTCACTAGTTTTGCGATCACATCTGCAGGCAAAGTTCGTTCTTACAGGTGTTATTTGGTATTTTTTTAATGGATATGAAATGTTGACAAAGAACTTCATCAGCCAGTCAATTTATCTATACTTCTAGTGAAAGAGGCATTAATAACAATGTTTATCACTGCTCTTGGAAACATATACGATCCGAAACTATCTTGTGCACGTCAGCAATCATCATCATCACTATTTATATTCATTAATCCAACTATAAATAGACATTTATTCACACACATTCACGTATCAATATTTCATACAGAACTATATTTTGTAAACCGCCGGCCGATCGGGTTAACGTTTAATATAATCATTGCTAGACGCAGTGTTTATTTAATATTAGTAAAATGATAACTATTTTGGCACATATGGCGTTTTATACGTATACTACTTGAGCTCGTCTTTTCAGACAAAATCAAAAACATAAAAACGACAATAACTACAGACTTGGGTAAAGTTTAACCCATGTTCGTACAAATTTACCTTTTTAATCTACGAAAACTGTTTTCTAGACTTTTTTGGCTTCACTGTATATGGCCTCTTCATTGACATCAATGTTGTTTTAACTACAGACTGTTAACTATTTTCAAGAACATTTTGTCTAGATTAATGTATGCGAGGAAGAGAAATATGAATAAGTTAAGGTTTAATAACTAGGCAAATTCGATCTCCTCTAACTATACAAATTGAACACAATACTCATGACACCTTGCACCGCGTTTTACGGTTCACGCCCACGTACGTCGTAGAGCGTAATGTCCAATTCGCGTGTATTTTTATTCATTTCAAAGACTGATATCTACCGCCAATACAATTCGTTTTAATTAAGGAGAGACTGATGACAGAATGCTAATATATTATACTTTATTAATAATTGGTATATATGATCTTATGTATATACATTATATGACACTGGTATCATTGATATTGCGAAGCGCTTTGATATTGATTAAGCCATTATCGATGTATCAAATATAACATTACAACAATTGTAAACATATTTCATACAGTAGACCTACCTTTATATAGACAAATACCATACGATTATCTGAAGAAACACCTCCAAAACAAAGAATATGAGAATATCATCCCTAGAATATTGAGGTTTTCCTCAAAAATGTTTTTAGCTCTAATAATATATTTTGAGTGAAATTTGTAAACTTTGTCAGGTATTTTTATCTAATTTTGAAACTTACGGATGTCATAAAAATACCCAATGTTATGATATTTTACTACTTCCATAGTTTTCATCCTTTTTATTACAGTATTAATGTTGCATTTGCATTTGTATTCGTCTCACTCACTCACTGTCAATGGGTATTACCCGTGTTATATTAATCGTGCGATTCTTCAACAAAATCTAATGGACTTTTAAATATGATTATAATATAGACTAATGGATAAAGGGCAATTAAAAGGTGCCCGAACTCGAACGGTGGTAGTGTCGGAATTTCGAATTAGGAGGAGATAGAGGAAACATTTTGGTTTAGTGCTATTATATTATGGATAGCATAAAACTGACCCCAAATAACGAGAGGCAAGCCATGATTCAACGTCTCGTTTCAAAGGCAGACAATTATAACTACAGTAAGTATGTAAATGAGATATAAACCTTTGAAATTATTGTTCATTCCTGATGATGATCAAATAAAGATCGGAAATTTGAATCATGGCTTGTCTCTCGTTATTTGGAGTCATTTTTACACCCTGTTATGGTGTATAAAGTATAAGGCACATTTCAAGACAATGACTAAAATTGAATTTATGTTTACGTTTAATCAACTTTTATATTTATGTCTCGATGTTTTCAAATCAGCTATTGGTGTTTTTAATGTCATGTTGCATAACCTAGACAACTATATCGTCATTGCAATTTATCAAAACTTCTAAAAGGAATAGAAGATTTGAGATGTAAACGAGAGTGGGTATTTGAAACTACAATTGAATATACGATGACGCAAGAACGATTTGAAAAATTGATCTCTTAGACAGGTTGATACCTTGTTGTGCTTAGTGTATTGGTACGGGGATTGGATATTTGCTATTTCTGATCTTAAGTTCTGTATTACCTATTAACTTTCAACCTAATAAAATCAAGTTCATATCGGAGAGGTTTAACGGAGGAGATTTCGGTTTGTTTAATTTAATTAAAGATTATTCTACGAATGCGTACAAGCCTCTTCCTTATCTTGTATTTTGGTCGATTTAACGTGGTTTGTCGCCCCATTAAAATGTTGCTATCTATGTTTAGAGGACAGGACTGGAGTTTTATACTACTAGGCCTACTACCCGTTTTGTGAATTTGCTTCGTGAAAGCATGTGAAATATCTTTCCTCCTCCATCCAAATCAGAGGTTATGTATCCTTCATTTCCAATACAATAACATAGAAACGTGTACAATATAATATTTGATATAGTAACAGTTTTAAATGTAACTTGCTACTTATGACCAGTGTATGCCTACGCTCAAGATCACACGATGCTCAGCCCATTAAATGATGAAAGAGTCTCACTTGGAGAATTGACGATGCCATTTGATTAGCTACTAACTACTACTACTTTCATCAACAAAATGCGAAGAAACTATATAACCTTCGTTCTACAAACGACAGGACTTGGCAGTTATCGATCGGTTAAATCGAAATAAATACGTTTCAACTCCTTTTAACAAATATTGTAAATAATAAGTACGTTAATACCAAATCATTGCGCTGAAAGTGATACACGTATAGACCATTGTAAGATTCAAATTGATGGGGTAACTTTATTCTTTATTTCAAACCAACAGTGTAAAACACCAATAACAGGTTGAAAATAAAATAACTAAACTATAAAATATGAGCCAATATAAATATTACAAAATGGAAAAAAGATTATTTAAATAATTTCATTAATAATACATTTAAATGTAACGGTACATATCATTTCTATTTAGTGCCTTTTCGATAGGAACGAAACCCGCCATATGGTGGTTTAAATCATTGAGATATTATAGTGTATCTATGTTTTAAAACCTCCCCAATCCTGTAGTGTAATTAAAAAATTGTATAACAAAAAAACAGTGTACAAATTCTCTCTCTTTAATAGTATAGATATACGGTACTATAACTGCCGATTTTCTAAATATCTACCAAATTGAAAATAACGAATAATAGGAATTATGAGATGAACTACTGGAGAGTTATTTCGTGTTGAGCTGATTGCACAAATAAAAATATTCGCCCACGAATCATAAAATCAGTTAAATAGCATAAAGCTATGTCTACACTATCAAACTTGATATGACTGACAACAAAATGTAATGTGCCCATTATGGACATGATGATGTCATATCATTCTACCATATTTGGGAATATCAATACCATATTTGGGCACATCACACTTTTTTTTTGTCAAACTAGTTTGATAGTGTAGACAGAGCTTTAGTTAATGTTTGTCAAAATATTGTTTGTATAAATGTAAAACCCATGTCATACAATTGAAGTTTGAACACACAGTGGCTTTTCAATCCATCGCGCAAGTATAAGTTGGTAACAGTACATTATAGTGTAATTCTTCAACAACAAACGTGAATAAACAGCGAGATGTAATCTCACAGCCACAACGTTACGTACAAACAGAGTTCAAACTAAATGTATATTAATTAAGCAGATAAAAAAAAACACTAAAACCTTGCAGTTTAGTGAGCAGTTAATGGATTTGTTGTATAAAGATTCGCAATACATGAAATTTAATGTCTCTCATGACGTCACTAACTGTGTCGGAATCCTAAAGGCAGAAGTGGTCTTAAATGTGACCGCATTATTTTCAATTACAAACAGACATGTCATGCATTAAGCCGTATACTCTGATTATATCATTGCTAAAAATAAAGATATTCTTCAAAACAATCTCGAGTTAAATGCTATATGAATATCAATCTTTTTGGATATGTTCGCATATGTTCTTTTAATATGCGCAAACAAAGGCGTAAGTGTACAAAGGGGGTCAGGGTATACAGGGGGTCAGGGTACAAAGGGGGTAAGTGTATAAAGGGGGTAAGTGTATAAAGGGGGTCAGGGTACAAAGGGGGTAAGTGTACAAAGAGGGTCAGGGTATACAGGGGGTCAGGGTACAAAGGGGGTAAGTGTATAAAGGGGGTCAGGGTACAAAGGGGGTAAGTGTACAAAGGGGGTCAGGGTACACAAGGGGTAGGTGTACAAACCTGGGTAAGGGTACAAAAGACATGCTTATTGTTTTTTATATTTATCATGTATTCAAGATATATTTATTTAAATTCAACATTTAACATCATACAATGCAGCCACAGAAAACATAACAAATTACAGCAAAAAACAAATGTATGAATAACTGTGTGGATTTGGGCCCCTTTTAAAACGCCTTCTAAAAATTAGCAAGACGCATCATTAGGAATAATAACAACATTAATTAAATAAAGACATTGATAAATTGACAATACTAGCATTTGTATTTTTAAAGCTATAGATATATGGTGGATGAATATTGTTAAATGGACCAATGAGATTGAGAGATTAAACCTTTCCACCAAGGAGATGGAAAGATGTCTAAAAAAAATAACATAACCCATTAGATGTTAGAAATCATTTTATGTGCGCACGTCCAGTATGAATGGGACTTAGGTTCATTGTTGTAGCAGCTGACAATAATAATGAGATTTACCTGGTAATCAAGTTCAAAGAAAGCTCGCCTACAGAAATTAACATAATGTTTCCGGCATTAGGTAATTCGATCTAATATCTATGAATTTTAGTAGATAATCTATCAACATCTTCAGGTTCAAAACATATTTGAATGTTGGCCTTAAGAAAGCACGTTTAAACTGTAAGCTTCATTAGCGGCATTTTAATTGTTGACGCATGCATGCACTGTCATGTGTTAGCCTACGTATTTACGTTGATACCGTACGTACACAAAACATGTGTCACATGTTGACGCTGCCAGGCTTTGAATGATATATAAGTATTTTTTTTATGGTTGACGTGTGTAAGAGCTGGTTTACACCAGAGCAATTTCACAAGTTGGGGTCGCTATACATGGTATATGTAAAGCATTTAAGGTCTGTTTTCACACCTTGCATTGTCATTACATATGTGTATAAGTTTCTTGCTGCCTATGTTTTAAGAGGGTGCAAACTACATCGTTTAAAGTTTATATCTACGGTGGTACACTGACGCAAACAGCTGACTAATCATAATATACCACCAGTCTAAACATTTAAATGACGTTTAGAGAAAGTGCAACAGGATGCATATTGTGCAGAAAGAGTTAACCTTGTAAATAGATTATACATAAATATAATCTGTGTAGAATAATGAAAACGTCTGTTGTCAATGTTTCAGTACCTTCACAAGTCCATTGCTATCGTCATATGGCTAGGTTTCATGGCTCCGATCAACAATTTAGCCTAATAGCGGCTTTGTATGATTTCTTTGAACGTGAATAGAATAATAAGTCTGAATATTACCATTTTCAACAACCTTAGTCTCATCTGCAAAAACAAATAAGGAAACAAATCAATTGGTGGTTTAGTTAAAAGCTGTTTCTAGTTGCTTGAATGCTTTCGCAATTTCCAGACTGAGCTAGCTTGAGGGATAGATTTGCTAATGCATTACACTGGCAATTTAGCCTGTGCTAATATAAGTTAAGTTGTCAATCTTCGTTGTTGGCTGGGCATAGACTCTTGGTATCCGGCCCTACATTGATTTAATCCGTCTTAGTTAATTTAAAAGAGTAGAGCAAGGATTGCTATTTAGTGGGCCTACTAATAGTCTGATAGGTATTATAGTAGACACATTTCAGATTTAGAATATGAAACAAACAAGAAAAAGGCCTTAAAATTGTTAGGGGGAACTCTAAACTGAAGCAGAACCTTCGGGACACCCCTATTCAAGAGACACCTCTATTAAAGGGACACTTTCCCATGAAATGAATGAGGGCATTGTATGTTTTAATGTTATAGCCAACCTGTATACAAGGGAAACCCTACTAATGAAAAACAAGACTGTTAATTCAAATTGAGAAAAAAAAATAGGATGCATAGAATATTGGAGAATGAACTAACTGGTCGTTTGTACCTACTAAACTACAGTAACTGATCCCCCATTTTGATGTGATCTTCAACTGGAAAGTCCCAACATATACACAGTGAAACTTGGGAATATTTACATTACAACCTAGTAATTGATGGGAGGAGTGTTATTTAAAGATTTATGTATTATTTTAAAGTGGCTGAAATATCTTATACTATCAGGTTACTAATATATTTCGATTTTCTATATAATAGCGTGGGGGTTTAATTGTGCGTTGGTGTAATGATATTGGAGAGTGTGTTAAGAGTGTGGGTGTTTTTTTATTAAATTGGTTCATAGATTATCTAATAATAATTTAGCCTTAATTTTCTTGTTGTTTGCGCGTATTATCATAACTACAATATTATCAACAAGTGAAAACATAGTTAGTTGGCTGTATAGTAGTTAGTGTATTTCCCCTTGTTCCTTTTATGGAAAAGTGTCCAGCTCTTAATAGGTGTCCACTGAATAGGGTCACAAAGGTGCTACTATAATAATTAATTTAATGGTTACGATTTCTCTGCGATTCATCTCTACTAGGGTTAGGTAGTATACAAACTAGTTATATTCTGTCTAAGTGTTCCCAGAGTGCAAAACTATCTAATTAGTGCAATTTAGTAGTAATTTCAGTGCCGTTATTTGATTTTTTACATACGGTACTCAAAGTAACTAAATGAAAGAATATAGCAAAAAAATATGCAGATTATTCTTTCCTAGGCAAACTGAAATACGATTATAAAATGGTGTTGACAATTTTCAATTTGAAGCAAATCTTGGTTACAAATCAATTCTAATACATATGATCATCCAAAAGACAGATTATTACAGATTGACAATGTATTTGCGAAACTGATGAATAAACATCCCATTAAATTATGGTAATTCTGGCCAAGTTGAGGCCAGGAAAGGATTTAGACATTGAACAGAAGAATAAGTGGGGTAACAAACTGTTTTCTGATGCCATTGATTGCAATTCCTACAGGTTTTTATAGCCGTATTTTAGTATTTAATTCTTCTAGGTTATCAGAGTTGGACTGGAGTGAATTACTACAACTGCAGTTACACAAAGTACCTGACTTCTAGTCTCCTCCTAACTTAATCACAAAATGTATTGATATTTGTTTATTCAATAATATTCTCCACACATATATTAAAAATACATAAACATAATAATGATATTAACACGTTCGATAATAATAAAACATTGTATGTGTGGAAGGAAACCTATATAAATTAAAACTTTACGCCTAGGCTACCAGAAGTGAAGTACAGTAACAAAAAGTTGGGAAGAAGAAGATACAATATAGGATATATCATAATGAAAAAGAAAGGAAAAGGAGAAAGCGTAAAACAAGCACATTATAATTTTCAAAGAATGTGATACCAAAAATGTATTACTGTAGGATGAATACAAAAAAGTCAAATGTATTTTTATCATTCCAATTGACAAAGTACAAAATCTACCACCAAGTGTTTATTATATTTTGTTACACCATTTGTAATGTGGTTACAGATGTATAGAATATTGAATATGTCAGTGCCCTTAATAAAACAAATGATGTCATTATTCGTATAAATGTTATCAAAAAAATGTGATGATAAAATTAAAGATAATTTATCAACACGAAGCCTACTTGGTGATTACTTTGAAAATCTTCACACCAGCCAGTTTACGAATAAAGAATATCGCAACATAAAATCTTGTTTACGCAACAAGAAAAATATCAGTTGTCGAAAAAGAATATTAATATAATCTTCTGTCTACTTTTAATGGAATTTGTCACAGTATCTTATTAAACAAGTTTGTCTACCTACGTCAGAGAGATATAAAAATACTTTCTGTACAGTTCTTTATCATTTTTTAATAGTGAATGTTTGCTTAAAAGAAAACAAAAACTATACATAATTGATAATGCATACAGGGATTAGCCTTTGAAAATTAATTTATTATTAGTTGAATTCTAGTGTTTGTTGAACGGTAATTTTAATTTCCATCAATTAAAGTTGTTTACATTTCACAATATGAGTTTATTATTATCATTTATTTATAGCATTCTAACAGCAGGAAAAATGTTTAATTAAAGATGATATGATCTCGGTAATAAGTGCCGTTTTGGCAATGGCAATAAGACTGAGAGTTTAATACTGCTGCTATTGCTTTATCAATAGGTGTGTTCCAATTATTATCATGACTTTAATTATCTATCACCATGGTAAGTTTAGTATGATAAAGAGAAACTGTTTACATGAAAATCAGATCCTGATCTAATTTTTCTATGAGGGCAGGTGGCGCAGTGTGTTGGACTGATCTTGAGATTGTGAGTTCGAATCAAACTTTCGTTGCATTGCTTGTATCCTTACGCAAGACACTTTACTTACGTTTGCCTCTCTTCACCCAGGTGTATAAATGGGTACCCGGTTAGATCAAGATACTACTTTGCAATGCATTATGGGACTGTTTCTATACGTTTTTGATAAAAAAAAATGACCAGGGTAATAATGTGAAGAAGAATTGTGCAATAAGCGCTATATAAGAACGAATATTATCATTCTATCTATCATTCTCATTGTCTTTTTGCATGAAAGCAGGGCCAATATGGTTTCAGTCAGTTGAAAATACTAAATCAAATGCTGATTGGTAGATTCAATCTTATGAATTAATATTTATCTTATTATACATACAAGGCTAATTATGTTTCTTTTTATGAATTAATATTTATCACATTTTGTACAAGGTTTCTTTAACATACTCCACTTGATCATGTTAAATTGATTAAGCTGGTCACGTTATTTGATCATTTTAGGTTCACACAATAATAACTTGATCATGATCAAACATGATAGATGGTTAATGTGAATTTACCTAATCAATTCAGTATTAAATTTCATTATGACCACACTGAATTTAATTTATATCCATAATATGTCCAACTGTATTATAGCGTTTCTGTTTTATTTATCTTTTTTATTTTTCCACCTATAATAAACTACTGTTTACTCTGACTGAGGTTATGAATTGCGGTTAAAAAATAAAATCTACAGCAATTATTTATTAAACAAATACACTAGTTCTTTTTTAATTGTTCCCAACACCTGTCGAGAAGATGTGCTCACTAGAAAAGTTTATAGCTACACCTGCAAATGCAAGCGAAACTCTTCAATTTCTAAGTCAATACTTATGTGACGAAAATAGCTAATAATCAATCTTAGCATCAGTTAGACCGAGTTAGAAACAACAACAACCTGTTTTTTCAAAATGACATTACATTCAATAAATTTTCACCTGGAATTGAGGAGAAATTTATTCTCATGATATTAATAAGACATTTTTATTATTAATGCTTTTCTTCTTCAATTTTAATTTCATTACTATATGACCTGAGTTTTAATACTCTTAATATTTACTCTTTTGTTCCATGAGTTATATGAATATATCACATTTTAAATTAAAGATGTATTGTCCCCCTAAAAAAACAATTGTGTTTGTTGAATATGACATTTTAATGTCACATAATAGTTATCCACTTTGACCAAAAATTGGATCGTAAAACAATTATTTACCTGAAAAAAACTTTAATCTAAAGCAAAAAATAGTCAAATTGGCTGCCAGCCAATGGGTTTTTTTAATTTAACCATTTATTTTGTAACTTTATAAGAGAAAACATTATTTTGTTAATGTTTTTTTTTTCTACAGAAGTATTAACTTTATTAAAACTACTGATTTAATTAATCTTCATTTTTCATGTTTTTGGGGGACCATATATCTTTAACTAATAATGTTCTTTGGATACAATTTTTAACCCTATTGAATTTAGATACTTAGATATTGAGTGCAAATATATTAATTGGAAGATCCCAATGGAAATACATTTCTTTGAAATTTTGTTGAACGAATCCTTGCTATCATAGTTTTCAATTTTGCTACAATTTCGTATATAATACTGTATTGTATTTTTATGTGTAATCTGATTATTGAACAGGCATACTGTATATTGTAACCAATGTATTAATTAAAATAAATGAGTACATGTTAATTAGGATAGTACTATGGGAGAAAATTATGTGTTGAGAATGAGTAACCAATCACAGAGAGGATACTCGGGATGTTATAGTCTCTTAATCGTTTGCCACTCAAATTATAGAAGCATATGCCATACCATGTTTGCTTAAATCTGTTTGCTCACCAGGATTAAATCAAAAGTGCCATTTACACTGTTTAATTATAAATTCATGATCAATACAGTGTATTTATAACAGTATGTACATTAGGAAGAAGATCTTAATTCCATTTAGATCATAGATCTTCAATGGTTGCATGTATTTGCATGATAAAACATCCTCTGGCTGTTAACAATGTTATACGGAGTAATATAAGATACAGTAGTTATGAAGATCTACTTATGACGATCGAAGCTATCGTGTATTTAAGGTTCAAATACACCAGACTTAATGGATTCTGGAAGTCCAAAGTACGACGGAGAGAAATTTAGTACACTTCGTCCATGATGTAAAATTACAGAATTTACCATTTTTGTATGTTCAGTAAGACTACCTATTACTCAAGTCAAGTATTTATAAATATTTACATCACTAAACGTAAATTGTCAGCTTGACTCTAATTGAATTAACCATTAGTTATGGTGTTTTATTATTTTACTTCACTGTGCTTACTGGCATCTCTATGGAAATTGTAAAGAGATGCAAGCCAAGATATTAATTAACAATGATCATGGTCTAGTAAATGTAATATTGTTTATTCATAAGTAGTAGTAAATCATATAACAGTAATCACTTGCAGCTAACAACTATCTGAAGAACTTGAAATCATTCTAGAATGCTGATCAAATTTATATCTGTTCTGAAATAAAATTTGAATGCAGAATAAATAAAACTTTATTTAAAGAACTGAAGGGCCAACAATAACTCAAGGTTTGGTTCATAAGAAAAAGGATACAATACCATCAAATAAATGAGAGTACATGACATATACCATGTAGTCCTGTGGTCTCATCATGAGCCTGAAAACACATGACTAAAACAGAATATGACATGACAAATTGTGGCAAAAGTCAATAACACAAATTGACATTTTTCATTTGACTAAATGTGACAAGTTTAGTGACTGACAGTACAGAAAATATTCTTCTAAGAAATGAGTATAAATGTCAATAATTAAACATCAAAGGAACACGTTCAATGACCAAGAAAACATTTTAAAAAAACTAGATTTGAACTCGTCACTGCGGACGAGTTAGGTTATCTGCAGCGCAAACGCCACATGCACGTCATACATTAGAATATTGCGCACAGAAAAACAATTATGCCATTGAAAAAATGTTAGTGTGCTCTCTATTTTGTGTCACGTCTAAGTATACACAGCATAACACTATACTGTATACGTACTACATTCAGTGCAGAATAAGTGAAAATAAGTGACCAAAGTTATTTTGAACATGATGACGTCATCACAATTTAAAAAATGGTAAATCATGTGAAAGATAATTGAGTGACCTAGACAATATAAAAAAATGGGGGGAAATGGAATACGGATAAGTAGAGATGCGCTCTATTAAATGTGATGAGCTATGACGAAAGAGACAAAAATCCTTATATTCGAGTAGCCATACGATGACGTCACAATGTCCGGTTAGCCATATCGATGCATGATTCGATATCTACAACTCATCAACTTCCAGAATATCTAATTTAAAAAATGTTCACCACGTAGTTTAGAATCTATGACTGTTTAAAAAAAGGCATAATTTTGACGAATTTTTAAACTTTTTCATCAAAAACGTGCGCAAATTATCCAATTCCACGTGCTAGTAAGACGTAATTTTAAGTCGAAATTGTTTAAAAGTTGGTAAAATTACTAGAAAAGACTGGAAAAACATAAATCACTCGAAAAAAGTATGTTTTTGCGCTGCGTGCGCACATGCGCGTAAAAAAATGTGTGTGCGTGGGCATTTTTGAAATGCTCAAAATAAAATGACCATGAAACGCGTAGAAAGTTGATTAGAAGTTTTGAAATTTTAAACGCGCGTAACCTTCTGTGAAACATGCCATTTTTAATCCATAGAAAGTTTGCCCTTGATATGACTTAAATTTTTACCAAGTGTCAATACAAAGTGACTTTTAGTTTTTACTCTATGATCAATCATTGAAATTCATAAAATCGTGCGTAAGTCACGTTGCGCAACTCTAAAATCATAAAATGAAGTTTCTTGCACATCTACAGCTACAGGTCAATCTTATGACAGAGCTATACAATCTTATGTTGACCAGAATTAGAGATACGCTGCGAACAAAATTCGTGGAAAGAAAGAAGAAAATCGAAAAAAAAAAAGATCGTGACAATAACAAGGGGTTATCCGCCAAGTGCGGATAACCAAAAAAAAAATTAATCCAATAAATATCTGTTAATAAACAGAAGAGAGGTATTAATCTGAGAGGTTACTAAGATAGGTCTACTGTGAGTGAACGTGCACAACCTTCACATGGGTCGTAGTCAACTGGTACTCATCCACAGATATGAACATTTTGACAAGTGGACATTCATGTTGACGTGCCAATGAACATACTGTATGACGTAATGACCTTGTAATCCAGTGAGTTGGTGCTATTCCACTGGGCCGGTGGTACACAAGTAAACAAGCTTAAGCCAGACTATGTGTGGCATAGCATTGGTAGGCCTAGCCCTAGCCTAGATCCCTAAGTTTCTAAATGAAGGCTGGCATCCTAGTGATAAGGCCTAGTCCTTAACCTGTATTATTAAAATCTTTATTCAAAATAACCGCTAAAAATGTTGATATAAACTGAAATGCATTTTACAGCATTTCCAGAAAATAGAGAGCTCATTCTCTGTAGTTGACGGGTCAATGCAAATTCAAGAGTTAAAAATAGAGTTAAAAGTTTATAATTTTCTAGACATTCTAAACTTTCTTCTAATGTATATATCAAATTTGCAACAAGATACAATTTGTAACAAGACACTGATGTTGTGCATGCCATGTTTGAATTCTAAATTTTCCAAATTTAATTCTAGCAAGTATTTATTTGCGTGGGCAAGTATTACACATGGTACGTGGGCAAGTATGAAACATGGCGCGTGAGAGCAAGTATTGTACTGCCAAAAGGGATTATAAATTGAATTCTATTTACTGTAGTTGATGTGAATTTTCACTGTAGTTAATGTGACTTTCATTTTCCATCACAATAAAACTCAATTCTTATAGATAGGAGGCAATATTATCACAAGACACACTAAGATGCTATTATCACATGAAAATAGGAATGAACTTGGTGTACCATCTGAACATTAATTGAACCCTGGAAATGGAAGACTCCAAATTTGCAATAAACAGAGATATAATTACCTCTTGTTGATAGAGCAGCATCAAAGGGTTGCGTAAAACTGAGTTGGTACAACGCTGAGTCTAAAGATTCTTCAGGTGCAATATCAATACGCCATAAACGTGGCTGACATCTAAAAACAAATCAAACAAAATAAATAAATATTATACTATTAAATAAAAGACTAAATAGATTCGCTGTATCATGTTATTTTTTATTTTGTTTCAATTCAAAATCATAGTGGCTTAACATAGGTACAAGAAACGACAGTTTAAAAATCAGACCGTCATACTACAGATGCCAAATATCTTCACAGGAAAAAGCGAGAATTAATTATTGAGTACTGAATGTTTAAACTGTAGTACAATGTGATACAAAGTTACAATCAAGTAGAACCCTCATTTGCAATACATCTATTAAGGAAATACTTTTAATGTGAAAAGAATGAGCAACATTATACATTTTTATCACTACGGGAAAAACCCTCTATCCACAGAACACCTCTATTAAGGGGACTCTTTGTTGAGTCATCTTAATAGGGGTAATATTATATTACAGTATATTAAATTGTTAAATGATTAAAAAATGTCTTTCCTAACTCATCATATTCATTTAGTTTTAGCTTTCTTATCCTAGTATCATCAATATTATTCATGCACACACAAGCTATATTGAAATTGGAAAGTTGCATGTAATTTACTATGAAGTGAATTATGGTCTAACCTGATATGAAAAATGTATTATTGAATATGCAGTGTGAGAATGATTGTAAGAAATTTAGTCTAAAATACACTACTGTAACATTCATTAATACCTGGGTTTATTCATGAATAACAAACAATTGATTAATCCTTGGGGAATTGATGTTAAAAGCAAATTTTGATTAACTAACATATCATTCCTCTTTTAGTGTCAACAACCAATGTTTTAAAGTGGTAATCTGATAAATTTTTAATTAATTATGTTTAAGTCTAATTATAACATGAGGTAACAAAATCATTAATTTCCCACAACCTTCCTAATAATATCCTTTACCACTTATTTAAAATTACCATAAAATCTTAAGAGGTTTGTTTACTAAGTGAAATGGCGCAATGGACTGAAACAACACACAGATCATGCCAAAGAACGATAATAGGCTCATCATGTGTTTTTTTTATTGTCTGCACATACCACTCATAGATTGCCACAACTCTCTGTACTCTACTCTTTAACTAATTATTATTAATAATAATAATATCCTGGATTTATATAGCGTCTAATTTTGTGAAACCTCAAAGCGCTGAACATTATTACCCCAGTCATTTTTTTGGATCAAACGCGTATGGAAACAAACTCCCATAATGCAGATAGTAATCAGCACAAAGTTGTGTCTTGATCTAACCAGGTATCCATTTATACACCTGGATAGAGAGAGGCAAATGTAAGTAAAGTATCTTGCCTAAGGATACAAGCAATGCGGAGAGAGTTGGATTCGAACCTCGATCTCACGATCAGTAGTAAAACGTCCAACACACTGAGCCACACGCCCTTATTACTTAATGTTAATCATGGCTGCAGAGAATAGTACTGTACTGTTACTGTATTTCCATTGTAGATATATTCTTTTTCTTACCAAGAATAGCTATAAAATTTTTCCCAGAAGAAACAGGAGAAAAGATCCAGACAGGATTTGAACGCAGGACTCATACAGTATAAACTACACATACATAAATTATACTAAACTTGCTTTGTAAATTGCAGTACATTTTTTCTCAAAACTGCTAATATATTTTAAAGCATTATTCATTACTTTATAGCCAATACCAATTCATATCTCACTTTAACTTTTTGTACAAATTAACCTCTGTGGACATTCTCCTTCATTATGTCACCATTCATATTGTTTCTTCCCTTGGCTGAAACATTCATTACTAACAAACATGCTCATTTACTGACTTCAACAGAGTTGATAATACCACGATTTAATTCAAATAATGTTCACTTGAAGCAATCACTAAATGTAATAACATAATTAAGGTTTGGTGTTTTTTACAAATTTTAATTACGTCTGTACTATTCTGTTGCATCACAAAGTTAATATAATTAAATGCCAAGTGCTGTACTTCATAAATTATAAATCTGTATACTGAAATTACATTCTGAGAGTTTTATAGGTCAAAACACATAAACTGACAATGTAACATGGTCTTACACAAGGCTTTAGGCATTAGTTTATCAGAAAAAATGTAACATTTTCTCCGATTATGCACGTTTTGGAGGATGTACAGTTATTTACCCCAAGTGGGTTAAAACATTTTAAAGTCTACTTACAATACTGTAGTAAATAAGTAAGTATAAATGTAGGCAAGTAAGTAAAGGCCAACTCAGACAGCGTTGTACGACAAGGCCAGACGATTAAACTTGTTTAAAGTTCTCGCGACGACCAAACAACTACACCCGATGCTATCTCAAGACGACTCGTCTCGTCAGGATTCAACTCAGCACAGACGAGTCAAGACGTTATGTCAGGCTTCATTGTACGACGCTGTCTAAGTTGGCCTTTACTCATAGATATCAAAAGTACATAAAAAGTACTTACTTAGAATAGATTCCATATAGATGACCAGCCTCTACCGGTAACTGAAACGTTTGATTACTATCGCTAGGAAACTTTTCATAATACTTCAGGCCAAGCCTAAAAACATTTTTCAATTTTATTTGATAAAAATAGATAAATACTAAAATTGAAAAGAGAAATTGGTAATTTATTATACTCAAATATTAATATTACACAGTTGGAAAAAATATAATTTTAATTTAAATTTATAAAAGATTATTTATATTCTATTTTTTTGAAGGATTATTCTGCAATAAATTACTATGATCATTAACTTTGACAGCAAACTAATTATTAATAAATGATAACAACCAGTGCTAAAATTAAGAATGTATAATATATTAGAAGAATATTATTCTCAATTCTATTTTGATCATTGATCTAAAGCTCTGTCTAAACTATAAAACTAGTTTGACAAAAAATTGTGATGTGCCCAAATATGGTAGTGATATGCATAAATATGGTAGTGATATGACATCATCATGTCCATATATGGGCACATCACATTTTTTGTCAC
The DNA here is from genome assembly GCF_963402885.1 of Antedon bifida. NCBI lineage: Eukaryota > Metazoa > Echinodermata > Crinoidea > Comatulida > Antedonidae > Antedon > Antedon bifida. The sequence goes on along the minus strand of NC_136226.1, from coordinate 14,970,280 downwards.
ATAAAGTGTGATAGTGTAGAGAGAGCTTAAGTTTATTTGTATATATTATAACCTTTCACTTTAACAGGAACACAGAGAATATTGATGGTATAATCACCACCAGATTGTATCTTACAGTGTACAGTAGCTTTCTCTTGTACCAGGGAAATCCTCTTTTACTACTAGGTTAAGCTTGGTTCCCACTAGGACGCAATGCAATGATTGATGTAAGCAAAACATAATATCACAAGTGTTATATTATCTGAAATGATGCTTGCGTTACGCATACATCCTTGCGTTGCATGGGAACCAAGCTTTAGATGCATATATTAAAACAAAGAGTAGAGAGTTGTGACAGCCGCTAGGGGTAAAAAGTGAAAACTTATCCAGAATTGTGATCAAGCTCTGTATATGGTGTGGTCCATTCAGTTTTTGACATAATCTTTACCAAGAGAAAAACAAACAAATAAACAGAGATGATCAAATAACCTGTCAGCAGAAAAAATGGTGCAGAACAATGGATATGAAGCTCCGACAGAACAAAAAGACTGATTATAATATGTGACTAGAACACAATGATCTGATATGTTCTTTATACACTATGTAGGAAACACAGAAAGGTAATAAGACTGAATGCGCTTCCTAATGGGCGATCAGATACACTATTATTTTGATCGTTGAGTTCATTGTCCACAAGAGTAATTACATGACTATATTATGAAATAACTGTACTTATAATTGGATCTGTTTAGCCACAAGAGGAACAACATGAATTCTTAGAAACTAGTATATCTATATTTGATTTAAAATCAATATTAAATATTAGAAGAATTGTGATATTTCAGCTATGAAATGTTTAGTCATTTTATAAATAAAAACGTAAAAATAAATAAAAAAAAAACATATTAGGCTATATTAGGAAACCAAGTTTCAGAAAATAAAAAGAGGACTTTTTTTTCAGATTTCTTAGAACATTAACACTCCCAAAGAAATGTGATATTTTTGTCTTAGAGTAAAACTGTAAACAACTTCTAAATATCTAATACAATATTTTATAAATAATGTACAACTACAATATCAGAAGTTGATGGTGTTGATACTTTAAGAACTGTGGGTAGATTACGCCCATCATCATAATTAGTTTTGGGACTGCATTACAACTCAGAGGGAGATTTGATAAAAATATGATTTATATTGTCGTGATGCATGTTCAAATAAATGATCTTGCACAATCTGTATTATAAGAAAGCATGTTATACAAATTTGTTCGTTATACAAATGCTATTTTACTTATCTATACATAAAATTAATAATAATAATATTCATTCTTAATAGCAATTATTGCACAATGTTTTTAAGCACTTCACATTATTACCGGGGTCATTTTTTGGATCAAACATGTATGGAAACATACTAAGCACAAAGTTGTGTCTTGACCTAACTGGGTACCCAATTATACACCTGGGTGGAGAGAGGCAAACGTAGTGTCTTGCCTAAGGATACAAGCAATGCGGCGAGAGTTAGATTCGAACTCACAATCAGTAATCCAATGTCCAACACACTGCGCCACACGCCCTTCATAAAATGACCAGAATTGTACTACATTTGAATCCCCCTGGTACAGGAATCTTTCTTTCATTTAAATGTTTCTGATAAAAGATTACAATACGAGTCTTTAACTTTTGAATGAACGTTTAAAATTTGAGTGGAGAAAATTTCCAATATTGGATCCCAACAGAAAATATAGTATACAGTAATACAGTTGAATATCCAATAAAACAGAAAAAAAATTGTTATCAGGGCTTCATTATTCTTTTTTCATTGCCTAACAAGGATTAGGTTTAGATGAAAAGAGTCTACTCTACTAGTACTGAAACGAAACATAAATACTGAATGTTTAATTAGGGCTCAATTTAATGTTATACTCAATCACCAATTGAAATCAAAATAGATTATACTGCGCTGCGATATTCTAATTAGTTTACTTCCTGTGGAACATGTACGGGTACGTGGGCGTTGCTTTTATACGGCCATTAAAAGCTCTGAGTTACAGCAACCATTAAAAGATCATCCATGTCGTAAGACTGGATGCTTGTTGCTATGGTAACAATTACCATACTTCACGGTCAATTTTCTATTAAAGATACAGTAGCCTCACACATGAGACATACATAATGCATGTTAACACAGAATGTATCCTCATTCATAAAAATATGAATTAATCATAAATCTCACTTTTTTTATTTATTATGGAAATTTCTATTGATCCTTGACTTTTTCGCAAGAATTGAATTTTGTTTAAAGTGACTGGATTTAATAAATAAATTAATCAATATCTTGTTACCAAAACAAATGATTAACTTCTGCTGTTAATTGAACCAGAATGACAATGTAATTAATTAGGGAAAATAATCTGATGATGGTAACAGTATTAATAATTTTATTCAATTTATAACCGTATTTAAGAATTGATATAATTAAACATACACAAATTGTTTCAATACCATAATTGGGAGTGAAGATTTTTTCTGTTTTGGAACTGAGAATCTTTGAATTGGTAGGCAAGCACCATGAGCAGAAAAAAGGACACAGCCTGATTCCTAACAGAATAATATTTCTGAAACATTAGATGTGAACATGATTGGAAAAATACTTGAAAGGATTTTAACCTAGAACCCTGACTTGCATGAATTTTTAAACAAACTTAAAGGAACATACAATATGAAGTAAACAATTTGAACTGAATTTTTAAAGCAAAAATTAAGTGATTCTTTAAAACAAACAAACAAAACAGAATACAACAATTAAAAATAATATTAAAAAAAGACATTAGAGATTCACTTAAATTTCAAACATGAAGGTTAGTTGGCAGACTACTAATGAATGTAGCACGACAGTACAGAAGATCTCAACAGGTTTTTAACTTTTTGATGATCAAATTAAATTTCATGTCCACAATAGGATTGTGACGACAAAAGTATGTCATATATTCACTGTGTGCATGCAGGATATTGGGACATATTTCCTCGCTCCCCACCTCAACACAGTTTTGATGGTTTCTAGGTAACAACTAACGACATATCGATTGACCAGAGTCTGACCTACAGTCGTTGCATATCGACACTTCCCTAATGTATTTTACTGACATGGTTACAGGCCTAGAGAGTACCTCATATCATTTAATTTAACAAAATCAAAAGTTTAGTTTTTGGTTGACTGATTATTCATGAAATTTGAATTTACAATTAATTTCTCTGAAATTATCAGTGGTAATTTAAATTTTTTTTCGAGTTTGTATATAAGGAATTGTTATAGTAATTAGAATAGAATGACTGTTCCAGTTTCCACAGGCAACATGAATATAATATCTTTCAACAATAAGAACAAATGTAAATAATGATACTAGTCTTTTTTTTTAAATATTTATTTTTGTAAAATATATCATGAAAACAACCACACAACATAATTTCTATTTTTAGACTTTATGTAATGTGTTAAGATAAATATTGTTATACTCTTTATATAAAGAATCATTTTGATGAAAGCTAATCTGACCGGAAGATTTCCTCCATGATCTGACTAGATACACAAAAACTTATTATGACGATAATCTGATGAGATGCATAAATAATAATTGTTATGAAAATAAGACTAGATATACAAGTAATTATTGTTATGGATGATATTGACTAGATATACAAGTAATTATTGTTATGGATGATAAGACTAGATACACAAGTAAATATTGTTATGGATGATAAGACTAGATATACAAGTAATTATTGTTATGGATGATAAGACTAGATACACAAGTAAATATTGTTATGGGCGATAAGACTAGATATACAAGTAATTATTGTTATGGATGATAAGACTAGATACATAAATAATGATTGTTATTGATGATAATCTGACCGGACACTCAGCGCATTAATGTTATGAACATAATCTGACCAAATACACAAAGAATTATTTCTCAAAAACATTATTATGGCAGACAAGTGATTCAATTAGTGAATCTCAAGGGAAAATGTCTTCTATACAAAAGTAAATTATTTTGACTAATGGTTGACTTGTCTAAGATGTTTTTACGTAACATATTCTCATTATAATGACATTACTTTGTTTATCAAAGACATGTGGGAATCACAATACTTGTTATCTTCTACTTCATTAAAGACTTACAAAGACAAGTAAAATAATTAACTGTAATTTAAGTTTGTGCTGATCAAAAACACAAACATTATTACATGTTTGTGAATTGGGCTATCATGGTGCTGTTCTTTATGTGTCAGATTGTTATAAAACATGCAACTGTCTAAAAGCGCTGTCTACACTATCAAACTTTATGTGACAAAAAAATGTGATGTGCTCATATATGGACATGATGATGTCATATCACTACCATATTTGAGCATATCACTACCATATTTGGGCACATCACACTTTTTTCAAACTTGCTTTTTTTACAAACGAATTGATGATGTGAATTTTAACTCAAATGTCTATCTTATCTTCTTATCTTCTTTCTGTGACATGCAAACTCTAGAAAAAAGTAGAGCTATTCTAAAAAATATTAACCATGCCTTGTTCAGTGATTTCGAGCTCATGCCTCATGGGCGTCGCTTTCGATGCCCGGCATGTAGAACAAACCGGAAAAGGAATTCGTTTTTGCCAGTGGCTATTCGACTCTTAAATTCTTGAACCTTGACTTGACTTTTTTTCTATTTTGTACTGTGTATTGTGATTTTTGTATATTTTGTAAGATCATTTTAATCCAGACCTTTTTATTTGAATTGCCCCGTGTGGGATGATTAAAGAATTTTGAATTGAATTTGAATTGAATTGAATTGAATTGAATTGTATTGTAATTAAGATTATATTTAACTTTTTCGAAAACTTGTCTTACCTGCAAAGAGCCTGCTGGTCCTGTAGCGGTAAATTCAGCATTGCTGTGACAACTAAAAGCTCAAGAACATTATGCATTTTACATAACCTTTCAATTTGTTCATGAGTTGATAACTTGCTTTTTAAAAAGAATCCTAATTGTTCATGGAGTACCACCTCATGTCCTAAAAAACAATGGTAAATACTTACATCAATTGTATTGTATGATTTATAATAATTTTTTGTTAACTTATGTTAAACAAACATATAAACTATAATAGACATAAAACCAGTAATTGTATTTCACTTTCACAATATTTCTGAATTTCATTTACAGTCGGTTCACACTGAACGTTTACACGCGAATCGATTCGCGCAAAGCTTGAAAAAGTTTCCCTTAGAGTAACTTAAGCAAATTCACATGTGAAGAAAAATCGACTGAATCGAATATTTGACCCTGAATTTGAATTCAGTAATATACAAAGGGTTACCTTTATATCACCATGATATAAACTACACTATTTATATCAACTGTCAATGTAAATAATAAATATTGTACAGTATATAGATTATAAATTTATTTACTAATGAAATAGTCGATATAGTCTCTTCTCAACTTTTCTAGGCCCATCTCAATGAGTATTTCCAAAGACTCGACTGCCTCCATATTCAGGTAAGGGGTTTGTTGTTGGTAACAGGCACGGATTTGACTTGCTAGCCTAGACTCATTGTGTACATGAACCTATGAAATAAAAAATGCAAATACTGTATAAATAAACAGCCTTCTTTATTGGTAAAAGTACTGTAAGCTAGAATTTTTTAAAGGATTGTGTTGCTTCTAACACATATAAATAGGAGTGTCATAAACTTTGAACCCTTCACCTAAGATTAATAGGCAAGCATTATAACCATAAATATACACATCATATAGAGCTTGTTGCAGGAATGTGTGCCTTTACTCACCACTGGATAAAAGTCTCCAGTTTTCAGTGTCTGCATAACCATTTGAAGTGCCATCCTCAGTTCTTGGAGGTTTCTAGAATCCTTCAGATGGTTCCATAACCGTTCTGTGAAGTCCAGATCATTCCTTTGTTGGATATTAAACTTCTCACAAAGTCCTTCGTCTTCTTGTAATTTCTGGTGAGTTGAAACATCAATACTAATAATAACACATAAATAACACACATTTCTATTCTTTTCAGTTCAAACTAAACAGATGCATTTATCAGTGATCAGTGGAAGGTTTTGTGACACCATGTAAATATTTTTTGTCCGCTTTTATTCTGCTTGTCGAATTAACTGCCAGCCTGCTCCACGTTTTGTGTAAATGGTCATAAAAAATAACAACGATTCTATTTTTTATTTTTTCTGCTTAGCATTTACCACTTACTTAAATTGGCCTTTACTGGTAGAGGACATAATTATGGCACACAGGCAACCGTGTCGATAAAAATCAATAGATTATATATATATTTATCATACAACTAAAAAATATGGAACTGTCGCTGATGAGCTATGATCGACGCGATTATGAAATAATGTTCCGAATATGAGCACTGTTTCAATCACCTTATACTATTGTGCACCTACTTTTTCTTCAGCTACTCTACCAACATTACCACTACTTCCTTCTTCTACTAGAAGCTGCTCGAGTTTTTTGAAGAATGTAGAATGTTCATCAGTGTGGTGGTTCGCCCATTTCACCTCTCCTTTCTCAATACCAGTTATAAAACCCTTTAAAATAAATTCTAAGACTTTTTTTATTGTGGTATTAAGTTTGGATTTGGTACTGATTTAATCATTCAACATAACTAGAAAGCCACTCCGAGAGTGCATACCTCCGCCTACTGTAAAATTCTCCTACATAAGATTTCTCCGGGAAAAAATATATGTACATATATATTTGTGTGTGTCTTAATGCTGTGATTTAGGCTAATTTCACTACAAGCATGTGTATGCGAGTTTGGTGTAATGGTTATGTAACAAGCCTTTCAATTAACAATAGCTTCAGTTGACTAACAATAGCATCAAAAAAGGTGCACATTAAATCAAATTATGTTTTAAAATTACAAATCACCAATTATAACTCTTGCCTCTTGTACAAAAATGAAGTTTTTTGGACATGTAGTAGAAAATGCAATTTCAATTTACTTGTAACTTTAAGACTGCTCGCCGGCTTTTGAAAAATTCTGTCCTATCTTTTAACACTAGCAGGTCTGAAAAGTATACTGAAAAGTGGTCCAGAATTGGGACCATGGTCCCAAATGGTCCCAACATTTAATGGAATGGTCCTTGACCACATATCTATCTGTATATTCATTTTGGTAAAGATCTTGTAATTACTTTTTGAGTAATCCTGCTAACAAACAAACAGACAAACAAACACACGCGACCGATTACATATACCTCTTTGGCGGAGGTAAATAATAATCTAATAATAATCTTTATTGGAAATATCGGTTGCACACGTGTCAAACTGTGCTTCGAAGAAAAACAAAACTTAAAACGAGTATACAAAAAGTAAAGGTAGTGGATTGGTCTCTACCAATATTATAAATCTGCATAAAAAATTGTTTTACCATAGATGGGATTGGAGGGGGTGGGGTGTATACATATAAATGTGGTAGGAACAGAGAGGTGTAATAAGCCGAAGGCTTGGTAATCTAACATTTTTTGTATACGAGGATCATATAGAATGCGTTTGCGTTTATATGCTTAACACGCTGCGTTGCTCAACACAGGTGTATAGTAGTGCATACTGCGTAGGGCATATCTGATTGGAGATTGCATCGCCATCTTGTTGGTTTCCTCTCCACGGAGAATCACTTTTTGAACTTCGATAACATTGGAATTTGCTATCTAGCCTTCGGCTATATAAAATCTTTGGGTAGGAATGACCTGACATCACCACGTGAACATTTTGCGACATAGCGCACTTAAAAAACTCCAATCCAAGCGATTATTGGCCAGAGTGTGCACTGTATTAAGCTAAAAATAAATGAAAGGTGGGTAGGACAGTAGCAATACATTACCTTTAGCATTTGTAATTCTTGATACAATTTGTAACTAGTAATCCTACTATCCCCTGGTACAGCATTTATATTCTGAAACACAAAACAAAAATTACTAAACGATACAACTTTTAAAATTCAACATTTTGCTTTAAAATAACCTAGATTAGGATTAAATTCTTATGACTATATGATTATGATTCCAATTAAATGGTTACTGCATAAGACTTTTGGTTGCAAGCAATTTATAATTTTATTTGACAACTTCCAGTCAATCTCTATCTCTTCTCTATTTTGAAATTATACATCCCAGGATGTTTGTATACTTGTAAATGATAATGAATTAATAATTATGCATCCCTTTCCATTTACCGTCAATTTAAAACTAATCTCTGTGTTGAAGATTATTTTTGACTTGGTATTCTGAATTTAGAAGCCCAGGTAAATGGATGAATTTGCCCTATCCGGAACGCATTTGTACACTATGTAAGAAAGAAGAAGTAGAGGACATCTTTCATTTTATTTTTAACTGTCCATTATATAATCAAGAAAGAAATCATTTCATTCCAAATTATATTTCAAATATGTTCTACTTTGTTTCATTATTTAAGTCTAGAAAACCAAATACTATTAAGTTATTAGCAAATTTCATTGTATGTGATGTCAAGAAACGAACATTTTATTTGGCACACTAATAAATGTTTATGTCTTTATGTCTTATGTCAAACAGAAAAAAGTCTCCTTCTGAGGAGAGTTGAACTTGATAGGTACTGTTCTTTAAGGACACTCACCAGCTTGCATTTAGCACAATGTGGTACCTCTAACATCATTTCGACATCTTCCCATTCACATTCCACAATAACACTAGATGCACCACCAAGATCACTTGCACTTCTCTCAGAGAAGCTTGCCCCAAGAACATCGTATTGGGCATAGCCATTAGCAGTTACCTGAATATAAAAAATAGTAATAGTATCATTCATTGTCAATGGAACACTAAACCAAGCATAAATAAAATTAAACATATAAATGTAAACCAGTAAGAGTAGGAACTCTAGCCTCAGTGAAAGAAGTGGCTCCAACCTAAACTTTAACTTGTACAATTAGGCTACTGGCCTTGTCTTTCAACTCATTCTAAATGTATGTGGTGGGCATTACTTGTTAATCGCTCTTATTTTAAGCATATTTTCACACAAAAAGGTGATATTCTACTTTAACTGTAAATGTACTGTAAAGAAGGCAATGATATTTGATTTATACATTTGTTGACATCTTTCAATTGACTATAATTAGAATGTTTATCTCTATCGCACTTTGCAATGTTATTAACCCATTAAGGACAGAAGTTCACATTCTCAGGTTTTGCTTATTGGATGAAATGAACTTTGGTTTCATGAAGTTTTAGCATGGATCATAAGCTCTATATATACCTAAAATTTGATAAATAAATATATTTATATAATGGCTAATCAAACATGCAAATGTACTCCATTATAAAACCATTACTATTCATATTCAAATCAGGAATAATTTTGCAAAATTATTCATGTGAAGTACAGCAACACTGGTCCTTGGATAAACACTATTTGTAAAAAATGCAGCGGCAGTGTGAATAAAATAGTAGTATTAAGTGAAATATGAAATCAACAAAAAGAAAACTTCATGAAATAAGAAAGGAATTTATGACTTACATTCACAATTTCTGATTGGCAAAACCCTTCCATGAGATGTTGAACAGAGGGAATCTCACTCTTATTGTGATATGGACCTAGCAGAAATCAATATTGTATTATTTTTGTTTTCTCAATTAACCCAGCGTGCTAGAAATTTGCTGAATTTGCTAGCTTAGATTAAATTAAAAATCTACACAACATATTTCAGATATTTCATTATAAAATAACCATTAAAAGTTTCATTAATATACTGTATTACATGCAGAAAGACTATTAATTATTATTACAGATTGTTATTATTCTGCTCGAATTATAGTTTATTTTAATCATTTGAATGACAGAATAAACTGTAGAATTTACCTTGGCAGGATATTGTGTAGGTGTTAATTACATGATTGTGTACTTCATTTTTTTGCCATGAACATCCCATGAGGAATACATGCTCCGATGCATTGCCGTCACACATCACCCACAATGGGGTTGTAGGCAATGTTGACTCATCTTTCCATAAACAAAATAATGACAAGAGGCTCCTAAAACATACAGTACAAAATTACAAACAATTGTCACCAGGGACTTATTGACAATCAAAAAGAGAGTCAAATGGCCGAGCGGTTAAAGCAGGGGCGCTGTTTACTGTACCTAAAGAGCCAACAATATCGGCAAGGATTGAAGGCCGACTCACTCCTAGTTCTGGTGGTGGAACAAGTTTTCTCGGATAAGGACTATAAACTGTAGGTCCAGTGTACACATAACCTGTGTGCACTTTAAAGAACCCAGTTCATTATTCGAGATGAGTAGGGGGGTTACCCTGGTGAACTGCTTCACTGTATCAGGGGGATTACCACCTATCATATAAGACAGTGATTAATTTACGATTGGTAATCCTTGGCCACATTGCCTAAAGATATAAAATAAACACTAGACATGTAACTCGTCACTTTGACGAGTTAGTTATCTGCACGACAAACGCCACGTGCACGTCATATACGTTGGAATATTGCACACAGAAAAAGATTATGGCATTATGACCTGAACTGAAAAATATGATATGTTGTTATTGCTGAATTCTGTTAGTTTGTGTCATATAGTATACACAGTATAATCTGTATACATATCACATACAGTGTAGAATAGGTGAAATTACGGGACTCGCTATTTATTCCAATTTTTAAAATGTTGACGGTTTCAAAATGAAACGCGAAGGTAGCAATTTCGGAAGGAAATTATCTCAGCAACAAAATATTAACGTGTAAAAGAAATTTGAATACCTGAAATATTGATGCGCGCTCTTTTAAATGTAATGAACTATGACGCAAAAGATGAAAATATGACTTTTTTAAGTCATGATGACGTCACAACATCCGATTGGCAAAATGTTCACATGAATTCACATCTACAATCCAATAGCTTCCAGAAAACGTTTTAATCGTAATTATCACATTTTATTCTTACGAGCTATTACAGATTAAAATTTACTGTATAGATGAAATTAATGACCCACGTAATTAAAATTGTTAAGCATGATGACGTCATAAAAATTAAAATATTTTTATCTCATGCGAAAGATAGTTTATTGACCTAGACAATATTAAAATGTCGGAGAAAAAGGAATACAGATAAGCGTGATGCGCTCCATTGAATGTGATGAGCAATAACGAAAGAGACAAAAATCCTATATTTTACATTCGTGTGGCCATACGATGACGTCACAATGTTTTTTTAGCCTTAATAATGCATGATCCGATATCTACAACTCATCAACTTCTAGATTTTGTAATAAAAATAAACGGTTCACGGTTTACTTTAGAAACTATGACTGTTTAAAAAAAGACATTATTTTGACGATTTTTTAAGCTTTTCCATAAAAAACGTGCACGAATTGTCTAATTCAACATGTTCGTATGGCGTTATTTAAATTGGAAAAGGTCTAAATTGTTTTCAAAATTACTAGGAAAGGCTTGAAAAATATAATTCAAGAGAAAAAAATATGTTTTTCATACTCCGTGTGCACCTTACGCGTAAAATTTTTCGTGCGCACAGGAATTTTTGACATGCTCAAAATGTAGAAAGTTGATTACAAATTAATTTTGCGCATTTTGAAATTTTAAATGCGCGTGTACGCGTAACTTCTTTTGAAACATGCCATTTTTAATCCATAGAAAGTTTGACCTTGATATGACTTAGATTTTCACCAAGTGTAAAAAAAAAAAGCTTGGTTTTTAATCTATGATCAATCAATAAAAATCATAAAATCGCGCGTAAGTCATGTTGCGCAACTCTGACGTCTTTCAAAATATAAGCCGCACAACTTCACGTAAATGGCCACATGTTGTCAAAGTTATGAAATGTTATGTTTACACATTTTAGAGAAAGGCGATGTACAAAAAAGCGAGAAAGAAAGAAGAACAATACAGAAAAAAAAAATACAATCACAAGGAGTTATTTGCTACTAAGCGGATAACTAATTAGGTATAATTTTGGTTTTCAAATAGAATTCTTACATTCGATGGTATAAAATAATGTAAATTGTAAACAAATTGACGATTTACAGACAGAGTGCTGTTATACTTTTTTGCTGCACACTTTTTACACTCCAGTGCATGATAGTGAAAAAATAAAGAGCGCACAACTGACTCATTTCAGCGCGTCTGATTAGCTAGATCCTTGAACCCATGTTATAAAATGGAATACCTTGCTTTTCCCAGACTGACACCAGGATATCGAATCTCATCTTTGTCAGCAGTATCATCAAGAATGCTGTTTCCAAGGCATGCGTTTCCATTGCACATGTCATCTACATTGCATGTGTCATCTCCATTGTAGTATGAGTCATCATCATTTGTGTAAGAGTCTTCAAAACGATCTTTTCTGTAAGACTAAACACATTTAAAACAAACTTTACACATTATGAAACAAGCATTTTTCACTGTGCCAAACAACCTAAAAAAACCCAGTCTAGTGACTTTAGAATCATGTCTAAGAAATATGGTTGCTTTATTACAATATTGGTTATCCGCCTCAAGCGGATAAGCCCTTGTTATTGTAGTGTTACTTTTTTGGTTTTCCGCAACGAAGTTGCAGGAAAACCTCTTGTGATTGTACGAAATCATCAACTTTTTATTTGGCTTCTTTCTTTCTGTATGATTTTTGTGGAACGCTTTTCTCTAAAACTTGCAAACATAACATTTTGTAACTTTCTCAACATATCGTCATGCACATGAAGATGT